>NC_135411.1:52791266-53391266 GCF_051991245.1 Festucalex cinctus
ATTTATTTTGATACCCGAGGTTCCGAGTTGAGTGAACTTTTTAAGTTTCAACATGGCAGAGAGCGCACAAGGATTTGTGAATGGCAAGAAATATTAACACTCATAAGGGCGTTAACGTCCGCTAGCACAGAAGGTTATTTTAGAATCTACACAATTACATCGCATACACAATTTTGCTATAACACCAAAATTACATGACCAGAACTCGGAGTTAGGAGTTTCCGAGTGGTAACGTGCATCTTTCCCGTTGCACGTGAAGGCAGGATTTGATACCAAGAAATGGGACTCATGTTATGTCTATTTTTTGGAATTGGTTTGGCTTTTACAAGAGGGACGTAGAGCAAACTACAAGCGTATGCAAGGTTTGCCCAACAGCTGTTAAAACGACTAACCTCTTCCAGCACTTGCGCCATAGGCATCCGAAAGAATTAGAGCTTGATTTGAGCTTGTCTTTTGCCAGAGTCAGTTGACAGCCTAGTTTTTCTTGCAAGGAATTTGAGTTTAATTACAATCAAAGGTGGTGCTGATTATTAGAAGCTGTTGATCTTGAAATTCTGTTATATACAAATGTTAGTGTGAGTTGAGTTGTATTTTTGCACAAGTGGTAGAATACTGGATGTGTGGTTTACAATACCCGTTTACAATTGTTAAAGCTAATTACCGTATTTTCCGCACTATAAGGCGCACCTGAAAGCCTTCAATTTTTTCAAAAGCTGACCATGCGCCTTATAATCCGGTACGCCTTATATATGGATCAATATTGAGCCGCAACAGGCCTTGCTGTCAAGACGCTATCGGTGACCCTGCACGATCGGTGACGCGCATGCGCAGAAGATCCCGCCATCTTGGATCGCTAGCTAATACTAATACTTTACCTCAGAGAAAATAATAAAACAGCTGTTTATTCATTTTGGGAGTGAATGGAGTTGTCAGAAAGCTGGTTTGTAATCTATTAATAAAGTTTGACTGACCTATCTGACTGTTTTGTTGACATTCCCTTTAGCGCAGCACCATCTAATAGATGCATAACGTAACCCCAGCCTCTACTGTAGCGCCTTATATATGGAAAAAGTTTTAAAATATGTCATTCATTGAAGGTGCGCCTTATAGTGCAGAAAATACGGTACTTGTGGCATTTAAGTTATGCAAACCAATACAATGAGTAGCTTTTTTGCACAAGCTACGTATGTGACATTTAAGTTGAGCAAAAGCAATGCGTAACTTTTTTCTGCACAAGCTGTGTATGTGGCATTTAAGTTGAGCAAAAGGCTATGTGTAGCTTTTTTGACACAAGCTATGTGCCATTTAGGTTATGCAAAAGCTATAAGTACCGGTACCTTTTTTTGTTGCAAAAGCTGTTTATGGCATTTAAGTTGAGCAAAAGCTGTGATTTTTTTTTTTATTTTTTTTTTTTTATTTTATTTTTTTTACACAAGCTATGTGGCATTTAAGTTATGCAAAAGACATGAGTAGCTTTTTTTGCACAAGCTATGTATGTTAAATTTACGTTAAATTTAAATCAGTGTACATTATTGTATGAACATTTTGCACAACATTTATTATTGAATAAATCAAACCTTGTTTAATTTTTTTTTTTTTTTACGTTTGATTAAAATTGATACAAATCATAAATCGTCCAGAATGACAGAAAGAAAAAAAAAAGAAGAGATTTTATTTTTCGGCCATATCGCCCAGCCCTATTCCAAACAAAGGAAAAAAATAAAAAATATCAAACTTTTAGCGAGCACATTTGTACTGATATTCATACAGTAAATTAAAAATGACGAGGGCAATTATGCTATTAGGTTAACAATTTACTAGTGCTGTCAAACGATTAAAATTTTTAATCTGATTAATCACGCTTTTAAATTTTGATTAATCACGATTAATCAGCTAAATTACTTGCATATTCGCGTAATATAAAATAAATACAAAATACCGTAATATTTTGACATTAACGCATTTTATTATCTGAATGTCATTTGAAAACATTGATTAAATGCATGTATGCAAATACATGCATGTGTGTATTGCTCGAAACATAACAGCATCATATCAATTGGGTGCAATTCAGCAATTATTAATTAATTAAATGCAAATTACTTTTGTTTTATCTAAAGTCCCGTCTGGGTTTTTTTTAAACAGAAATTTACCACCGAGCACACCAACTGGAGTCAACCCGCTCAATTTGGAACAACAGGCGTAGGAAATGTCATGCATTGACCTAATCACTGACCTGCGCAGCCTTCAATGTAACCATCCGGGGTAACGTTCAAGGCTCAAGTGCGGTCCAAAAAAATAGTGCGATTAATATGCGTTAATATGTGATTAATGCGACATTTTTCTGTGATTAATTAATCTATTAACGCTTTAACTTTGACAGCCCTACAATTTACCCAATGAAAAGAGCTCATGGTTGTATCTCAATGGATGCATACAGTCAGAAAGACAAGAAATTTTTAAATGTAACATTATATATTAATTGACAGCTATCTGATCTGTCTGTCTGTCTGATTGACAGCTGTAGAGCAAAAGAGAGGGCTCACCTTCTTCGGAGCAGCTTCTTTCTTTTTCTTCTCTTCTTGCCTTTTCTTTTTATCTTCCATCAAACAGTTCCCAACTTGTATCTGCTGTTTCTTCTCAGCTGAAAAAGCAAAAGATGTTACAATTACTTGAACACCATCACATGTTTGTACATACGGTATATGATAACTCCACTCCACAAACAGAGGTGGCATTTCATTATCATATTAGATCAACTTAAAGTCAAATGACTCCAAAGTTGACAACAGTTGTTCAATTTGGAACTAGGCCAAAAGTATCCGAAGGTCAAAACACCATCATGCATGGACATTATACATGATCATAGATAACATTTAGTAAGAGTTACCCTTTTGTGGATGATTGGGTATTCCACCAGAAAAGCACACCTCTGATGGCAAAGATTTTTTTGGTAGTCTATTTACATGTACATTTAATAGACACACAACGATATGATAATGCATTTTATTTTAAGAAAAACTTCAGTACGGAAGTAAACCATAATAAATAATTAATACAAACAGGAGCTAACTAAATACGTTAAAATCAATATTAAATATGAAATTAGCCTGGATGCAGCTTCGCCCACATTGATTTAAATTCTGTCAGTGTGTTTAGATGACGTTAACAGGGTTTTTCCTGTGTACAAAATTCAGAGGCGGCCACCTCCGCCTAATTTGCGCCCCACCTCCAGCCTGAGGTGCTCCAGCTGTGTTGATTGAGCTCGGCAGGAACACATTTTAACTGCAGTTGCAGTGTTGCACCATTAAGGAGCAGTGCACCGGAAAGACCTGAAGCATCAATTGAAGAGGAAACAGCTTTCTTCTTAAAAACAAACAACAACAAAAAAAACTAATGTACCGAAGAAGAAACAGATCATGGAGCAACCACTGCACACGCCCATTTCCTGGTTGCGAGGCAGAGGCGCTCCAGCCATCGCCAAAGTCATAAAAAACACAGTATATACAATGAACATTTGGGGTGTGAATTGCCTAGAATCTGGCGATTTGATCCGTATCCCAATTCATTGGTCACGATTCGATTTCATACAGATTATTGCAATTTTTTTTTTAACTCAAATTTAGATAATACTAATGGGCAAACTTGTACATGTACACTGTATGATTTGTATGTATTTAACTGAAACAGGTTGCAATCTGTTTCATGTTTGAACAGCATTAAAATAAAATATTAAGGCTTAATGTTACATTAATACAGTGCTTCACAATTCCGGTCCTCAGGTCAGCCTGTTTTCCATGTCTCCCAATTGCAACGCAGGTGAGGATCATTATCAGGCTTCTCCAGAGCTGGCTGATTAGCTGTCATTGGAATCAGCTGCATTGGGAATTGGGATACATGGAAAACAGGCTGGCTAGGGGGGCCTGAGGACCGGAATTGAGAAACACTGCATTAATATAACATTCTTCAATGCTTAAAGTGTAAAACCTAACCCTAAGTAAGACTTTTTGTTGAATAGTTCCATCAAAAATTGACGATTAAATATCGATTCGGCTGCATATTGAATCGATACAAGAATTGTGCGCTATAATATCGCGATATATTGCAGAATCGATTTTCCTTAACACCCCTAATGAACATAATAGTGTTTTACAACAAAGCTGAACTATATTTACAAATTAGTATGTACTAGTAGATAAATTTCTAATGACTGTTGTAAAAAAAAAAAAAGGCAAAAATTACTACAAACTTTGTATTCATATAATTTCTAATTTCTAGTCCCTGATCGTAAAATGGCTGCATTAGGGCGGCCCATAATAGTATCGGTCACCGCCGCAAGTATAGATACCTTAAAATAAGCCTGGTATTGGCATCAATACCGATACCGGTATCGGTAGTCACCCATCCTAGTCAGGTTGATACAACTTCTGCCTCAATTTGAGCCAGGAAAAACCCTCCATTAAGTTCACATTGATGGTGTATTTCCCATTAGTCTGTTTACACTATAGTTGCACTGGCAGATGGTCTGTAGCGTACATGGCAGATTTTGATCCACATCTGCAAGAGGCGTGATTACGAATCGGATTTCATACATTTTTATCATTACATTTCCATGTTTCTTATCTCAGTTGTGACACAAATCCAGCCTTTTATGAATGTGATGCAGACGTGTCCTTGGTGCTTGGTAGTAGTACAATATGGGTGTCAAAAATCTAAGTAGTCATCAATAAGAAATGGGGGGGAAAAAAAAAAAAAAAAGGGTTGCATTTAGGAGACTCGTCTCGCAAGGTCGTTTCACACTTGCAACTGTTAATGATGAATTAAAATGTATTACAGATTGTATTACAGATACAATAAAAATTTAACATGGACAAAAACAAATTCCATACAGAATTATTACGGCTGGGAATCTTTGATTGTCTCACGATTCGATTCGATTACGATTTTTGGGTCTACGATTCGATTCAGAATCGATTTTCGATTCAAAATTATTTGATTGACAAATGATTTCTGCTTCAATTTACAGATATGCACAACATTGTCATGATCTACTCCAGTCTGCTTTGCAAGACAAAATGACAAATAGAGACATTAGTGTCATTTTTTTTTTTTAAACATTTTTTAATTTTGTTTTGTAAGTGCCTTTTTCCACAAAAACAGCACGTTGGCTACAACTGCCTTTTCCCCTTCTTCTTCAGTTCTAATTTAAATAAAATCGATTTTTGGATATTAATATCGATTCGATTCGATTAATAAATGAGAATCTTGATTCTTTCATGAATCGATTTTTTGGCACACCCCTAATAAATATACAACTGAAAGGGTGTAGGCAGAAGCAAAAGCTTCCAACCGTCAAGAGGTTACAATTAAAGGTATTATCATGACATCATTTTGACTTTGATTTTTTTTTTTAATGTGCTAAATATGAACAATTGACCCCAGAAGTTTTACTGTACATTTTGAATACAACGTGTCCTTTTACATGGCCCAAACTCTCAGACGAGGACCCGATAATTGAGTTCGGTATGTGCGCGTGCAGCCGTTAGCAGAGACGAGGCACGGCTGCAAAGAACGCCGGCCAATGAGCTCAGCATTGTAGTGGAATTACACCCTCCCGTCAGAACAACAGGATTACAGCCGGGCGTCCCTCTTAAAACCAGACACTCGCTGTGACGCCAAAGGCAGGCAGAATGAAAACAGAAAGATGCAGCAGCGCCAAGGGCGGCCTCATGACAGCAGGTGGAGGATCGGCAGGAAATGAAGTGGCGAGGGAGGGTCAACATACGCAAGGTGAAACATGCGTCTGTTGACATGTTTTATTCCTGGGAAGACGGAAAGGCTTCTGTCTTTTGTGCGTTTGATAAGGTTGCTTCCGTTACGCGTGTGGGGGAGATGGGGGAGGGGTGTGAGACGGCAGGCAATGGGCACAGCGCCAGGAATGCCAATGCTGCAGACCAAACAAGAACGTGGCAAACCTTTGGGAGAACATTCACCAGTGACAGCAAAATTCTGCTCAAACAAAGAAAAATACATTGAAACATGTTATATTATTACAAGATAAATAGATAGCCAATTTGACAATTAAATAACTGAGATTTTAATCATCCAAAAATACAATTTAAAAATAAATACCGTGGATGACAACAATCCAAAACCCTGGCGAGACAAACTAATATTAATCATTTGTTTGCTTGAAGTTGGAAGTGGCTTATTGTCACCTTGTTTTAACTTAACAGATGCAACATCTTGAAGGCACCATGACGCAGAAAAGACTAAAACCACAGTGGCCGCTAAAACCAAACCGCAAGGCAAGCAGGCCATACATTCTCTGTAAAGAGGATTGGGCTAAAGTACTTGAAGCTATTCTCAGGGCGGACCATGTTAATGCTTTCTGACAACAAGAAAAAAGGAGAAAGCGATGGCGCACTCCAAACTGAAGCCTCAAGACTAACTTGGACAGACCGCTACATGAGCAACACGAACAGTCAGCCAAGTAATATTCTAACAATACTTTTACAATGCATCATCCTCGCGGGCTTCCGCACCTATAGCTCACTTCAGTTCTGCAGCAAGAATGCAGCCCATTCAGTGGGACAAAATATCAACATGATCATGATAGATTTGTATACATTTTCTTCATTCAGTATTGTATAAGCATGTCAAATAACAATATTATGGCAAGACATGCACAACAAATATGAATCTCAGTACTCACTTCTACTGTCACTGTAATGTGTTTAAAAAACAAGAAATATTTCTTTTTTTAAACATTAATAACTATTAATGTAGTTAGAGAAAAATTGAAAATATACAGTAATGACTTAAAAATAAATATAACTACATTTAAGGTTTTAAAAGCAGTCGCATTGATATTATGCCCTTACATATGAGTGTTAAGTAGGTCTAATTGGTGTTATTTCAAAAGGTTTTCTTCCAATAAAGTGGTGTCTTGACTTAAGAGTTTAAATGGTTCCATGACCACATTTGTAACTTAAGACACTAACTTCAATAAGAATAATAGCACTGTTGTAGAATTAACCATAATGTTATCATGACTCCCACCACATACAAAAAACATTGAGAAAAACAGAGATTAAAAAAAATAAAAATAAAATAAAAAATAAAAAATTGCTGCTATCTGACAAAAGGTGCATTCATTAAGCAATGGTCCCCTGGGTTTACACACTACCTGTAGTTGTTCCAGAAGCATTGTGATAGTTCGGGTAGGGTCTACAACTTGACTGGATTGCTTTCATTACAACAACTCAACTGTGCCAGTAGGGATGTAACGGTACCCATAACATCACGATACGATATTATCACGATATGAAGGTCACAATACGATAATCATCACGATATTGTGGGGGTTTGGCGATTTTTATAAAAGGTCACAATATTGTAAAAAAAAAAAAAAAAAAAAAAAAAAAAAAAAAAAAAAAAAACAATATTGTGCTTTTGTACATAACAGCAATGCATATAAACCACCTACATTCTCTAATAACAATATTGAGGCGCTTACTTGTTAATACACGCACACTAGGGGTGTGCTAAAAAAATCGATGCAGCAATATATCGTTACGGGCCTCATTACAATACATGTATCGATACGCAGGTGTCAGAATTGATATTAGGGCTGCCACAAACGACTATTTTGCTAGTCGACTAATCACCAACAGTAGTCGCGATTAGTCGACTAATCGGATCGGATCGTCAGCCTCCTTAAATAATTGCCCAAAGTCTTTTTTTGACTTTTTTTTTTTCCCCTCAGAAAACCCCAAAAACTGAAACACATTCTGATTATGTGTTCATTTTCATTTCAGGGATATAATTATATATACATAAAATAATAAACTATCTGTTTAACTAAGGATGGAGCCAATTTTAGCAAAGGTGGCCAGCATTTTTTTATTTATTATTTTGACGACTTAGGCCAATATTTTTAAGGGGCTGACAAGCAAGCAGCTACTCTTATATAACCATCATTAGAATATAGCTTGAATTTGTTAAGATATATGTACAAGTTAGTAATAAAGATGGTGACAGGTGAAAGGTAACAGACTAACAGTACATTCAACTTTTATTAAAGTGCAATTTGTACCAGAATTCCTTGTGCAATCCAAAAAAGACAATTATGCCGATAGTACATTTGAACTTTTAGCTCAAATACTGTTGCCTTTAACATTTATAACAAATGTTGAGTGCATTTGAAAATAAAACCAAAACTAAATAGCAATTAGTAATATGAAGACAACAAACATGTAAACAATATAAAAAATACTTTTGAGGCATGCACGTGGATGGCTTCACAATAAAGCTCTCCAATGAAGTGGAACGGAGTCTTTTAGCACTGTAACGTAGCGTTAAGACATTGTTGCCACATTTACTATTCAGCCATAAAATCGCTGTGTTACAGGCCAAGCCTGGCCCTTTAAGTGTTTTAGTGCCGCACTTTGGCGCAGGAGGGCGGTGTTGTTTAGGAAAGGAGAGCGGAAGACCTTGCGTGTCGATGAGGAGTGCTAAAATAAAAGTTTGTGTGAAACAACGAAAACGAGAGTCTGCCTGCTCAGTCGCCATACCATCGGTTAGGAGGTCCCTGGGCAGGAGAAGAGGACTTAAAAGCTGTAACCAACGTGGGCACATTTTATTACAACAGTGTGTACTAAATGAACGTCCACATTAGCACTTAGCTACGCTAACCATTAGGGGTGTTAAAAAAAATCGATTCGGCGATATATCGCGATACTACATCGCGCGATTCTCGAATCGATTCAATAAAAAAAAAATCGATATTTTTTATTTTTATTTTTTTTTTTTTTTTTAAGAGCTCAGAATTGTTCATTCGGTAGTCTTACCGATTCAACGTCTTATCGTCATTGCCTTTTTTGTGTGTGTGTGAATCGATTTTTAAACTTCCATTTTTAATGGAAAAATATTCAACAAAATGTCTGACTTCGGGTTAGGATTCACACCTTGAGCATGGAAGAATGTTATATGAACGGAACATTAAGCCTTAATATTTTATTTTAATGCTGTTCAAACATGAAACAGATTACAACCTTTATAAGACTGAAATTTCAGATAAATAAATAATACATTTTCATATAAATATTACACTCTACAAGCTTACTGTATTAGTATTAGTATTTTCTAAATTTGAATGAAAAAAAATCGCAACAATCGACTTATAAATTCGTATCGGGATTAATCGGTATCGAATCGAATCGTGACCTGTGAATCGTGATACGAATCGAATCGTCAGGTACTAGGCAATTCACACCCCTACTAACCATCCAAATAACTTACAGTGGCTGAGATGACTGTCCCTCGCCGTCCGAAGGATTCGACAAAAGGTGCTTCCGTCTCAACTGCCGTGAGAGGCTAGGTCTGTCTTGCATATTTTACACCGAACATTATTTGCTTTAGTGTTCCCAAACCTTCGAAGTCCGATGTCGGTTAGCCATGAGAGCATACTGTGTACAGCTGGTGCTGACGTCATGTCTGACCCGGACACGCTACTGCGCATGTGCGTCTAGTAAGAGGAGGCAGGAGGATGGGCGGCAGGCAGTCAAACGAGCGGTTGAGGCAGTTTTGGAAGAAAAAACAAATATAAGGCTGATATATATTATGCAAAACTGACTAGTCGACTATTTAAATTAGCCGTCGACGGTTTTGGTCGTCGACGTAGTCACGACTAGTCGACTAATCTTGGCAGCCCTAATTGATATTGCTCATTAACTTTAAATAGTCAGTAAACGTTTGCCTTTGCAGCTTGCATTGCACCCAAAAAATAAAAACTAACAACGTCTTTAATTGCCTTCAATTAATGCAAAAATAGCTCACCAGTGATTGGACACTGTGTCTTGCTAAGATAAATGAAAGCAAGGAAGAATATCAACATTTATCTACTTATAAACTCAACATGGCACGTGTCTTAATGTACCAATTTTCGTATATTTTGTTTAAAAATGAAATAGAATGTGTTACATGAAAAAAATGCTTTGTTTTTATTTCCCCAAATATTTAAAATAAGCACATTTTAGAGCTGTAATTTTAATAATTTGATATTTTTGCTTATATCGGCTCATGCCTATTGTTCCCGGTGTGTCTGTGAAAGCTGCTCCTTGCGCTGCAGTGCGTGCACATTTAGACCAGGCATGCCGCTAGGTGGTAAACCAGAAGAGCTGCTAACAAAAATATTTTTGTCGGTCAGCATAACAAACATCTCCTTTAGGTATACATAAGACTGTTTTTTTATAAAATGCAAGAAAATTAATGTAATATATCGGGATACAGTGGTACCTCTACTTACGAAATTAATTGGTTCTGGAAGAAAGTTCTTAAGTAGAAAATTTTGTAAGTAGAGACGCATTTTCCATGTAAATGCCCTAATTCGTTCCAAGCCTCCCAAAATTCAGACATAAATATTTTATAAAGCATAAAAATGCATCAAAACATGTAACAAATACGTTACAATTAGACTATCGCATATTAAAAGAGAGCTGTGCGTAAATGTAAAAAAACAAAGAATAGAGTAAAGAATAAAAATGATTCTCATTTACCTTTTTAACTGCTGTCCTCATCGTTTTTTGCTCTCTTTGGTTCATGTTTTCTCTCAGAAGTTTTTTTTTTTTTTTTGCATGGTGTTTTGTAAAGAACTGATCCAAGGATGTTTTTTTATTTAAAAAAAATAATAATAAAAAAAATCCTTCGAAAATGTCCAAGACAAACATCATCTTAGTGAGCAAACGCCTGACTGGTGAGCAGTTTTTCTTTCAAACAAATTCCAAAACTTGATGGAAACTTCCGGTATGGCGAGGTATCTTTTTCCAAAAAAGGCCCGTTTTGTCGCAATTAAAAACTTACTGTGCCTTCATCAATCACCAATTGTTTGAATTTTTGCTCAAATTCGGAACACCTCATGGGCCGCGGGATGAATGATGACGCTGTATAGACACCAATCTAGTATCTACTAGGGGTGGGACAAAAAACCGATTCGACCGAACCATCGGTCGTCAAGGGGAGCTAAACGGCCGTATCGGTAGCAGACTTGTCAACCGATACAAAATCCGCCGGGAATCCTTAGATACATTGCTTGTAAAGCTGTGGACCGGATATCGCGTTGCTGTGAATCGGTTGCGAGTGAGGCTTTATGGTTTTCATAACAATAGCAAGAGTTCTGCACCCTGCTCTACTTGTTTTGTTTACATTTCAGTAGCAGCACTATTCAAGCTAATTCCCTGTTTACAGAGAGCTAGCAAAGTAGCGCTCAGAGACGCTTCATTCCCCGGATGTTGTAAACATAATGCAAAGACGTTACGCACCTTTTTTGGGTGGGGATGGGGGGCCGCCTACCATCAACGCCGTGCTCGCGACACGGCACACGCGCAGTCGCGCACAACGAGTGACAACATGCAAATAGGGACAGTTAGCAGAAGCCGATGCCGTACATCTCGGTATTTCCCATGGCTATCGAGTCCTCTCGGTGCACTTGTATGTCCCGGGCCGGCGTTGGTACTGCGCGCGAGCCAAAAAGAATAACTCCCGTGACGATCCAATGCATGGATTCAAACGACACAGGTATGTCCCACAGCCAACACACCAGCTATGCTAAAAGCACACTGCAAGTATCTCATTTCTCAGTTTGTGGCTCCCTGTCAATGTATACAACTAGCATGAGCAGCAGATAGGAGAACTGAGACGTGCCCGCAATTACGTCATCAAACTCAAAATGAGCGACAGCCCAAAAAACAAAACAAACCGTAGTGATTCCGTGGTCATCATCGTGTCTCAGATTAAAAAAACAAAAAAGATGTCATACATTAACCAAAAATTAATGTGATGGCAAAGAAAAACAAAAATTGTTAAAAACAAATATTGTTGATAAAAAGGTTAAGGCACTTTTGGAAATATTTTTGCATATATTAAGTTATTAAAATGTGTTTGATAGATTTATTGTTCCATAAGGTGGCTTCATATTTCTTTTGGCTGGACAGTAGGTTTATTTCATGTCTTAAATGTATGTTTCTGAAATACTTCACAATGTGCACATATTCTGTTTAATTGTGTTGGTGTCTTTTTAAAGGTCAAATTAAAAAAAATTTTGAATCACTGCAAAACTTTATTTTTGTTGCTTTATGTTTTGTATATTTTGTCTTCCCATACAAATTTTTATCACCAGTCTGTTTTTTAATACACGTTTGAAATAAAAATTGAAAGAAGAAAAGTGCACATGAATAAGTGATTGTCTTATGTATTTTTTTATTTTGATTGATTGATTGATTGATTGACTGATTGATTGATTTTTATTTGGTGATAACAGATAACACAAACTTCCAATCACTCAGTTAGGTATCACAGAGGATAAAAACACAATAAAGCCAGAAGGCTTATTTCCATTGTGGTCCTCAAATTTTCTGAATATTAATAATTTTATTTCATTGATTATTTACTGAGTCCAGGCTTGTGGCCTTCCTAGGTGGAGTTTGCATGTTCTCCCCGTGCCTGCGTGGGTTTTCTCCATTTACTCCAGTTTTCTCCTACATTCCAAAAACATGCATGGCAAGTTAATTGAAGTGTCTAAATTGTCCCTAGGTGTGATTATGAGTGGGGATGGTTGTACGTCTCTGTGTGCCTTGCGATTGGCTGGCAACCAGTTCGAGATGTACCCTGCCTACTTCCCGAAGTCTTCTGGGATAGGCTCCAGCTCCCCCGCGACCCTTGTGAGGATAAGCGGTTCCGAAAAATGGATGGATAACTGGTTGATTATTTATTTGTGGTTATGTTAATAAAATATCTTTCTATGCATTTATAGTTTTTTTTTTTTTATCTCAGCAGTATTTAAAAGGGTATGGAGTATTTTTCTGGGTATCGATTATCGAGTTTGAAATTTTGGTATCATGACAACTAGTGTTGTCCCAATACCTTTTTTTTTGGCCCCCAATACCGATTCCAATACCAGCTTTGCAGTATCGGCCGATACCGATACTTAAGGTTTTTTTTTTTCCTCAACATGAGAAAGCTGTCCTGCTATTGGCTCAGAGGATTCAAGGGCCAATGGGATATCTTAGATCGGCATGCAGTGAATATTGACATACCAGTGAATGTCGTGCACCAGTAAGACACAAGATGCTGCATCCAAAATCATATATTAACGTTGGAATTAATGGTATCGGGATGTTACTTGTGAGTACTCACCGATACCACTGTTTTAATGCAGTATCGGCACCTCTGCCGATACCAGTATCGGTATCGGAACAACACTAATGACAACCCTACTTTCCATTCATCTCCATCATGAGCTTAATAAAGTATAGCTTCTATTCAATTAACCCTTTCTGAAATGTAGCCAGAATTAGGGCTGCACGATATTGGAAAATCATGCGATATAGTTGCTGAATATAGCGATATTGATATTATTGCGATATTTAAGGTGTAACTAAAGAAACGACATTTTTGTTATCGAATGAAAGAACATTTTTTCATGCTTCAAAATAAGTAAACTCAATATATCTATGTCTAATATCTTAGTTAATTGTAATTACCTCTCGATAATGGTCAACTATTGGATGGCGGTGCACATTTTAGTTAGCGGTTGACTGTACAAATTCAGATAAACGCATAAAATTTCATATGTAACTTATTGCATGTCTTTACCATAGACATATTGCATGGGCCAGCATCGCTATTTTTCGATATATTGTGCAGCCCTAGCCAGAATGTGCAAACTCCTCACAGCAGGGCCTGAGCTGAGGCAGAATTCGAACCCAAGGCCTCATGCCCGTGAGGCAGAAGGGTCAACCACTAGTCCTCACGTTTCTAATAAACAGTAGTATATAGCAGGGCTATTACAAATAAGATAAGCAAAATTCCAAGGATGTGCCATTTAATTGGTTAAAGCACGCGCCTAGCAACCAGGAGAACCAAGCATTGCCTTTTTCAAAGTTCAATATTGCATTCTATTGTGGTGTTTTTAAGAACGTGTCTTGGGTACTTGTAAAAGATGTAAAACGCCAACCAGAAGGGCCTAAAATTTGAACCCGGAACTTCTTGACTGTGAGGACAACCACCAGTACACCGTGCTGCCAGTTATCAAAATATTTATGGTGTATGAAACTGGAGCCAACCTGGGGGAGAACATGGAACTTCAATCGCCTGAGGACTCGAACAGAGAACCTCAGAACTTAAGCAGACGTGCTAACTAACCACTCGTTCTGCGTGCCTTTTATCCATTTATAAGCCAAGCTTAAGGGGAGTCGAAGCACTGTGTCAATACATGTAAACAAACGGTGTCATTGAATTATAAGAAGTGTGCAACTTAGTCCCGGATAGTCAGGCGCTAAAATAGTCCGTCCGAGGAGCTAAATGAGCGATACATAGTTCAAAAATAGTCTCCAATTTGCCTGTTTAAGGGGGCGCTCATTTTGATGTCATAAAAGTGGGTTGCATTGGAAACATTCTTCCATGATTCGCGGGCTAGCTGACGTATTCGACATGGGAATTCCACATTTTGGACCAGCGGAAAGCGTCGTGTGGAGAGAAGCTTGAGTCGAAGGGGAAAAAAAACCTACCGTCGAAGCTTTCAGTCGTGCTTTCTTGTTCTCGACATCGGCGTCGTCGGCGGCGGCGACGTAGGAGCCTGTGCAGCCATTTTGTAGTAAGTGACCGACCGGAGCAGCTCCACACTTGAAGCTGTGGGGGGGAGGGAAGGAGGGGGCGGAGCTTGGCCTCGCACGTGACCTTCAATAACAAAACAAACTCCCTGGTCCCACTTGCCAAGGCTCCACCCCCACCACCCTGGCGTTGCCATGACAACTGCAGCCCCTTCATCACACTCTTCTCCGGGCTGATGCGCGTGTAGCCGGCGTGTACTTTTCGACCCCCCCACTTCTCCCAATTTTTTTTAACACGACCGCGAGAGGGAGTGCGCATGCGCGTGAGACGTGCAGCAGCAACTTGAGCTGGTGAGATAAACAGTGGCGCGTGTCACCTGCGCAACATGAGACAACATGCACTGGGGATTTTCACCAACAGAGGGCGCTATTTTTATGGAGCTTTTTGGTGTTGGGCGGGGGAAATGCTGGTAATAGAAGTCACGGTTACTTGACAAAATTTAAATTTGGTTTTATCATGCTACATACTTTTACTGAATTTCAAAAGGCTATTTTACACTGTACATTATATTACACTACTATTATTATTCAAGATGGAGGGAATTGTGGACAGTTCCAAATACTAGTCAGCGTTAATACAAACCCTTCAGACTTCTATAGAAAAAAAAAATGTTAGAGGAAAAAAAAAATCTACAACATCTAAACTTCTAAAGTTTATTGGGGTTAATCAGAGAAACTTCCAATCGTGGCAGGTATGTCCGATTTAACATGAATGTAATTGGTTAAACTTCAATTGTAAGAGGGTAATTGATTTGCACAGGAGAACAGTAGGTCACGTGGAAAAACTTTAGAAATGATTGTGGTCTTTTTTTTTAAATCACAAGAACAAAACTGAAATTTTGAACAAGGCTGTGTAGACTTTTTAAATCCACTGGACATAACATAAAATAAATATTGAGAGATGGTTGTGGTTGCAGGGCTCTAATTATGTTTCGAGTGGTTAAAAAATAAAACTATCAGTAATTCAATGATTCAAAATTTAAAAAAAGTAAATTTACACACAAAAATAGAACAATTATTCTGAGATTTGTTTGATTGGAAATCCTCATGCTGTATCTCAGAGACACACTTTCCAACTATGCTTATTACTTAAAGATATGCAATAATTTCACCGGAAAACTCATCACAAGGGACATTTCTCACAGATGAATGCAAATGTATGCAGGAACTTTTCCCCTTTCTTCAAACTCTATTAATCACACGACACCTGATATTTATCTTTAGATACTGTGGAAAGGGCTCATGAACCACACTGCAAACTGTAAAGAAAAACATTGATGGACAGTACAGTAACGCAATACTGTATGGTGGCAGTGAACTCAACTCACTTCACAATAAATAGCACTTTGTGAACAATTCTTCAAAAAAGATTTCAAACTGTTTATTGCCACTCCCATTTGAAACTAAAGATAAAATAAAGACAATTACACCCATTGTATTTAAAGCAACCACACAGCTCATCCTTTCACAGGGTTTAGTGCTAACACTAAATAGCATCTGTGTTGTGGCACTATAACACAGGTAAGGAATTGAAGACAAACTGTGCAATATCAGATGTTGACAATGTAAAAGTACTCACAGTCATATATTCTTTTTCCTCTGCAGAGAACAGCTAATAATAGCATATGAGCTGAGAGGTGTTGGAGAGTCTCAATAAACAGTATATCTGAATGGGGATAAGCAGTACAGAAGATGGATGGATGGATGGGGCAGCCACACCAGAATTATATTAAATTGTGTTATTACCATATGTTTTTATGAAGTACAACATCACGGAATGTTATTTTTTCTCATCAAAATACACAATATAATACATTTTGTTGGTCTTTTTTAGGGGGGGTGGAAGGCTGGAATGCATTAAGGGCATTTCCATTGATTTCAGTGGGAAAAGATCATTATAGATGCAAAACGTTTTGAGTTACCAGCATTATCACGGAACAAATTTAACTTGTATCTCTAAGAACATCTATATTTCTGGAGTTAAAAAAAATATGTGTATATATATATATATATACACACACACATATGAAGCTTTAGATTCTGTAAAGTGTTTTGAAATCGAGCACTATTTTACTGGTGTTACATTTATCGCACATTTTCCATATGAAACAGTTTTTTACCTTTTCCTTTTTTCCACCACCACAGCTGCTAATTGAGTGTCGTCTTTCTGAGATTTCATGTTAAAAAGAATACAGATGGTTCAACTATGACATGTAGCACATGCTTCTCAAAAAGAGGCCTCCATTCTAATCGGCAAAGTGTCTCGAATAAATGCACATCCTCTAACAGACAAAGGTCACATGAACTTAATCTGCTAACGTGAGGCAGTTTGAAACAATCACTGGACAATGGCATGTCTTACATCGGCCATTTTCACAGATAAAGGCCTCCTCTTTAGTGGATGCCTTACTCAAATAAATGCCAGTTACTTTTTGCAGTTGAATAAGTAGTAAACGCCGCTGTACACTACCAAAGGAAATGCCCTAACTCAGAGAGACAGCTCTTTACCTCTAATTTCTTGCTTTTACCTTTTCCTTTGGGAGTTTTTCTTTGATCTTGCCCTTCAAGTTTTCATGATTCATTGCCAAACAAATTACAGCAATTATTAATACATCAACCATACCCTAAGGCAGAATGAATGCATGAAAAAAGGTTTAAAAAAAAACAAAAAAAAAGGTTACATCTGGAACTGAGAATATTGACTTATATGTTTGCCTGCAAGCACAGCTAAAGTAAGTTACGCACTATTTATAGCAGTGGAGCACTTAGAGTAAGCTGGTAAGTAAGCTTGCACGTAAGCTAGCTACTTACAGCACTTAGAGACATAAACATACATAAATAAATCATTGTTATAGCATTTATTTCCACTTTGTCAACATTTCAAACATTTTGACCCTCAAGCGAAACCGAAAAACATTTAGATCTATCTGATATATCAGCACCCAGTGATGTTGTGCTACATAAAAATTATTAGCACTAAAGAATACTCCTCTAAATAAGACTGGTGGCTTCCGATAGGGGAGATGTATCTGGTAGAGCATCAAGTGGTGAGCACCCACTAGAAGAGGAAAAAAGAAACTGAATGTGATTAAAAAGCAGAGCGATCCTCATTGTGTTCCAGCAATTATCAGGCCATCTGTACATACAGTATGTGCCACGGCCATACGGAAGATGGTGTCGCCGACATCTGGATAATCACTGAGATCTCAGGATGGTGGCTAAACACAATTATTCTGCCTACAAGATGATAGAGTGTGAGCAGGGAAGTGAGAGGAGAGGAGGAGAGACACTAATCAGGCGGCGAGGCCATGCATCTCCAGCGAGACCGTTATAAATAACCCACTGCGTGAAACCTTGCAGTTTTATGGCGACTCCATATGGGGGAGCCTCTTCGGCAGCTGGCAAAAACTTGTGTTGCCATTTAGCTATGCTAGAAAAAGCTGACCCGGACAAAAATTCATCCATCCATTCATTCATTTTCTTAGCCTCTTTTCCTCACAAGGATCGCAGGGGTGATGGAGCCTATTCCATTCATGATCATTAACAGTCCAATGTTAATTATTTCTCCAGTTTAAAAATCACACTTCATAGATACCAAATGAGAAAATACACTGAAATGTACTTTAATACAACAAAGTTAACATCTGTTAATAATTTGGTTTATTATATAAAATTGATTGTAAATTACTCGTTTTTAAAGAGGAAGTCAAACCAAAAATGTTCTTTACAAGAATATGTTGTATGCACCCCAACTAGTCTAAATGCAGCATTCTCATTAATATTGTGTTTGTAGAATATGAACTAAGAAGCAAAATCCACCTGTTTTTATGCATCCTATGAAGTGGCTATTTTGCCACTTTGTGTTGACTGATGTTGACAGGTGCTCAGGGCTCAGGTAACGACCAGTCACGGCTCAGCTTGCAAACATCGCATGAGCAAAGTCAGGAAACAGGTGAACTGTAATTGGTCACTACATGGGCCCTGAGAGACTGTGATGTCATTTTCAGTTGACAGCAAATGACAAAATAAGACACCCTATGTGATGGATAAAAACTGGTGGATGTTGCTGCTTAATCCATCCATCCATCCATCCATTTACTTGACAGCTTATTCCTCACAAGGGTCGCGGGGGGTGCTGGAGCCTATCTCAGCTGGCTCTGGGCAGTAGGCGGGGGACACCCTGAACTGGTCGCCAGCCAATCACAGGGCACACAGAGAGGAACAACCATCCACACTCACAAGCAGAACTAGGGACAATTCAGAGCGCCCAATTAACCTGCCAAGCATGTCTTTGGAATGTGGGAGGAGACCGGAGTACCCGGAGAAGACCCACACAGGCACGGGGAGAACATGAAAACTCCACCCAGGAAGGCCGGAGCCTGGACTCGAACCCGAGTCCTCAGAACTATGTGGATGGCAGGAGGTGTTTGGTTGGTGCTGGATTTCACTTTGATGGACTGGATGTGCTGGTGTCTGTGGATCTCACTCTGTCTCATCTATCCTTCCCTCCTTCCTCTCTTTAGTTTTTCCTCTGGTCTCTTGAGATCTCGCTAAATTTGCTGGAATTTAGAGGTTTCTGGGGTTGGCGTAAGACTCTGATTTTGTAACCATGTGGATGGCAGGAAGTGTTTAGTTGGTGCTGGATTTCACTTTGATTTATCTTTCTTTTCTTTGACCTTTCCTCTGTTCTCCTGGCCTTCTGAGTATCCGGTTAAGGTGAAGGGTAATGGGATTTTTATTAGGTTTTAGGTGAATTAATGAGTATAAATTTACACGTACATATGCGCACGCATGCACACAAACGCACACATACATGTAAAAAAAAAAAAAAAAAAAAAAAAAAAAAAAAAAAAGAGAGCAATGATGATAAGACGTTGAATCGGTAAGACTACCGAATGAACAATTCTGAGCTCTCTCTAAAAAAAAAAAAAAAAAAAAAAAAAAAAAAACAACAAAAAAAAAAAACTGGGAGGCGGACGTGCTTACTCCCACCCGCTGCTTAATTCATATACCATAAATTTACTGTTCATCAGAATACCATGTTCAGTGGGGCTGTAGAGAACATATTAAAGATTTTGGGTGCACTTTCCCTTTAAGAACGTGTAAGTGTAATGAAGTGCACTACTTTTTGTGACCAGCTGTTGATGCAGTCTCGAATAGTTTGCCAAAAACAAACAAACAAACAAACATGTCATCCATGGGAAGTTGATCTCCAAGTATATCAACTACAGTTGGAGGGGAAGCAAGGGGTACAATATTTTTGTTAGTTAGCCATACTACTTCCTGGTTCATGGAAAACTACAGTCCCATTGTGACATTAAACTGAGCATCTATTTGGAACACCTACACAAAATTTGGTGGAAATTGGGTGTGTAGTTTGTGTGGAAGAAATTGTGATCAAACAAATCCATTTACATACTGAGAGTTGTTTCTAGTATTTTTTTTGTGTGTGTGTTTATATTAAATAGCTCAATAGAAAGCTTTGCTTACATTTAAATGAATAGCTGTGTACTGTGCAGTACATCCGTGACAATTTCTGTTAGGCTGATCAATGTCATGTTACAATATTTCATCTAGAGCAGCACATAAACACGTACACATTCACACTCGGTGGTTAAGTGTCATGTCCCAAACATGTCAAGCTGACCTCGCTGTCGCCCGTGTGGACGTGTGACACTGACGAGTGCGCAGTGTTTGGCCGAGACATTCAATTAAGAGCCCGCTGCTGGGGGTGAAGTTCAAAGGTCGACATGCTGCTCTATCATCCTATCCACTTTGTTTGTGGGGTGGGGAGGTCAATGAAGTGTCACTGCCTACCAAGTGGGATGGTAGACATTTACACTCTGTTGGGTTAAAAGTAACCCAAATTGGGTGAAACAACCAACCCAATGCTGGGTCCAAAATGGATTAAACCAGTGCTTCTCAATTATTTTCTGTCATGCCCCCCCCCCCCCCCCCCCAGTAAGAAGAGATCTTGCGCGACTATAAATAATATCATTTGTCTATAAAATTGTTATAAGCACACCTCTGCATAACACTGTATCCTTATTAACGTATAAGAGAATTTAAAAAAAGAAAGCAATATGGACCAACTTACAACAAAGAATAGCTTTATTCAGAAAAGATTTCAAGTGCATCTGAAATTCAAAAATAAACATTTTTTGACTGACCATGTCAAACCATATAATACGGAAAAATACAATTACATAATATCAATAAATAATAATGCATTCAAACTGATCACCATCATTACCTCAGGAGCACAATATTTAAAAAAAACTTTAACCTACAACACAAAAATATATAAGATAATTTGTGCTGATTTTATTATTTATTTTTTTTGCTGTGTGCAAAGCGCGCCTGCTCAGTGCAAACAAAACCCCTACATGGTGGATGAGGTGGGGGGCGGGTGGGGGTGGGGGTGCTGGGGGGCGGGCGTGCCACCTACACCCGCCGGGTTGGGTGAGGCCCCGCTGGTCGCTCCTCTTACTCACTTCACTAGCTTGCACTATACACTTTGTAAATATACACATAGGGCACACAACACATTTCTTGGTGGGGTGGGGAAGGGTGGAAACACCGTCTTCACCCTTCAACTCCCCTCCAATTTTAATGCACCTCACGTCCAAGGGGAGGGGTGAGTTGGGGCGGGGAGCCATCAGAGGGGATGGACTGCAGTGCCTGGCAGCGCTGTGGTCCCCCCCATTTGTGTCCCTGCCCCACCACTTTGTCCCTCCATTCCCTTTTTTAATGCACCACACATATACATATTCATTTTTTTTGGGGGGATACGGGTGTGTCGGAGTAGGGGAAATGTTTTCCCTCTGCTCCGACTCACCTGCTCCCAATTTTAATGCACCACACGCACACACTTGTATATACACTGGGTGGGGCCACATTCACGGTGTAAGGGTAGAGCTCGCCAGTCGGCGAGCTGGCGGACTCAGTAACAGGGTTAGGTGTCACTAGTACTCTGGCGTGACGACCGGGGCCTCTCCCCACCGGGCTCGGTGTTCTGGTGTCCCGCCTTCTCCCCTGGTGCTTCCTCCTCTGCTTCCCCCCTCCCGCCGCTGTGCAAATCTCGCGCGGCTGGAGGTGGGGTGGGCACATCTTCCCTCTCTGCGCTGCTGCCCGGTGCCGGTTTCCGGGGGGGGGTGGGGGGTTCTCGCGGGGGGCCGGGTTCGCGGGGGGGGGGGGGGGGGCGTCCGTCGGGGGGGGGGCGGCTTGTTTGGGGGGGGGGGGTGGAGGTATGGGTGGGTGGGGGGTTGGGTGCTGGGGGTCGGGGTGTGTTCGGGGGTTTGGGGGTCGGGGGTGGTGGGGCCTGGGTCGTGGTGGATGGCGGGTTTGGGTGGGGTGCGGGGGGGTCGTGGGGGGATGGGGGCTGGGGACCGGTGGGGCGCTGTGGGGGCCCGCTGGGCCTCGTTCTGCGGCCTTGGGCTCGGGGGTGTGGGCCGGGGCTGGGGCGGGGGTGTTCCGGGTGTCTGGGTCGGCTCGGGTGGCTTGGGGGTGGCCTTGGTGCTGCCGCGGCCTGGGGATTCCGGGGGGGGGGGTGCTCGCTTTGCTGGACCGCGGTTGACGGCTTCTTTCTTTGGTGGTGGTCCTTATGCATGCCAGATCCGTCGCACCAGCATCTACTGAAACTCAACAGAAGTACCCTCTCCCTCCCACAGCCCCTTGAATCAGTTGGTGCTGGTGTCTGTGGTTCTCACTTTGCTTTATCTATCCTTCCCTCCTTCCTCTCTTTAGTTTTTCCTCTGGTCACTTGAGATCTTAATTTATTAGAAGTATGAGGTTTCTGGGGTTGGCATAAGACTCCGGCTTTGTAACCACGCAGGAGGGGTCTTGTTGGTGCTGGACTTCACTTTGATGGATTGGATGTACTGGCTTCTATTGATCTCACTCTGCCTTATCGATCCTTCCCTCCTTCCTCTCTTTAGTTTTTCCTCTGGGCTCTTGAGATCTCGCTAAATTTGCTGGAATTTAGAGGCTTCCAGGGTTGGCGTAAGACTTTGATTTTGTAATCATGGGGAAGGCAGGAAGTGTTTGGTCGGTGCTGGATGTCACTTTGATTTACCTTTCTTTTCTCTTTATTTCTTTTTTTTTCTGACCTTTTCTCTGGTCTCCTGACCATTTAAATCTCACGACTCTGGCAAGATTCTGAAGTACCTGGTTAAGGCGAAGGGTAATGGGATATTTATAAGGTTTTAGGTGAATGAATGAGTATAAATTTATACGTATTTGCACGCACGCACACGCACGCACGCAAACGCACGCAAACGCACGCACGCACGCAAACGCACGCACACATACACACACAAAAAAAAAAAAAAAAAAAAAAAAAAAGAGCAATGATGACAAGACGTTGAATCGGTAAGACTACCGAATGAACAATTCTGAGCTCTTCAAAAAAAAAAAAAAAAAAAAAAAAAAAAAAACCCCTACACCACCGAGCGAATGCTCCCTGCTAATAATGAGAGCGCCACTGCCCCCTAGTGTAGTGGAGGTGCAATTGCACTTTATTCTAGGACAGTAAAAAAAAAAAAAAAAAAAAAAAAGCATGCCCCCTTTGATGGAGCCTCGCACCCCCCTGGAGGGGCCCGCCCCACTATTTGAGAAGCACAGGAATTAAACCAATACTGGGTTATTTACTTTGTATAACCAGCACATTGGGTGGAGGATTTGACTTAGCTTGTTGGATCAACATTTTGACTCAACCAGGGGTAAAAACTATCCACACTGATAACCTGAAGCTACTGACCAGGCTATCAGTGTAGCAGGGGTCAAAAGTTGAATCGACGATCAACACGAGTGTATTTAGATCCCTTGGATTAGTTAAGGGAACTTCGCATAGTAGTTACGGTAATGACATGGATCACTAGTATATCTCCAAATGAATAATAGCAGTGTCTCAAAGAGCACACCAAATGATTGATATGTCTCTTTCCACATTCACAGGACCAAAAAAGCGACTGCCCAATTAGTAACACGCGAGCATGCTCCACTTGATGATTGCAGGCTAATCGAAAGAGAGGTAAGTGATGGTGCTTTGCGGCTAATCACACACGAGAAGCGTGGGTGAGCTAACCCCGCATGCGGCGGTTGCCTGAGAGGCACTCAAAGCTAATCAGATTTCTAGCGCACACAAACATAATTGTTTGTATTATGGATTGAAATGATGCGCATGAAACAATTAAACTGGGCTTAATAGATCTACTTGAATGTATTCATTTGGACAAGCTCAAAAAACGAACAGATCCCTAGCTAATTTATACAGTCTCTTTTTTTTTTTTTTTTTTTTAATACAGTCTCTTCTACTAAACGGTTTCCTCAACAAAGACCAACCTGGTCACTCACTATGACACAAAATTGCAGAACTCCCTCTAGTGGTGCATGAAAGAATAACAGCCTTATACTTCAGTTGTGTTGATTGTTTCTATTTTTGGTTGAGACTGGATAAATGTCCTAGGTGGGCAGAGATATCTGTCCAGGACATAATGACTCTTTTATAGTGAGCAAATAGACACTCAGTCCAACAATGGGCCCCCACTCAATATTTGCCCGCCTGTCTTGATTACATGCACAGAAACAGGTGAGCAGCGACGACAAAGAGACATTTTCTTATCATAAAAAATTTGAATATACGCTCATAAATACCAGCGTTAAAGCGAGTGCATTAATCCTACATGGCACACAAACATGTTTGGCGGATTAACGCTATAATGACGTTGTTATTGTAGCAGCCCCACATGTGTCAGAGTGATGAATGCCTCCATCCTGTTAGTGACCTCCAAAGTTGCATCGGTGGAGAACGCCGCCTGGATGCCTCATTTGTCCGCCGGCTACGCTATGGCGAGGAAAGTGCTCAGGCAGAACTGGCTTCCGTGGGGCTAATCACAAATGTAATCACAGTAGTTGGGCTGCTGCAGGCTGGAAGAGATTCTGTTGTGGAAAAACACACATTAAATGTACTGCACAGTGTGCAAGTGCATGCATGTGGGGAGATTTCATATGCTCAAATTTTAAAAAATACTGTAAAGGCTTCGCTGGTGCCCGAAAGGGGCTAACTTTTTTTTTTTAAAGACAAGCCAAGCGAACTAACTAAACATAAAACACAGCTTTGCCTGGTAAATTCAGCCTCGTGTAAGCAGAAAGACTCGCTAGCACGTTAACACCAGAATTAAGCGTTTGGGTAATCGAGTCCCATTTTCACAGCTGTCTGCTTGGAATCACGTTAAAGCAGAGCATATCTCATTCTGAAGAGCAAAATAGTAGCCAAATTAATAAGTGTCTACTCACGAAACAGAAGTGGGATAGGAAGTGACTTGCAGTGCTGGATGCTGTACATCAGCCAGGAGGAGAGGCTGATTGACAATTCTGAGCTTGCATCACATGTCAAAATGGCGGTCAACTCGATGAAAGGAAGCTCTCCACTCTTTGGATCATTGAAGCATTGAACTTTGGATCGATGTAATTTGATTTCAAAATGTGATGAAATGTCATTTGACTACTATAACAATGTACCTGGTTTATATGCTAATTACAGGCAAAAGCAGTAAGGATGTAATGATATCCAAACATCATGATACGATAATTCTGCGATTGGCTGGCAACCAGTCCAGGGTGTCCCCCGCCTACTGCCCAGAGCCAGCTGAGATAGGCGCCAGCACCCCCCGCGACCCTTGTGAGGAATAAGCGGTCAAGAAAATGGATGGATGGATGGATGGATGATATGATAATTATCACGATATCGTGGGGAGGTTGGCGATACAAAAAAAAATGGTCACAATATTGGTAAAAAATAAATAAATTAATAAATAAAAAAGCTCATACAAAAAAACCAAAATTGTGCACAACTACAATATCTAACTAGACTAAGTGCAATTTCTGAAGAAATTGTGTGGGAATGCTGAAAGCCGAACGCTAATAGCTGAATGCTAAGCTGAATGCTAATAGCAGAATGCTAATGAAGGAAATAAAAAGATAAATTATGATAAAGATAATAAAGATAAAGTTTTAACTAAAAAATAAAAAAAATAAAAAAAAGAATAAGAATGTACAGTCAGAGGTGGGATTTGAACCCACAACCTCCTGGTTACTGGACAAAGAACTTAACCACTCGAACACTACAACTACAATAAAGATCAGGGACATTTTTATTATTTTAAACTTCCTCACGCTTTTTTTTTTTTTTTTAATATTTTTTATTTGCTGTATACGTTTTAACATTTTCAATGTATGTTCCTTTAGTAAATTTTGTAACCTACTTTTTTCTTTTCTTTACTCTGAATGTTAACTACTGTGTTTGCTGATGCTGTGTTGTCTTTCTTTGTGTAAAGCACTTTGAGTTGCCTTGTGTATGAAATGTGCTACACAAAATAAACTTGCCTTGCCTTGAATATAGAACGGATAATATAGAAACAAAATTTAATAATGACAAATGACATCAAAAGTAAATGATGTGAAGTAATTATTAGTAACAATGATTAGTATTAAATATTGCATTGGTACTAAAGAGCTACTCATGCTGGATTCAAACCCAGTCGCCTGTTGTTCTCCATGCAACAGGCGACTAAGCTAACCACTGACCTAACTTGTCTGGTTCAAAAATCATGGCTTTCAGCATTCCCACAATAATAATTAAGTAAAAAAAAAAAAAAAAGCAATTGAACCAGAAGAAGCTGCAATTAGGGCTAAATGCATGCAATGCAAACTGCACTAGCTGAGTCTGATGCTAAAATGGAGGTACTACAAAAATATGAAACTACACAAGAGGAAGTACGCATGTTCTTGACTGGGTTTTGACGAAAAGTTGAGAAGTTATTGTAAAAAACGACTAAAGTCTGCGTCTATTACTCACAATTTTTGAGCAAGTGTTGATGTGTTTGCTTTGGACTTTAAAAAACTGATCCTGAATCAGCTTCACGGTTTGTCTTTTGGTCAACTTGATTGTTGTTGCGAAATGATGACATGATGACTAATAAGTCCTCTCGCATCTTCTGTTGCAGTCCATCCCAACACGGTTGGCATCACATTGGGCGTGCTCGGAACACTCGGATGCGGGGTTACGGTGCGCCTCTATTGCTTGAGTAAGTGTAAAAGGTAAAACTTGGTGATGCACACATGATTGCATTTCTGAGTCATCACCACCAGGGAATGGATTCGTAGAACATCTCAAAGGACTTGCTCGTTTTCAAGATAAGACAGAATGATAATGAAAACGTTGAAGTTAGCATGGTAAAAGCACTCAATAACTCCAAAGTTTTCCACTTTGAGATTTATAAGAAAGGTATGATTGGCAGTAGTAGCTTGATACAGTTTGACCTTGTCATGAGTGTGTCATGAAGGAGTGATGTTTTGTCTCATGAGATGTGTTTACGTAGCTATCATCAAGTTTCAACTGAAGTGATGCTTGAGTTCATGTCCTGTTAAGCTTGGGTTCATGACCGTGAGGTCAAGTGTCAGGTACTGATGTAACAAGTGTCTGTTTACAAAACGGGATGTTTCGTGATGTCAACCTTTAATCCTTTAGGTGATGTCTGGACCTATGTGATGTCGTTCTTTAGTCCTTTACGATTCACTGTCTGTAGGTGCAGTCTGAGAATTGTGTGTGGATTGCCGGATTATTAACTCGGTGTTTATCGGTGTGCTTCTGCAGCCCAAGGGGGCTTGGCATGCATTCTCTTTATTTTTTGTTTAGTCAAGTTATGTGAATAAACAGTTAAAACCTTATTTGTGTCTGCGCCATTGGGATCCAAACCTCTCAGCACATAACACAGCTGGGGTGGTGAGATGATTAAATTGATTCAATTTTGAATTTTGTATTGATTCAATGCCAACAATAGGGCTGGCAACTGTGTTGCTAAAGCATTTGGTGGAAGGCCGCCTGCTTCATCACCTGTGTCATCATCAGGAAGAAGAAATGGAATTGTCTGACACCAGCACTGATTCATCCTGCGTAAATGTTTCTACCTGAAGTGCAAGAAGACAAACGCAGGATGTGTCTTTGGACGACATCCAGATCTTGGACTGGTCGCCAGCCAGTCACAGAAAGACCAACATGGCGTCCATTCGAAATGGGATAAGGGAAAGCGTCGCATGCTGCGTCCTGACGAACGTGAAATGGAGCTGTGCGTCCTGCTGCCTCCTTTGTTGCTTTAGAACAAAAAAACTTTATTATGAGTTTGGATGACGCGCTTGATGATCGCTGTCGTACAAATATGGTAACTTTTCTACGGAAGCATATTGCATTCGCTTAAAAAAAAAAATTCTGATCTTTTGGGGGAGCTTTGTTTTTCTTTGAGTATTTTGTGTGTTTTTTTTTATATATATTTTTTTCTGTTTTATGAATATTTTTTTCTATCATAAAAAAAATCAGAAAAACGAGAAATTTTGTTTTTAAAAAAACAAGAGAAAAAATTCTGAAAAACGGGGGGAAACATAAAAAAAAAAAAAATTAAAAAAACAGCACCAACTTCTGCTTTTTGGAGTATATTTATATATATATATATATATATATATATATATATATATATATATATATATATATATATATATATAAATATACATATAAATATATATATATATATATATATATATATATATATGTGTCAAAATTAGTGCGTCAATTTTTGAGTTAATTTAAAGTTCCTTTAACGCCCACTAATTTTTTTAACGCGCGATTAATGACCTGCCCTTAATTGCAAAGTCTGTACTGGAGGAGTTCCAGTGCTCAGCAGACACGTCCACATTAAAATTTACCAGTAATATTGTATTTTAGAATTTTAATAATGCGCAGAATTTCACTTTTACTTCATGTAAAAGATGAGATAGCTCTTAATATGAAAAGAAAAATGCACTGAGCTGTCACTGTCTTACAAATGCAACTATGCCATCTAGTGGCAGAAAAAATGAGCTCAACACAAATCAGGATTACGCTGCTTTTTTACAGTACATTACATCTTTTTAATTTTAATTCAGTTTTCTGAATTATGAAAATACTGCATCAATGACTAAAAGATGCAGCCATATTTCTATTTAACATTTTTCCCACTTTATGTTAAAAGTATGAAAACTTTTTATTGCATTTTATTGTACAATTAGAACAGATATAAAATTTGCGATTAATCGTCAGTTAACTACTGAAGTGATGCGATTAATTACGATTAAAAATTTTAATCGCCTGACACCCCTATATATATATATTATTTTTTTTTTTTCTTTTTACCTCTGAACTCCAAATGACTTGTTGCAGACCACTGACCTTTATATATGACCGGATAGCCGCTAGCCCATACACTGTACGTATACCGTATAGTTTATACAGTAGTCTGCTCGCGAGGTGGGAGAAACAAGATGGCCGCCCTGTGACTTCACCAAGTTGTACTGGAGTGTATGGGCTATCGGCTATCCAGTTATATAAACAAGTCACTTGGAGTTCAGAGGTAAAAAAAAATAATAATAATAATAATAATAATTTAAAATACTCTGAAAAACAAAAGATGACTATTTTTTGGATTTTTTTTTCCTGTTTTTTGGAAGATTTGTGTTCCATTTTTTTTTATTTTATTTTTTATGTTTTTCCCCCTACTTTTCTGAGTAATTTTTCCTCCCGTTTGTTCTGAATATTTTTTCCTCTGTTTTTCAGAATATTTTGTTATGACAGAAAAAACATATTCAGAAAAATTGATACAAAAAAATGATTGCCTTCTTCCTTTTGTGCCACCTTTGCCACCGGGACGCGGGTGTAAATTATACATAAATGTGCACACATAGCGGCCACGAGCGTGCTGATGAATCCACGCGCCTTCGCAGTCAGCGGCGAGCTCACTGGAGAGATATGGAGAGCCTCGTATGTAGGCCGCCGCATCAATCTTCCTGCCAGTGACGACGCAACCGCCCGGCCCATCATAAACACATTTATTATTCACGAATTACCATTTTTCTCCACTTAATTATTCAGCAGGTCTTAATTATCCCCGCAGATAATCTATTCCAGGGTCGTGGGAAATGAGACGAGGTAAGAGAATGATGATGATCTCAGATGGGGATGTTTGTCTCAGATAAAAGGGGGCGGGGCGCTTGTGGGCGAATTGAATCCGATGAAGGTGCAAGAGAAGACAACCAACTGCAGATCTATTTAGATTAATGGGACAATGAGGTGAGCGCAATGAATTACAATAAGCACCGTGGAGGAGCGCGCACGAGTGTTTGGTAACAACAACCGAGTGAAGGCTCCAAGATGATCCTCTTTGTCTGGCTTCATCTGGCACCTCCAAGTTCTTGCTCCACCTCAGGCGTTGCCCCCCCCCCCCCTTTTTTCCCACTATAGGTCGCTTGCACATCGTAATGCATCATGGGAATTTTTTCTTCGGGCGCCATATTGGGTGTCCGCCGGTTCACAAGGTACACTCGCGAGTTACACGGTAGAGCTTATCAACCTGATGTCATTTTCGCAGTATTTTCACGATTTACCGGAAGATCAAAAACAACGATACAGGCAGAAGGTGTCTCTGTGTGGCGGGATTGATCCTAATTACGTCCTGACCAAGGGTGATTTTTTTTTTGATGGAGAAAGCTTGCTGGCCAAATGTGACATCTCTGGACATCTTTCACTACCTCGTGTTGACAACATGCTCCATAACACGCCAACAAATCCCTGGAGGCTTACAATTATTTTGTAAGCGGGTGGATACAGAGTGTAAACTTTAACATCGCATCAGAAGAAACTGTTGCTGTTGCACGTAAGTAAACCACATGGTGTTGGTAATTCTGCACACAAAAATGTTGATTTGTTCTCAGGCTTCCTGTTATCATTGTGTTTACATGCACAGCTGGGTTTACCTGATGTGGTTTTTCTAATAATTTTATAACAGGCAAATATGGCAGAGCGTATAAGAATAAAAAGTAACTATGCACAGCCTCCCCGTGGCTTAATTAAATTTAATGCTACCCTTTCACTAGTTACATGTTACTTAATCAACTTATTCTAAATGGTTAAGGTTAACCACTCTCAGAGGACGTATTTTTAGTTTCAGTTTCCAGTACAATAAAACGTGTTCATGGTAACTACTGAGCATACTGACAGCTTTTCTTATGATCTCACGGTTAAGGAGGCTGTCACAACACCCAATTTCTGTCTGGTGCCGGATGGCAACAATTCCCATCACTTGTCACGACAACACCAATATTATTACCAGGTATGTATGGCTTTACTTTTTGTAGTTTATTTAATGCTAGGTTTCATATTTTCATTACAATGTTTGTAATATTTTCAGATTCAGGCACAGATGAGTTTAACTGGACGGGACTTCTGCGGCTTTGTGGTGTGGACAAAGTGTGATTGAGCGAGTCCACCCAGATCGCTCGTTTTGGCCAGCTGGAAAAGCCAGTTTGTTTGTTTTTTCCAAAATCCCCTCCTTACCTGAACTGCTCGGGAGAGCATTTACTAGATCAGCAGTGGACTTCCAGTGTTCCTGCTCAGCCGCTGTCACCTACCACTTGCTCATGTACTTCAAAGATGCGGAATAAAGTAGTTTTTTGTGCTGCAGCAGATTGTAAAATCAAATGATATCACTTGAAGTGTGCCAATCTAGACTGCCAAAAGGACAGTGGTTTTGTGACAAGTGTGAAACAAGGATTATTGGGAAAACTGAAACACAGTACTGGTACTTGTCTTACATTAAACAAATTTAAAAGAGAGCAACTTTTTCCTCTGTACATAGTATAATGAAAGTCATTGCGTACCCCATCAACATTACATCATACCGTCATCAGGATGGTAGGCACCTGTGCTAAAATAAATACATTAATTAACAGTTCAATTTTATCCCTGAAATTACTACATCTAATCATTATTCACTTCATTTTTTGTGCTTTTAGAAATAATAGAGATTTATGCCATTACTTTAAGAGGGACCATATTGCACATTGAGTCAAATCCTGTCATTTGTATTATGTACAGCTTTGTAAACAAACCCAACAATAGAATTTGTATAATCGCTGCCTTTATTAGCGCCAAACAAACAGTCGCATGTTGTCCTCCTCCAATGCTTTGATGCTCGCCTTCGTTTCCATCATGTCATTGGCAATCAAGTCGGTGTGGCATGAGATCCCTAAAGAAATAATAATAAAAAAAGATCACAAAAAAATACGGTACCAGTAATAGGTTTAATATAGTACAGTAGTATAGTTTTTTTGTCAGTGTAAAAGAAATGTACACATTTTGTTGCATTTTTTAATGTATGAACATTGCTACAGGCAAATACTTATTTCTATAAACACTTCCAAATGTCTCTAAAATATAAGGTGCATGTACACACACAAACAAACACATACATTCACTCATGCATACAATATATCATGTAATGAATTCTGAGTGGCATACCAGAGTCAATGATGTCAGCAGTACTTGAGGGTACAGGTTACTGGAGCCATCTGGCTGCATAACTGCAACAATCTCTGCCACTTCAAGTCGCCTTTTCTTTGCTTGTCTCTCCTGTGCACGTTCATATCTTGGCACCGACTGGGCTGAGACATAGATGTTGTAACTTGGGACCCAACTTTAATGTTGGAGCTCAGTCGGGATGATTGGACAGAAAAACGGGCGCAGGGCGACCTGTTAAAATAAACAAATATATAAACAAATAAAATATGGAAAGACTGGTTATTTTGCCGCAGTAGGGTGGCCGTGAATAAGTTCTTTAGCATGATGTGTAGGCTACCGGGGGTCTGTTTACTTGCATCAGCCCCTTCTGTCTCTTTTTTCCAAGTTTACATTTTGCCACCAAAAAACATGTTATCGGCATTAAAAGCCCAAGACTAATCAATCCAATTTCAGCAGTAAACACTTTGCACTGGCACTACTTGGGTGAAAATGTTCGATGTTAGCTTTCGGCTAACGTCCGCTAGCCAGCTTGTATTACCGAACTTACTTGCTCATGAATCCAAAACATAAGCAACTTGCCCATATATGCGCGGTCGAAACGTTATTAATCCTCATGCATTACATTAAATAAAGGTAAATAATCTTACCGCTCACAAAGTGATCGCTGCACACACGAGCCCAAAGTAACGACTTCCCTCCGGAGTCCGCACTCCTCTGTCTCCAGGCCCTGGTTCCTAATTATTTTCGGAATTCGGCAGAAAGGCCGACCATTTTCCCCCTGGGCTTTGTTCGAACAGCCAACGATGCAGCAACAATGTACCATTTTAAACGCAGACAACAAACGTGATAGATACGTGTTAGACCGAATCGCTACGTAAATGGAGGCCACCCAGCATGGCGACTACGAGAAATCCGAGGCGGAAGTGACGACACGTGCAAGCGACCTATACCTCCTGCCACGTTCTAAGCTCCCACCACACTTCTCTGTGCACATACAGCACGGGGGGAGGATGAATGATTCATGGCGGCACGTCTAATGCCCACAGTCATGTCCACAGAGAGCCAAACACGGACAGAAGCCGCTTTAAGGAGAAGCATGATTGAAAAGGTGCGAAACGTGTTCAGATAAGAAATTAAAGCCATCCAGCTAATGGATAGCTTACAGTTAGGAGACGTTTTTACAATTTAATACAGGGCTGACATCATATTAGCTGATGAAAAATGTCCAAGTCATGGAATTACACTTTTGATAGATGTTTTTTTCTTCTTCAAGCTTTAAGTGCATATTCAGAAAGCTGAGTTAGCCAAGCCTGCATTGGAATGAATATCATTAAAATGATAGTCGGATTGTTGCAGTTGTTGTTTTTAATCTATCAAAGCAGGAAGTAAAGCATGCACAGCCAGTTTGGCAGCTTATCATTTATCTCTCATATTCCGATTTTATTCTTGTACAACTATTTAGTCTCATAAAATTTCAACTTTTTTCTTGCACTGCATTGAATTATTGATAGTAAGCACTTATGTGAGGCAGTAACTCATTTCTACTGTAAAAAAAAAAAAAAGAAAAAAAAAAAGAAAAAATTGTGCAAAATTTTGCAAAAGAAAAAAAACAAGTAAACAACTGAACTGTACTTAACAAATACACTGTACTGGATTAAAACAAAAATGTTAATAAACCTCTGTAACAATATTCAGTTTGAACATTTAATTCACATTATTTGGAGTAGCACACTGAGAATTACTGCCCTTAGGGTACATCAGATCAGATGTGGAGGTCTTCCTCTTTGAAACTGACATGATTTACAGATTGGCGGTTGGTAAAGGCATATTGCGGGGACGGCGACGGTTCCTGGTTAGCTTTCCCCTATAATCCAACATATTGATCCATGCGCCTGGCTGGAGGCGTGATCAATACGGGCAATAAAAGTAAAGGCGGCAGACTCTCTGGGGAGGCGGAACCTGAGGGGAAGATGCGCGAGTGTGTCTGTGCAGCTCAGTGTGTGTTTACATCACGCACATCAGTCAAATGGACAGCTGGTCATGTGTGTGTGTTTCAACACGAGCGTATGTCAGACAACTAGAGAACGGCCATATCAACTATTTGCACATGCACCCTGTTTCAATTATAATATGTAAAGATAGAGATCTAGATACACAAGCATTGGGTATAACAGTGCCACCTGCAGGTCACTTTGTAAGACTTTTAGTGGAATCTGGAATTTCATTCAGCTTTTCCTTTTCTATATCACGTGTCCTCATTAGGGTACAAGGTGAGCTGAAGCCAATCCCAGCTGACTTTGGGTGGGTACACCAGCCAATCGCAGGGACAAACAACCATTCACACTTCAATCGGACAGCAGGGGTGGGCAAAGTGTAGACTGCGGGCCACATACGGTCCAATCTGTTCTTTAGTCGGGCCCTGCAATATTTGTTGCATTAATTTGGATGTTTTTTCTTCTTCTTCTTTAATAGTTTTTAGTTCATTTAGTAATTAGGTAATTGGTTTTCAGCAAGTAAAGAACAAATGCAGTATGTTAGTAAAATAAAAATAATTGAAATATAGATTTAACTTCTGTATTGATTTTATTAAATAATTGGTCAGAGGGATGATTACAAATAATGTAAAAAAATAAAATAAAAATAAAATAAAATTATATATATATATATATATATATATATATATATATATATATATATATATATATATATATATATATATAGTCCAAATTTGACATTTTACATGTATTTCAATTGTGCCCCACAATATCTTTCTAATAGCCTTTTTATTTGACCCTTTATGACTCAAACATATTCCTAATTAGCAGATGAACACCTTAGCTGATTGCAATTCTCTGGCCAATATTTTTCAGACTGGATTCGGGTTTGAATTTCTTGCTGTCTGTCTGCAACTGTGACTTCATGTGCATAGTGTGTACGTGAAGAATTCCACCACAGGTGGCAGCGGTGATTTGAAATTCAATTTCCTGCACTGAGCAGCTTTAACTGATTTATTATACATACTATGGAACATTTGTAATCCATAAACGGCTAATTCATTTAAAAAAAAAAGAAGTAGTATTTTATGAAAAATAAACACTTTAAATACTTTTTATTTTGCATGACCAACAAATGATGTTGCATATCTGTCAGCTGGAAAAATCAAATGCAGCCATTGAGCACACATGTTTGAGTACATCTGATTTCGAATCTAACATGTTTTTGGAAAGTGGGAAGAAGTCGTGGTTTTCAGAGAAACACAAAATGCCATACATAAGTCCAAATTTAACTCATTTACATTTAAATCAGCCAGTATTTAAATATATAGCGATATTAAATTGGCTTTATATTTAGTTTTTGGCAGAATATTGCAATGAGTGTTGAACATCAACATGAAGTGATTCGCCCTCAGTCGGATGTACGGACTGGCGTGACATGAGAAGTCACGTTAAAACTCAGCAGAGTGATGGCGCCCGAGTTAACGTGACAAACGCTCATGAGAGGATTGCGCTTCATTAAGCGATAAAGAGAGGGGGGGAGCGTCTCTTCATGATGTGACCTTTAAGTTGCTGGGGCATCAACTGACAGTGAGCCAGATTTTCAAACTGCAACACTTCCCCCCTCTGGGATGCTCTCCTGAGACAGTGATGAGGATAAAAAGCTGTCTTCACACCTCTGCCAAGACTGAACAGTAACATCAGACTGTGCTACATTACTAGCACAAAGCTTTGTGGCTCACGTCATACTAAATATAGAAGAAAACCAGAGCAGCACAACTCACAAAAAAGTTTGGGATACTGGACTGCCGCATAGTTTAACTGTGACCTCAAATGCACCTTCACAGGTGAATTTAACTCATTTGCTCCCAAAAACGTATAAATACGTTTCATTCTAAATATTACCATGCTCCCAAAGACGCATTTATACTTTATTTTTATTTTTTTAAATGCTAGGGCATACAGAAGGCTTTGATGCAGCCTCTGAACTGAAGAGCATGGTAATAGCAATGGTAGTTATTACAAAAACTGCCAGCAGGTGGCAGCAGGGTATAAGAGATCAACCATGGCCAAGTTGCAACAGCTGTTTTCCCCACAGTTTTAAACAGATTTGTGAAACGTGATGAAACTTAGCTATATACTAATGCTAATTGATGTGAAATGGAAACGGACAGGAATGTACTTTTTTCCTGATGACATTACCTACTCTAATCTTTCTTTCGGTAGGTTCCATGTTTTCATAGCAAAAGAACACAATATTCTGTGTTCTTGCAAAATCAGTCCCAATCCAGTAAAATATCCTTCAGTCCAAATGGCTGTGAGTGAATGAGTTAATTTGATCTTCTCTAAAGTGTTCAATATTTCAGTGGCTTGTTTGTGCACAACTACTCTAATTGTGGCCCAAAATCTTTGCACTGTATTACTTTAGCTAGACAGGATAAATTTATTTTTCTTCCAAAAACTGTGATGAAAGTAAATGTAAACGCATGAGTTCAAAAGGTGAAGACCTCAGACAGGCCAACTCAGACATGACCTTTATAATCAATATGGCTTCTTCGTGCAATCATCAGTGACTGGTCTATGCTCTGACTTGGAAGCAAAAAAAAAGCCTTATTTAAGAGCTAATGTAGAGCAAATAGAGGGAAGGGGGAGGCAGAACAGTGAGAGGATGATAAACAAGGAGGTTATTTATAAAGCACAGATCAATAGCCATTACAATTTTTTATTTGGTTTGCTTGGTGCATGTGTTGCAAATTGAGATGGAGGGGAGGGAGAGCAAATATAGAAGCTATTATTCCTTGGGGTAATTTAACAACACAAGCACACATGCAGGTACGCACAGAAAAAGGAAGCCGGCGGGTTGTCTATTCAATCAGTTCGGTCTGGTCGTGACTGATTTAGATTGATAGCACATCTCTTGTTAGGAGAGTTTAACTCAACATAACGTGCACAACTATCTGAAATTACGCCACAGCAAATAGGTCAATTAAAAAACAAAAAACAAAAAAAAAAAAACATGCTACACCACTATTTAACAGAGACAGTTCCAGAAGTTGACTCATAATGTAACACTTATATTTAGGTAACTTTATGTAGAAACATGAAACATACTAGGGGTGTGCCAAAAAATCGATTCATAAAAGTATTGAGATTCTCACTTATTAATCGAATTGATATTAATATCCAAAAATCGATTTTATTTAAATTAGAAATGGAGAAGGGGAAAAGGCAGTTGTAACTAGGGCTGGGTATTGCCGCCAACCTCACGATACGATACGTATCACGATACAGGGGCCACGATACGATACGTATCGCGATACATATATATCCCACATAAGACACATTTTGTTTTATTTTATTTTTTAAAACAAAATATAGGAAAATTGGTACACTGAGACACGTGCCATGTTAAGTTATCAATAAATAAATGTTGACATTCTTCCTCTGCTCTCATTTTTCTTAGCAAGACACAGTGTCCAATCACTGTTGAGCTATTTTTGCATTAATTGAAGGCAATTAACTTCAAAGATGCTGCTGGTTTTTATTTTTTAGGTACAATGGAAGCCGCAAAGGCAAACGTGAACTGCAGATTTAAAGTTAACGAGCAATATAGATTCTGACGTCTGCGTATCGATACGTGTATTGCAATGTGACCCGCAATGATATATTGCCGTATCGATTTTTTGAGCACACCCCTAGTTGTAACCCACATGCGTTTTTGTGGAAAAAGGCAGTTACAATACACAATTAAAAAATGTTTAAAGAAAAAAAAAAAAAAAGACTAATGTCTCTTTTTGTCATTTTGTCATGCAAAGCAGATTGGAGTAGATCATGACAATGTGGTGCATATCTGTATATTGAAGCAGAAATCATTTGACAATCAAATTTTGAATCAAAAATCATTTGAAAATCGAGAATCGATTCTAAATCGAATCGTAGACCCAAAAATCGTAATCGAATCGAATCGTGAGACAGTCAAAGATTCCCAGCCTTAAAACATACCATAAGATTGTAAATTAATATCTGCGACAATGTCAATCATTCGACTACTTGGTACAAATCTCATAAGATGGCGTGAGTGTATCTAATGTGTTTGGAAAGCACCGAACAGTCAAGAGTCATGGATGATGATCATGAATGAGGAAGTTACAAAAAGTATTCTCGGTGAGTCATGCTTCTTAATGCCTTTGACATTAGAGAGTGGTGGACACACACAATACCGCAAGTGACATTCAGAAATTTGTTCTGTATACAGTACTCTGTACACAACATGAAATCGTTTGTGTGTGTGCACGTACAGTATGACGTTTTGTCAACTGCTGTGGCTAACTAGTAACTAATAAGTGTTATCCAGTTATTTGTCACAAGCTCGTTTTCATCTTTCAGGAACAAGAGGAAAGTCACAACAACTGTAACAAGCAACTATCCTTTCCGACGTCCCAATCACCCTTACTTGCTATGACAGTAAGTGATTCATTCGATCAGACGAGTGTCATTTGAGTCCACAATGTTTGATGACATGTTTAAGGCACAAAAAATGAGCTAAATTGTGTTTCTAAAGCTTCAAGGTTGAAATTTCATTGTTGTTACCATCATGTACAGTTAGGCCCAGAAATATTTGGACAGTGACACAATTTTCATGATTTGGGCTCTGCATACCACCACATTGGATTTAAAAGGAAACAACTACAATGGAATTGAAGTGCAGACTTGAAGCTTTAATTCAAGATGTTGAACAAAAATATATGATTAAGCATGTAGGAATTGTAGCTGTTTTATGCAAATGCTCCTTATTCCAGGGGCTCAAAAATAATTGGATACATATACAGAAAGTAAAATGGTACTTTTCAATCTTTTGTTGAGAATGGTTTGCAGGCAATGAGTGCCTGAAGTCTGGAAGCCATGGACATCACCAAACGCTGGCTTTCCTCTTTTGTGATGCTTTAGTGCAGCTGTCTTCACTTGTATCTTTGAACGTCTTTCTGCCTTAAGTTTTGCCGTGAGAAAGTCAAATGCATGCTCGATTCGAGTGATGAACTCCACCATTAAAGAATATTCCACTTCTTTGCTTTCAAAAACTCCTGGGTTGCTTTTGCAGTATGTTTTGGATTATTGTCCATCTCTACTATGAAGCACCGTCCAATCCACTTTGCTGCGTTTGGCTGAATCCGAGCAGAAATGATATCCCGATACACTTCAGAATTCATCGGGCTGCTTCTGTCTTTTGCCATATCATCCAAAAACACAAGTGAGCAAGTGCCATCGAAAGCCATGCATGGCCATGCCATCACACTAACACCACCATGTTTACAGAAGATGTGGTGTGCTTTGGATCATGAGCTGTTCCAATTCTTCTCATCATTCTCGTACAGGTTGATCTTAGTCTCATCTGTCCAAAGAATGCTGTTCCAGACCTGGACTGATTTCGTCAGGTGTTTTTTTTTTGGCAAAGTCAATTCTGGCCTTTCATTTTTCAGGCTGATTAACGGTTTGCGCCTTGTGGTGAATCCTTTGTATTTACTCTCATGATGTCTTCTCTTTACGGTAGACTTACATACTGATACACTTACTTCTTGGAGAGTGTTCTTCACTTGAGTTTATGTTGTGAAGGGGTTTTTCTTCACCATGGAAAGGATCCTGTGATCATCCACCATTGTTGTCTTCCATGGATGTTCAGGCCTTTTTGAGTTCACAAGCTCACCAGTGCATTTTGATCTTCTCACAATGTACCAAATTGTTGATTTAGCCACTCTCAACATTTCTTCGCTCTCTTTGATGGTTTTGTTCTTTTTTTTGTGTCAGCCTCAGGATGGGCTGTTTCACCCCTATTGAGAGCTCCTTTGACAGCATGTGTGTTCACAGCAACAGCTTCCAAATGCAAACGCCACACCGAGAATCAACTCCAGACCTTTTAAACTGCGTATTTGATGACAGGCTAATGAGGGAAGTGCTTGTGTTTTTATTTTTTTGCAGCCTTCTGAGTCAATTGTCCAATTACTTTTGGTCCCCTGAAAAAGAGACAACTACATTTTAAAGAGCTGTAATTCCTAAACCTCTGCTCCAATTTGGATGTCAATACTCTCAAATTAAAGCACAAAGTCTGCACTTTAAGTCTATATTGATTATATGATTGTATCCTGGATATGTTTTTGTCAACAGCTAAAACAACAAATCTTGTGTCACTGTCCAAATATTTTTGGGCCTAACTGTATGAGTGAATATGTGACATACCATTTTAATCACTTTCATGAGTACATGGCCATTTTCACGTGTCCGTATTGACCATCATAATATTTGCATCTAAAATGTCACCAAATACATGAAAGATTTTTATCAAACCTGAACTTTCAACGAGCATAAGTGCGTCACTGATTCTACAAAACATGATTATTAAAAAGACACAGGTTTTCATGTAATAAGTTGACCAGCTCACTGAACATCACTTTGTAATGGTCTCTCACGCACACGCACACACGCTCGAGCCCCCATCCGATCTGTTCAACATTCCCGTCTCGTAGCATCCAGCCCAGCGGGATCATCCATCTCCATTTCCCTCACTCTGTCGTCACGTCCGCAGCACCAGCTCAGCCTTCATCAAAGTAATTGCAGAGAGCACAATCATCTACTTGTCTGATACACCTTGAAGACAGACAGACAGACTGACCATCCGCCCCTGCTCCAAACACATCCAACCCGCAAAAATACCAATTTAATTTTTAAACAAAGGGAATTGCTGCAGATGAAAATACACTAAATTAGAATGCAGATCTCTGCCAAGGCCAAACAAGCATAAATTTCATCAGCAACGTTTTTAATGCTACCCAGATTCGGCTTAGACCTAAATTATGTCATGAAATATTCATGTACTTCTCACTGATAAGTTCAAAAAGTGAATGGATTTGGGCAAAAATTAACAAGCAATTATTAACAAGCAATTATTAATTGATATTTATGCTCAATGAAATAACACACTTTAATTTTTTTTATTTTACACTAATCTTTTATTTATAAATGATCATGATCAATAAATGTTTCTTATTTTTCATTTAAAAATTACCCTATATATATATATATATATATATATATATATATATATATATATATATATATATATATATATCCTATACTTTTGGGATATTTAAAAAAAAATATATATATATTAATGGCACCAACTGAAAAATTCAAGCCCAGAAAATTACTGAAATGCAGGGATTGTTTTGATAAAATAATCAAAATCAAAAGTATACATGCTTATTTAACATTCTCCTACATTGAATTACAAAAACCCTAAAGCGACAAATGTAACTTCTAGAATGTCAAAAATAAAACGCACTTGATTTAGAGTTCGGTGAAATACAATTTGCTATACTTTTTTTTTTTTATATGTAAAATCTACATTAAGATTAAGATGCTAAATGCATTTGAACACTTGTCACTTGTTAGTTTGTCAGATAAGCGTCGGTGCTGTATTTTTTGCTAACAAAGAAATCCAATCACATCCCTTGCAGGCCTTCGTCAGAAAGCGGCCGAGTGAAGGGAGGAAAATTACTGGTTGATTTTGCTCTCAATGGCTCGCCCTCGCTGACAATAGCCGGATAATTAACACGCCGCCATTTCATATTCAGGACTAATTAGGTAAAGGGGATGGCAGCTCCAAAGTGGGCTGCTCTTAATTAAGTCGGAGAGTTTTGACTTACACCTTGACTAGAGGTGTACATGTGTGTGGACTGTTCATCTCAAGTGCCCTGGTATTTTCCAAGATGATGACCTCCACCTAGATGGTGGTCAGGTGTGTTGGTCATTCAATATAGAGAGCATCCATGTCATGTTGCATAACTAGTTAATTATCACAATGTATTGATGCACTTTAACACACCTACAGTTTAACAGGCATACACCTTCAACAATTAAAAGCAAACATTTTCCAGCCACAACAGGTACACTGTATTATCTGATGATTGAATAAATGAAGAAAAAGGTTCAAACAAGTTGTAGTCGTCAACCTATAATAAGTTTGTGTGTGATTTTTTTTTTACGTTTGTGTTTTTGTTGTCTGGTGCCACCACAGAAAGTGTACAAAAGATGGCAAAGCGTAAACTATTGTGAGTGGTAAACGTGTGTCTGTCCAGGCTGCCTGTTCAATATTTGCAATTGTAAATTCTTGCGTGTGGTCAACGCCAAATTGGCATTGCCGTGTGAAATGGAACAATAGCCAAGTAGAATCCTTGCTAAAGCTCACCTGTTGCTGGATGTAAATAGAGGCACAACTGGTTGTGTTGAATGTATCTCTTCCAAGTCGTTCATCACAGGAAAAATGCCTCAAAATGTTTGAAACCACAATGTAAGTTACCAGACAACTGACAATAATTAGCCTAGCTTCTTCTACTTTGAATTTTCCATCTCTGGCACCATGCTGCCTCTCACAGGTCTGGCTTGGTACTACATCAGACTTCTGTATGCCTGATTTATCAACATGACATTTATTAGGCATGTCTTTTAAAAAAGGAGCACAAGATGTTTACCTACATTAAATCTATTTTATAAATATTTTTTGAAATGTATATTTTACAGCCATGGTTATATCCGAATACAGTATATGCATGTGAGGTTCAAGTTTTATTTTTGTCCACTTGGGGTCATCATCCTCACTGAAGTATATGAGACGTTGAATGAGTTGGCTGGCAGTTAACTGGTGATATCGAGTGACAGAATCAGTTGAGTCCATCGGTAGGTGGTCTTACACTGCACTTTACTGGATTTAGTTACTGTTAAGTTAAATAAAGTGATTGAAAATGCACTGTCCTTGTCCATCTGTTCTAATTAGCAGCAATAGGCTATATTAAATTAGCTAATGATGTTTATCTGTGTGACTTTTAAGCGAGTTAGGCCCATTACATTTTTAAGTGTCAAATGACCCCAAAATGGACATTATTTTAGGCAGTAAAAGTCTGCAGTAAAAGTTCAGTGTGTGTGTGTGTGTGTGTGGGGTGGGGGGGTGGGGGGGGTAGTATCCCACATTTGAGATAATAATCTGGGATATAAATATGATTTTCAAAAATCTGGGCAGCAGTGAAACTGCAAAAAGTGAACCACTGCACAGCAAGGGCCGACTATAACTTTCTGTCCTTTAAAAAATAAATCCGCAGGCTACTACAAGCAGCCTTTATTGCCTCCTTCTGTGGCCGCAGCCACACGGGGACTGTTGGTGTATGAATGAAGGCTGGCCTTCAGACTATATTAAATCTTTACAATATAAAAGCTACTACACTACTACAGACAACAATACACATACGATGAAATTAAAACCACTCTGAAATCACTATTTTGAGGGCTTTCCCCATACTCAGTGAATCTGTGCGGCTGATAGTGGATGCAGGCCTGAATGACTGTAAAGGCAGAATTTCCTCCTATTGGATCTCATTAGACTTTGCAGGTGTCCCTAATGAAGTACATACTCCCAAGCGGTGTGTTATATGAGAATGCCGCTGATTTACAGTACTTTCCCCATTAACGAGCACCAGAGGGGAGGTGGGCTGTCTCCCTATAGAATTAGCGTGTGCAGCTCTATACTATATATGAGTGCGAGTGGCCACAGGATCCAATTGTGCAGCCATGGGGAAAATTAAATTCTTATTACGTGACCCTCTTTCCTGACCCGCTCCGCCATCCACACTTCCCCCCTGCACAACCTCCTCCCTTCTTTTATTTCTCCGTACAATTTTTTTTAACTTATAGTATATCACCGTAAACCTGCTGTATCACGAGGTGTCAGCTTGCATATGTTCTCTTTCTCTCTGTTACAGTTTATGATGGCATGTCAGCAGCAAGAAAGTCAAACTGCAATCTGGAAACTGTACTCTAACAGACACGGGATATTCCCCCAGGCACATACATACTGATTTGGATTTTTCACTATGTACCCAAAACTGCAAGCAAATCATGTACAAAGACACACACGCCCACACACAACAGAATTGAACATTCTCTACTACTTTTTAACTATAGGCAAATTAATAACTAGAGTTGAACATGGTTCTACTTTTACATATTGAACTGACAATTGGCTTAAAACTTTTTTTTTCATCTCAATAAAAAAAAAAAAAAAAAGAGTGCATAATTGCCTGAGATTAATTTTATAACTGCACAATGAATGTAAAAAATGTTTGAACATATATAAATACTGCAGTGAACAATTTGAGCGGTTCTTTTCTCCCACCCATTCTCCCGTTCCTTCTTCTGATTGGATTTTGTGAATTTTCGTCAATGTTATTTTCATTGGTCACTGATGAAATTGTCAGTTTAGTCATCGTCTCAATGAATGGCTTTTCTATTTTAATTTTCGCTTCATCTGAAGAAAAAAAAAAAAGTTAAGAAAAAGTTAAGAAAAACATGCTGGAAATGTTTCGTTGTTGAAATTATCATTGCTCTAGGTGTAGTTTTTATAGCCAAAGTTCTGCAAGGTAAGCAGACTACACTAGTGGTTGAAGAAGTAAATATACATTGTAGTTGATGATAATAGGATCAAAGCCAAGTCAAGTTGATTGATGATGTCATTGATAATTATTATTATTATTTTTTCTGCACAGTTTGGCGGTGCTCAACTCTTTTTTGCCTCATGGTCACGTAAATCTATAAAATAGACCAGAATAAAAACCTAAATAATTAAATATAATAATAAAAAAATAAAATAAAATAAATCATTGTTCTTTGGAGCCGTGGCTCATTCAAGGAAAAAATTAGGGCTGTCAAAGTTAAAGCGCTAATAGATTAATTAATCACAGAAAAATGTCGCATTAATCACGTATTAACGCAGATTAATCGCACTATTTTTTGGGACCTCACTTGAGCCTTGAACGTAACCGCGGATGGTTACATTGAAGGCTACGCAGGTCAGTGATGAGGTCAATGTACGACATTTCCTACGCCTGTTGTTCCAAAATGAGCGGGGTGACTCCAGTTGGTGTGCTCGGTGGTTAATTTCACTTTAAAAAACACCCCGACGGGACTTTAGATAAAACAAAAGTCCTTTGCGTTTAATTAATTAATAATTGCTGAATTGCACCCAATTGATATGATGCTGTTACGTTTTGAGCAATGCACGCATGCATGCAATTGCGTACATGCATTTAATCAATGTTTGCAAATGACATTCAGATAATAAAATGCGTTAATGTCAAAATATTACGGTATTTTTGTATTTATTTTGTTACGCAAATACGAAAGTAATTTAGCTTTTAATCGTTTGACAGCACTAGAAAAAACCTGCATAAGGTTTTTATTTCACAATCATGCCAGTCAGTTAGATGCCAGTCAGTGGTGGTTGAAGTCCAATTAGACTGAGTGCTCTCGTTCCAAAACACAACCGCCATGGAAATACACTTTAGTGTCAAACTGGTCCGTGGCACAAAAACCATGGACCGCTGTACTGTGCTGAAACAAAAATATATACCATCAATTAAGTTTTGACTTGTTTTTCATATATTATACTCAATATAGTTCATCCATCCATCCATTCATCCATCCATTTTCTTAACCGCTTAATCCTCACAAGGGTCACAGGGGTGCTGGAGCCTATCCCAGCCGGCTTCAAGCAGTAGGCGGGGTACACCCTGGACTGGTTACCAGCCAATTGCAAATATTCAATATAGTTAAGGACAAAAGGGAAAAAAAAAAAAGCGCTGTTCATCCCCAAATGTGTACAAACAGTACTAAGCTAAACATATTCATCTGTCAAAATGATGACAACAAAGAGCAAGGAAAACAAAAATTGGATATATTTATCTAGCACCTTTCTAGAGACCCAAGGACGCTTAAGAATTCATGCAGATCAAGTAAATGGTAATACTGTAATAAAGAAAAACATCACAGACAGCAATGGACACATGCGAGGATTAGTTATTCATGTTCTGTCATCGGCTGTAGATACGCATCTATAGTATTGTTTGTGCACAGCAATTCCAAAATTGTGACACCAGGTTGGGACTAAATGGCATTTAAAGCAGCTATATGGAAGATTTAAAATTTCAAATCTCTACTGCCACCTGTGGCCGAAAACAAACTGCACGCTCGTACACGCCGCGCGCACTCGTACGTGCACGACCTCAATACTGAAGACTGGGATCTTCATATCCAATTAAACTATGTTTTCAGAGGTAAGAAGTTTTATAATGTTACACAAAGCTGGCCACTTCACGGAATGAGACTCTTGATCCTCACTAAACAATTGATGTCCACGGGACGTGCAGATCATATTGCTTTAGTCGGTCGAAGTCCAGTCCTGTGCTGTGCTGTACTCCAAAACGATGTGCAAATTACGTCAATTAATTGGACCTCATTCCGATGTTAATATGCAGTTACATATTGTAGTCACCCCGCTCGACGGACGTCAACCTGATTCTAGTCATCATTAGTGTATGTCGCCCCCAGGCTAGCGTCATTGTGCATTAGCCGAAAGGTGGGCTGTCAGTTATGGAAATTGACGATTGTGAAAAACATATAGACCCATTCACTACTTAGTGTGATATGGCCGTGAATGTTATCGCCATTCAGTAGTAGCGTTCACATTCCGTTAGCATAATGTAGCTACAATAGGCTGTTTTCACGGAGGAAAATAAGGCAACATTTAGCCTGATTGAAACGCCGCGGAATGGAACGTCTGTTCTTCATAAAGTCATTCTGTTCTATTACATTCAACTTTGCCGCCCCTTTCACGCTAAATGTTGCCGTCCACCTCACTTTCACCCCAATAGTTACGACCGAGAAGTGATCGATCTTGAGGTTACTGCTATTTGAAAACAACACATTTTCTTCTCAATGTCAAGATACTCGCTTCTTACCTTTTGGAGTAGAAAGAAAGCCAGCTGTGAATCACTTTTCTAATCCAAGTCCGATCTCAACTCTCTCCACCGCTGAAATGTCAAACCAATGTTCACTCTCGTTCTTGCCCGGCGTCGGTCACTATCAAGTTTAGATTTTTTTTTTTTTCGTGGCACTTGACAGTTTTCATTTTTTTATTTTTATTTTTTTATTTTTTAAGCAGCCTTCCGCGGAGTAACAGCGGGTGTCTGGGGCAGCGAAAATCTGTACGAGTTCCGTCTTCGCACGACAGGAAACAACTGACGAGGACGCACATGACGTCACATCCCGCAGACAGAGGGGGGGAAATTCGAAGGATTCGGACCGGACGCTTCCGAAATAATATTGGCCAGAGGCTTGTAGGAGTACCCATTGTGAACAGCTAAGATGTTGATCTACTAATTAGAATATGTTTCAGTCATAAATGGTCAAATAAAAAGGCTATTGTTAAGATATTTTTGGGGGAAATCCTCCATATAGTAGCTTTAATAATAATAATTAGGGATGCACGATATTTATCGGACCGATACAATGTCGGCCAATATGGGAAAATATTAGAGATAGACCGATAATCGGTCGGGCCGATAATCGGGGCCGATATTTGACATATTGGTACATATCGGTATCTGTCTGTTTTATTAATCTGACGGCCGATATGAGCGATCCATTTAAAACTCCGTCTTTTCGCTTCGAATGCAGCCCAGAGCGTCTCTGTCTGTTATGGAGTCCAACTCCAGCAATGTAACGCCCATAGCAGCATTTGATTGGTTAGCCGTGCAAGAGCCAGAACCAATCAGTAGTGTATGCCGTGTATCACAGTAGCCGGTCACACACGCGCCCACGGACACAACGCGAGACACACATGCTTCGAAGGTAAGTTAAAAGAGAAGAGACTCCGCCGATCGTTTCACCATGATAAGCTAAACACATTGAATTATGTTGTGTATTAAATGCACTATATGAATGGAGCTGCATTGCCTTGCATTGAATCCCCGCTAGCTAACAGTGGTGTGTTCAGCTTAGCATGTAGGCTAACACCCAGTAGCTAATTCGCTACTTGAACTACTCGGGGAGGGAATCACACACATTTTCACTTAATTAAGTAAATAATGTTTGTTAGAAAGGTTCCAAATATTAACAGTTGTCATTATTATATTGTCTAGTTCCATGTTAAGAGTAGAGTAACGTCATTATATTTACCTCTCGTGACGCACACATTGCATTCTGGGTCACTTCCACTACTTGTTGCATAGCGGTTATTATGCAGTGAGATGCCACAGTGACACTAAATAGCGTTTAGTTACTTTATATTGTGTTTATTTGTCGCACTGGTTTGCCATTGTGTGCCTTAAGCTTCGACGTCGATTTGATTGACAGCTCGTTGTGCACCTCGTTAAAGTCCGCTCCGTAACTAATTAAGTGTCTCAAACACCGTTTAACTACACGAACGTGTCCTCTTCCGTATGTTTGGCATTATCCTCTCAATGGATGCCACTAATATGTAACATCTACGGCCGTAGTCGGCTGCAATTAATGTTCAGTGATGTAATTTCGTTACGTGCATCATACTTTGAATAATGAGCTCATGTTTGGTGTGTTGTATAACTTTCTAGTGTGTTAGTAACTATTCATGTGGACAGCTAAGATAGTGCTTGTTAATGTGAATTAGCAATGTTGCAGCCCAGTTATTATTTAGACAAGTACATCTGTGCCATTAAGTGATACAGTACAGTACAGTAGTGAGAGAATAGTGTGCCCATATACACACACGTGTCTATAAGTGTAAAACACATTAAACAGCAGAAAGTGGCAGCGGTCCACCGCAACAATGTCTGTTTAACCAAGTTATTCTTACTATTATTATAACCAAGTTATTTTACTCTACCTTTTTCTGCGTTGATTGGGGCATCCTAAGTGGCAGTAAACTACATGATGAAGTGTCTTTTGACAGTTCTCTTGTAGAGAGGAGTAGCATGATATTGCTGTTCTCGATTTAAGATCCTCAGTTTATCAAAACTGTCTATATGGTAACAATAACAATAATTATAATAAGGTCTACAAGAACTGTATGGTGTTCAGGGATGAATAGTTTTTCTCATGGAATTTTTTTATTTATTTTTTTGCTGTAGTAATAAGTAATGCCACAGCTGATGCACATTTTGAATGACAGGGTTCCTCCTATTACTTCAAAATATAAAAATATAACATTTATAGAATAAAACTACAAGTATCCCAAATGCTATAAAAGGTAATGTCACATTGGCCCCCACATTTAACTCCCCCCGCCACCAACGTCTTATTGCAGATAGAAGGATGTAAAATGAAAAGTGTAGTGTGAGAATCCATTGTAAAGAACGGTTAGGGTTTGCATTATTCAAAAATTTGGTGCCAACATTTTAACTTTTACTGCAAATGAATATCGGCTTCAAATATCGGTTATCTGCCTCCTTGACTACCGATAATCGGAATCGGTATCGGCCCTGAAAAAAGCATATCGGTCTATCTCTAGAAAATATGACGTCATTTTTGATCGGACCGATATGTATATTTTAGCCGATACAAAGGTCCGATATATCTATTAAAGTCTGTACACTGTTTGCAACGTGAAGACCCTACAATACACCAAGTCACGCTGCTTACGTCTTGTATAGACCATGTCGCGCTGATTACGTCATCTATCACGCCTCTCGCTCTTGTAGACCGGCATCTAAAAAAACAAAAAAACAAACAAAAAAAAACAAAAAAACACGGCTTAACCGAAGCTTGGTCCGCCCCACACTACTGTCTAGACCAGGGATGTCCAAACTACGGCCCGGGGGCCATTTGTGGCCCGCTGTCCATTTTTCAGTGGCCCGCAACATATGCTAAAAATGGCATTTGACTCAGTTCAGTTAAAATAAACAAAACAAAAATGTTTGGAGATGATCAAAGATGGGAGGGTAGCGAAAAACAGGTGCCATTAAAGGTTATTTTAGTTAACTAAAACTAATGAAAAAACTAAAACTAAAATTCAAAAACAATATTGTTACCAAAATAAAATAAAAAACGAAAATGCTTTTTAAAAAACGAAAATTAACAAACTACATTTTATGTTTACAAAACTAACTAAAACTAACTATAATTACAGCAAACATGTCCTTCGTTTTAGTCTTTGGTAATTAATTTAGTGCACAAGCCTTTGGGGATGATTTTACATGTGATTTTTAGTCGATTTATTTTGATATAAACCGGAATAATGACGTTTGAAAGTATGTCACACAGAAGTGACGTCATCTAGCAGCAGCCAATAGAAAAGCACCTTTAGATGACGTTGTGCCCATGGTGTTTTTTAAATATTGCGCACAATACACATTCTTTTAAAAAAAAAAATACTAATACTGAAACTAACAAACGAAACAAGCATTTTTTTTTTTTAAAGAACTAAACTAATAAAAACTAACAGAACCACCCTGAAAATTAATAAAAACTAAAATGAAAAATTCCAAAACTATAAAAACCCCACTGCCATATTACAAATAAATTGGCTTATAGACTGTAGCATATTTCTAAATATGCAAAAGCACAAATAAATTATTTGTACAATTTTTAGGACTAAACAATTTCTCTTCATAACATTACATGGCACTTGCATCCTTCTGATTTTCTGTATGGGGCCCTGAAATGAAAAAGTTTGGACACCCCTGGTCGAGACTAGCACGTAGCAATCAACATGTCCTCCTTCTCAGTGTGGTGGTTTTTCTCCATGGCAGAAGATCAAAACATTTTCAGCAAGGATTCTAAGAGGGGGAAAGAAGGCTTTTGCTCACCTGAAAATCCATCATTATGGCAGAGCCATTTTGAACGAACTTGAAGGAGGCACAGCTGCAGCAGCTAATGTTGCTAGGCTAACGGCGCTAAGCTAACAAGCCAGCAACAACAAATCTAAAGGCGGAATGACAATTACTATCCAGACGACTTTTGGCGAGCACAGAGGAGAGAAAGCGGAGCAGAGGAGAGAAAACGGAGCAGAGCCGTTTTGAACGAACTTGAATGAGGCACAGCTGTAGCAGCTAATGTTGCCAGGCTAACGGCGCTAAGTTAAAGAAGCCAGCAAGGCAGCAACAACAAACCTAAAGCCATTAACGCCAAAGTTATGGCTTTCATAGCGCTAGACAAGCAGCCATTTTTTTTTTTAGTTTTTGTAGCTGACCCGTTTTTTTACAAGTTAATAGCACATTTGGAGACTAGTTGCATCCTCTGAAGTGGCCACAGCTTGATTGACAAGAATGGACTAACACTACACGTTAAGTCTCACCGCAGTTCGGGGTAGGGGTTTTCAAGGATGCGTATCATATGTTATTTTATGTTTAATTTTTAAAGCCAAGCCAAGCAGTGAACTATTTAGTGCCAGTTACTGTCGGCTGTAACAAAGCCACAACATAACACGCGAATGTGAGCAGCTTATTTATTTATTTAATTATTTATTATTTTCCAGTCTGTGTTTCCCTCACGGGACCACGGTAAACAACATAACCACCCACGCACCCACAATTTTGTCTATTTACTTGATTTAATTTTTTTTTTTAATTAAGGTTGACCAATGTCAATGCATATAATTTTACCAAACGTTCACTGACCTCATCCTCATGCACTATTGCACTTGAATAAATGCATTCCTATTGCATAATGCATATATACATGAATGTTTTGTTTTTCCAGATAAACCAGTTGTAGTTCTGTATTAATTTAAAAACTAACTTTTTATTTTGTGTAATTATCTGTTAGCCATTTCATATAGAAAATATACATTTGAAAGAGACATTTGTTTGCTGTCATAATCAGAGCTACTAAAACATCCATTTTTTCATTCCAGGTTATATGAAGGCTATATTAACCCTTGGTCATTAATTTTAGTTTGTTTAAATTCTTGTGATTTTGTCCAAAAAAATGACTTTTCCTTTAAAGTGTGATAACTAAGTCATTTATGAATATTTTTTCAATTCCAACCACTCAAAATGTTCAGTGGAACCAGACCTATCTATACATATAGTTTATTTTATTTATTTATTTATTTGTAATGCCCCTACAGACAAATAATAGCAGTATTATTCTAATAGAATAAAAGACTAACTATGCTGTACATACATAGAAAATAAAATTAAAATTTGATTATTTCATATGACATAGTTAGAGGGTTGAATACGATTATAAGCCATGAAAACAGATTTTTTTTGCATGACCAGTTTTTACACAATGGCAGTTTTCTGAATAGAACTAAATTCTTGTGATTTTGTCCAAAAATGGCTTTTCCTTTGAAGTCTCATAACTAAGTCATTTATGAATATTTTTTCAATTTCAACCACTCAAAATGTTCAGTGGCACCAGACCTATCTATACATATATAGCTATTTATTTATTTATTTATTTTTAATGCCCCTATGGACAAATAATAACAGTATTATTGTAATAGCAAGACTACATACATATGCAGAAAGTAAAATTCTAATTTGAATATTTCATACGACATAGTTAGAGGCTTGAATAAGATTACAAGTTATGAAAACAGAATTTTTTTTGCATGACCAATTTTTACACAATGGCAGTTTTCTGAATAGAACTAAATTCTTGTGATTTTGTCCAAAAAATGGCTTTTCCTTTGAAGGGCCATAACTAAGTCATTTATGAATATTTTTTTCAGTTTCAACCACTCAAACTGTTCAGTGCCACCAGACCTATCAATACATATATAGTATTTATGTGATTTTTTTTTTTTTAATGCCCCTTGTGGACAATAATAGCAGTATTACGCTATCAGCAAAACTAAATGCTGTATATGAATATATACAGAAATTCAAATTGTAATATTTCATATGCCATAATTAGAGCCTTGGATAAGTCAGCAGAATTTTTTTATTTTTTATTTTAGAATATAAAGGTTAAAAAAAAGTCGTATTAACACTGATTTTGATGGCAGAAAGTAAGAATCTAGAACAAATGTGCAGAATTCATGAACACTAAACAACAATTACTGAAACGAACAACTACTACTAACAAAACTACTTTTTTTTTTTCATTTCCCATCAATTTTTTTCCCAATTTCATTCATTTTTCATTTTTGTGTCATCCAGTGCCAGTGCCTATATACATCAAAGATCCATTTGAACTGAGGTGTCATCCAATGCCAGTGACGGTTATAGACGTTAAAATCCATTTGAATTGAGCTGGCATCCAATGCCAGTGATGGCTATAGACATACAATAAAAATCTATTTGACTGGTCTGGCATCCAGTGCCAGTGATGGTTGTAGACGTCAGTGATCCATTTTGCCCCCATATGTTATTTACCCACTTGCAGTATTTCAATATTGCATTTTTTTTTATTTTTATTTTTTTACTATCACTCACTTAAAATGTTCAGTGGCATCAGACCTATGCAAACCTATGTAGTTTTTATTTATTTTTTATTCTCTATAGAAAATAATCGTAAAAAATACAAATAGTTATGTGCTACAAGTCTGCAGTTACACGCACACGCACGCACACACGCACAAGTTCACGCGATTGTCACTTCATCCACACACAGACACAGGCCTGGTCCATCAATTCTGACCATGACAACTCGTTTTAGAGCAAGTGCGGTCACTTGACAAAGACATACATCAGCTCCGTCAGCTCAAGCAAAAATGATAAGTAGCGCTCTAAGCGCCACCTGGTGGATTATAGCATTTATGACTCAAGTCTTTTTTTTTTTTTTTTCTTTCCGCCTTTAGTTTAGGTCAGACGGAAGGGATAATTTATCTAATGACAAAACTTCTCTGTATCGTTCAAATTTTAGTAAGAACTGGTATTTCAGTAAAACACATTGTGCCCAGAATTGTCACTTTGGCCACACACACACACAAACACACACACCACACGCACATAGGGGTGTGCACGCGATTGTTACTGCTTCCACACATACACACAGCCCTATTCCATCCATCCTGACCATGACGACAACTTTTGGGCCAAGTATGGTCCCGTGGCAAAGACATAAGTCAGCTCAAGCAAAAATTCTAATTAGCTCTTTAGCGCCCCCTGGTGTATTATGGCTTTTATGACTTTCAACTCACAATTTATATTTTCCACCTTTAGTTGAGGTGGTACTGAAAGGATAAAGTGGAAAAACATCAGAAATGCACGATAACACATCAAGTGTACAGTACATCAAAAATTACGAATTATAATGGGTGTCTATGCGTCAAAAAATGGCACAATCACAAGAGTTTAATTTAAATATCTATCTCCCATTTGCACAAACATAGAAACTTCAGGATGGTGCCATTTTGAACTTCGCCAAATTTTGAACTTCCCCAAATTCATGTCATCTCCCTAGTAATTTGTTTTCCAATGCTTTTTCTTTGATGAAAAACAGAAAAGCCAGAAAATGGACATATAACGCCAAAGTTAAATATATATAAAAAAAATAATAATTATTGGTTATCTGTATCGACCATACAAAGCAGAAAATTATCGGTTATCGGTATCGGTTGAAATTTTTCATATCGTGCATCACTAATAACAATAACAATAACAATAATAATAATAACAATAATAATAATAATAATAAGACATTGTCAGAGAATGCTGTGGTTGTAGCCCTTGTCCACATTGATCCACATCGTCCCAATTACTCTCCCATTTCTTGTTTAGCTGGATAATTGAATTTGCAGCGGACTTGTAATTAATAGCAAGGCTAATTTGCATAAAGTTGAACAATTTTCATGCGACACTCAACCCCTGCGCTCCTCCACGTCGGAGCAGGCTGGCACGGTGCCAAAAGCGAGTACGTAAAATGACATTGGTGCAGAATTGAGGCACGAAGAGAAGTTGGAAGTCTTTGTTGGAAGACAAAGGAAAATGAGACAGAGAGAGAGACAGAGAGAGAGAGAGAGAGAGAGAGAGAGAGAGAGAGAGAGAGAGAGAGAGAGAGAGAGAGAGAGAGAGAGAGAGAGAGAGAGAGAGAGAGAGAGAGAGGATGGTGCAAGGAGAAGACAAATGAGGGTCGAAACCTTGGTGCATGAAGATGAGGATGTGAGTGTGTGCACATGATCAATCACACACCACATTTATCTCCTCAGTCATGCGTGTTGAATACTTTCACTGATCATACAAACACTGGCTAATTGGTGGCACGCTCACAATGGTCACAGAGAAACAAGGTCTAATAGCGAACAAAGTGTCAGGAAACGCACTAAGTACATCCACTGGCAACATCGCACAGGATACAGCAAGAGAACATGATCACATTCGAGCCTCTACTGGTGAAATGAACAAATTGTTTCCAAGAGATAAAATGCATAGTTTAAGGTTTCAGGTTTTCTCTCTTTGTAATATGGCCACCTTTTTCTTCAACTTACTGTCATAATATTTTCCTCAAAAATGCAAATGTTGATGGTTGCAACCTTAAAACCTTTTGCTTTTCATAGTAACATTGCAACCTAATTGCTGACTTCGTTCATAACAATCACACTTTATCCATGACGGAAGGACCCAGTCAGTTTAACTACAACTAATATCCCCCCCTCCCCCATTTAGCTGTGATGTACCCACATTTTGGTTTGCAACTAAATACCACCACCTGCGTGGCCACAGCCGCTGGTGGAAATGTCATTGTCATTTGTAAATGTAATCAAATGGTCAAACTCAAAAATCGCTTGCCGTGTTTAATTACCTGCGGCTGTTGATGTTGCTCCGCCTCTGCATTGACTTTCTGCCATCTGAGAAACAAGAGACCCAAACATGTAATAAGTGTTAATCAGGGCAGTACTGACCTTGCGTGCAAGCAGCCATATTGGTTTGGAGGGCTAATCAAGTAAGTGCTTAATGACATGGCAATTGCAACACTCCACTTTGACAATTAGGCCAGCAAACAAATGAACTCACCTGGTCTGTAGAAGCTTTCAGGCTAAAGAGACGGACGGATGTATAAGAACTTGGAAAGCTGGTTTTTAAAAGGATAGTTTGCATTGTTAGAAAAAATAATAATCAAAACAAAAAAAACAAAAAAAGAGGCACATAATTAAAACAACAATCTTTATTTCTTAAAATAAGATAAAGGACATTTTCTTATCAATAATACAGGTACAAAAAAAAGAACAAAGGATAAATGAGATTATGGCAACTGGGTGGAATTAAGCAAGAATTAAACTGGCTTAAACGCTCTGTAAATTTGATAAAATGGCCTTTATATAAAACGATGGGAGCTCATGGAAACATGTTTTAATGCAGGCAACGTGGCATCGCTAACATTCTCCAATAAATAAGGCACAATTGAGTGGGCCTTCTAAATTATGTGAAGAAATGGATCAACTATATTCACATTTGACATGGTGCATAAATACATACTCATATTAAATCACTTTTATTAGATATTTCTTTGAATAAAAACAATGGCAGTTATTACTGAGAGTTAAAAAAAGGTCCTGATGTCCATGTTTAACATGACGCACTGTATGTGTGACCAAAGCAGAAACACACTTTGTGGTGAGTGAGTAATCCAGACATATGTGCCATTTCCCACCCTTGTCCAACCATTTTTGTGCACTAAACAATGATCCTGCAACACACACATACAAACACACGCAGGAGGCACTGGGGAAAGCATAAAAAAGTGGACAAGATTAAAAAAAGGCGGAGGATTATTTGTGAGTGTCTGTTTCTTTTTGGCACCTGGAGTGAATCCAAAAGGCGGATTGTCAGTACAAATAAAAGCTGCAGCGACTGCCGGGGGACGGGGGCAAATCAAAACATCTTTTCATTCATGTCGTCCACCATAGTGAGAGAACGTCACCGGAAGGAAACGTCAGCCGCTCTCGTCGGGTTTGTTTGGAAACCAGCAAAGTTTTGCAGAAGACGATCTATATCTCGTGGGCGGTAAGGTGATGTTCCGGCACGCCGTTGGCATGAGTCACCGCCGTGTTGTTCTCATTGAGGCGCCTCACACGGTACATTTCGTAGTGGATGCTGCTGGTGATGTCCTTAATGTTTTGCATGTGGGTCCTGCAAAGGTACACGGACATATGACGACATCATCCCGTGACGGATGCGTGGAAACATGATGCTAACGAAACGTTCGCTCACCTGATGAGGAGGTCCCGTAAATAGGCAAACTCGCAGTGGGCTATGTTTTCAACTGATGGAGACAAACAAATTGTTTGTTACATGCGACGCTGACAGGTCACAAAGGAGCAAGATTGTTTCCTGAATTGTCCCCAAGGGAGAGTCTGTTATTTACAATCACAAAGCCACAAAAGGACTATTCGGCCAACACGAAATTAAAAACTCCTCTCGTTCTATTGTCATTCTCAGCTGAAAGATACAAATTTACTAACTTTTTTTTTTTTTTTTAAACGTAGCGCTCTCATTACATCTCGGTTGTTTCATCTCTGTGGCCTGTTTTTGCCCGCGATAAGGTAAATCGCTCCTGCTGCACAGCAGGAAATGAAACTTCCTTTATGAGACATTCGGTAGATGGACACTGCCTGTGTGGAGCGAGAGATAATATAAGTATACAAGTGAAAATTACTGTTAACTTAGCACAGCTCTTATTATTAATGACAGCAGCACTCCCCCTTTTTTTTTTTTTTTAGTAGTCCAGAAAAACATCCTCTTTTAGATACGGTGACAATGTAAGAATTAAAAATCTGTCATTTATACTTGCACAATAATTAAATTACGACTTTTAGAACAGTTTGGTAACACAGGCATACAAATACAGTAATGTAAAATGCATTTATCAAGAGGCAAACAAAGTATGTGTTATAAAACAAATTACAAAATGTAGGGAATACAGTAATGAACAAAAATAGTGAAAAACAGTCAGGTTAAACTTCAGCATTGTTTTGTGCGGAATCAAACTATTTGCCCCCATTCTTCTGCTTTAATTTACCGGTAACTTAAAAATCAAGTACCACCTATAGCAACTGTAGCTGGTGTGTAACCGGCAGCGTCCACCCCGGTAATCGTACCCACGTCGTGATCAAGTATCACATATACGAGGGCAAATCAGTTCACCTCAGCTAAATTTCTGGGTCACCGTTTTACTCGACATGACCCGCCCTACTCTGCCTCGGATTGGATCATCAGTCCTCATGCCAAAAGTTAGCCAATCTAGTCAGAATAGGCAGAGGGTACCAGCCAATTAGAGGTGGAGGAGGGTAGGCCATGGCTGAACACGGTGCATCAGGGGGGATTTAGAAGCAGATATACTCAATATTGACAGAAAAAGAAGTAGGTATACCGCGTATACCCTGGACTACACCACTGTTCATAACTTTGACCTGTGGTTTGACCTTTGACAAACCTTGTATTTCTAACATTATGTTATTCTCCCAACCGTCTTATAAATTATTATATCCAACTTTATTCTCCTAATAGTATAATTTTTTTCTCTTAACTTTTGACTTTTTCCTCAAACTCAACTGTAGTAAATTCTCTCTAAACTACATATCTACCCACAATCTAACATTTTTTGTCTTAAGTTTTAGTTTTTCCTTGTAACATTCTGAAGTTACTCTCCCTATTTCCTTGTAATTTACACAATATTCTTCGAGCTTTATTTTCTTAATAGTCCAACTTTTCACAACGATGACTTTCTCCGTTGTAATAAAGAAATGTCTTTAATTCTAGTGCTATTCTTATTTGTGCTTTGTTTCCTTTCGTTTTTGACATATGCAGTATAATTAATACAGAGCCACTAAAGTGACATGGGGGGGAAAAATTAAATATGTTTCTCATTAGGACGAGACTAACGAGAAACTTTTCCTCAACGAGAAAACTCTCGTTCCAATAAGAAACTTTTTCTTGTTAGGACAAGAAAGTTTCTCGTCCTAATAAGAATCTTTTTTTTTTTTTCTCCCCCCTTCAATGTTACTTTAGGGACTCTGTATATTAACACAATGCCTGAACGTGACACCTTATATTTACTCAATTAAAGCATATCTAATATTCTTCGTTATTGTCTTAAATTGAAATTTTTTTTCCTATTCTCAAACTTGCAATTGTCTTCTTGTAAATATTTTCTCACAACGTAACTATTCTTCTCAACATGTTTCATAGTATTATTCTTCCTTTTAAAATAATATAGCCACGTAACCTTTTTCTCCTAAACTACTTTAATTTCAGAAAATAAATCACACTTACTTTAGACATTGCAAATGTTTTCCTTGTGACTGACTTTTTCCTCTCAATAGTGTACTTTACTATTCTCTTAAAAGTATCACTGTTTTCTAGATGAAACAATTGTAAGTTTGTGTAATTTAAAGTTTTCCGTGCTGTTTTGCATTTGGAATTATACAATCCTGTAGAGCATCTTAGTTTTGGAGCTAAATTAAAAGTAGCCTGATATATTGTTTTGATCAATTAGTCATAAATGTCGCTTGACATAATGTTACTTAAATCTACGAAAAATCATCAACGGCATAAAGAGGAGGAGGAGGAGAAAAGGCCTGGAGTGGAATCTGTACCTTCAATGGTTCCCCACTTGGTCTTCCTTCCGAGCAACCTCCTGCCATTGACCTGATACTCCTGATCGCTGCCCACAACAGCAAAAGGAATCATCTCCTGCACACATGCAGAGGCACAAGATGACAAATAGCCATTCATACACAGATTGTTACAACAACCTTGAGATCCTCACCCTAATCTTTTCATTGATCATTCTGTCCTCAGCATCCTCGTCAAACTCTTTCTGGGGGTAGATGTCGATCCCATTTGCCCGCAGCTCTTCCCTGATCTGCTCGAGTCGAACAACACATTACGATTTTGAAAGCTTTCAAGGCAAGGGATTAATATACATAATTTATAGATGAAGCTATGAGTTGTGTGTTTGTGCGCGTGTGGACGTTACCTTCTTTTTAAAGAAATCCCTCTCCTCTAAGGTGAGTGTATCCGCTTTGGCAATAACTGGAACTATGTTGACAACCTTACTGAGACGCCTCATGAACTCCACATCAAGAGGACGCAGACTGGGCAGAAAGGAGAAACTAAGTTCAAGTGCAGTACACAGATGCTCCAGCAGGGGTCAGTTACATTCATTACCTAATTTTCTCTTGTGATGACACATGGAGCTTGGAGGAATAGTGACCTGTTTAAGGAGCTTCTGCAGTTAATGGCAGCAGCCTGGCTAATAACTCTTTAACAGCCCGCGTAAACACAAAAAGCCTGGTGCACTCATGTGACAACACACACTCGCAAAGACTCAAGTAGCAAATTGATCGTGTGCATCCTAGAGAGGCACACAGATATTTAGTCTCTCTCGTCCGTCCTGTCTCTTTCTATTAGGCTAACACTGAGCAGCTGCTGGTCTGCCCACGTGACAACCGCTGAGACATTACTGGACCGTGCGCATACACACACAACCACACGGGGTGGGGGGGTGGAAGACAATTCACATTCACTCCACGCTCGAGTAGACAAGCCACAAGACAACATTCAACAGCATCTTCTGGTGTGACATTTGACAACATGCAGCTGTTTGAAGCATTTCACAACACTCGCATGCAGTAAACAAATACAGCCAATTACTTGACGAACACATGAGACTGTGCACCACCACCCAATTCTGAATGCAAACCAAGCCCCCAAGCACCACACAGTGAGGGGCTTAACCAAGCGTGTGTGTGCAGCTGGATCATAACCAGATGTGTCTTCCTACAAGGGATCTGGTACAACCGTTGGGATTCTGAGCTGCTGCTGCAGGGCCTGGCAGGCCCATCTTCCCTCTGTACATTTGTGTTCTGGGCTATGTTACTAAGTGCTGAAAGGAAATGTGTGTGTGCTCAAAAAGCCTATGAATGCTCCACACTAATTTACATAGGGAATGCTGACAAGCAAGGCAAGCTTCCAGGCAAATTAGCTGTGTTGTGTTTTTTAAAGTCAAAACCCAAAGTCAAAGCATGTGTCACTATTGCCCTCAAGTGGTTAACTAGCTAATTCGATAACACAGAGCAATTTGTTTACTTGAATGGTGATTCTTCAAACAAATGTAGAATTCACTCTGGGGTACCCCAGAGTTCGATCTTGGGCCCTTTACTGTTCTTATGTGATACTATATATTTATATAACCATATTTTCCAGACTATAAGCTGCTACTTTTTCAATGCACTCTGACCCCTGCGGCCAATGTGAATGTGCGGCTAATGTATTATTATTTTTATTTTGAAGCTGCGGATATCGCTGTGCGAAGGCCCGCTCCTCAGTATCTAATTTCACAACGTACAGTACGTATCCGCGGTTTATAATCCTGCATGGCCAATATGTGGAAAAAAAATATAATCCAAACCCCACTTAAAAGGCACAAGCAAAAATAATCAATGGAACTGAAATCTCACGAGTACATTATACAAAATTTTGGGGTGTTGTTATGGACGACTGTCAACTGGGAAAAAAAAACATGTCTTTATTGTCCATCTAGAAATATTTTTCATTTGATATGATGACCCTTTGAGTGTGGAGTGGAATCTTGTACAAGCCATTTCGGCTTCATTCCCTCCTTGCACTGTTTTAAATTGTGCTTAATAAACAAACCAAACTATGAGCATGTTTATGCTTGGACATGTCCTCACCAGTGTCCAGTAGGCGGGATGAAGTATATGCAGCAGTGGACTCTGGAGTCTGGGATCCTCTTCTTCCTGTTAATGTTTATCTCCTCCTGAAGATATGCCTCGTACTGGTCATTAATAAATTTCATGATGGGCTGCCAGCTGGTCAATAGAGGGGCAACAGAAAGAAGGATGAGGGGAAAAATTGAAAGAATGTACTCACAGGAAGGAATAAAGACAAGACATTTGGATAGATATTGCAAGGAATTCAATAGGTATTTACTATTTACAGTGGAACCTCTGAATTAGTTTTTCAAATGTGTACACACCTACAATGGCAATGTGTCAGAAGATGAACTGCCATGTGTTTGGCTGTACTTTATTGATATTTTTTGTGTGATATCACCACACCACCGAATGGTACAAACAAGTGATGGCAAAGAGGAAAAGTATGATGAGAACTACACAACTTGTTTATGTGCTGGCTCCTCAGTACAGTATGGCAATAAGTTGACATTAATAATTTCTCTAGTAGTTTTACAATGCAGTGGTTAACTTGTGAACAAATCAGACAGGGACGTGCTACAGGTATCCACGAGACGTTCCACTGTATATAGTTAATGTAACAAAAATTTGAATATACCAGTTTTCGTTGTTTATTTGATCTCCAAAGCCAGGTGTGTCAATAACCGTCAGCTTCATTCTCACTCCTTTCTCTTCGATGTCTGCGTGCAAACAAACACACACAAGGTCAGTCAATGCCATGCATACATTCTTTCAGGCTTTATTGTGGCTAAAAATACAGTGGGGAATGATTTGGTCAGTGTCAGGCAGAAATGCAGTAGAGGACTGTACCATGACTGATAGATTTGATTTCAATTGTCTTGGGGATCTTCTCCTGGGCAGTGGCCATCACCGACTTGCGACTGACTTTCGACTTGAACAGCGTGTTCATCAGAGTAGACTTGCCCAGGCCACTTTGGCCTGTGAGTCAATATAAATAGACACAAAGGGAAGCAGAAGAGAAATGTTGAACTAAATACTGTATAATTAACCTAGTCAAGAACGGATGCCACTTAACTCTTTGACTGCCAGGCGTTATAAAAACAAAACAAAAAAATCCACAGTGCCAGCCGCTTTTGAGCATTTTAACTCATCTTTCAAGGCAAAAAGAATATTGTTTGCCTTTACTACATATACAATGTGGCTACGAAATGAAAGATCGCATTCCATTCATTGGAATTTTACTAATCATCATGAAACGTCTTTGGCAGTCAGAGTTCTAAGATTTAAAAAAAAAAAAAAAAAAAAAAAAAATGTCTGGCACCTAACTGGGAAAACATGGGTATTTCCCTTCTACAATTAGTGAGAAGAAAGCAATTTTGTATGATGTTTGTATAATAAACTTCAGACAGGAGGAAATTCAAAGTGCAATGAAGGCGCATGTGTGTCATTACTACATGATGATCACAGTAATGTGAATGAGGTACTACAGCAAGCCCAACGTGTCTGGATGCTAACTACAGTTAATTTTGGTAGCACCATTTTCTGTCAGTTCTTGATTAAAGAGAAAACTAACATGGCTGAATAGGAGGAGCTGACTCAAATCGACAAATTGTACGTATTCCAATTCTACGACGATCTAGTCGATTGCAAGGCTCAGAAAGAGAACTAAGTGTTATCATTATGTTAAGATTGGGAATCAGCATTTAAACCAAGTATGAGTCTACATGTATAGTAAGAGGTTTTAACCTTGACTTAAAGGTGCATTGTAGAGTTTAATGTTAAAGCTTCTTCTACTTCATGCATGCTCCGCCAATGCCCAGTTGAGTTCTGTGCCTATCAGCTTGTATGGAGTGTTCGCGGAGTGGAGGGTCATGTCATGCTCGCCCTCGCCGACATTTAGTGTTAGCATATGACACAATTGGGATGGAAACTGAAAAATAAATAAAATAAGAGGCTGGCTTCGCGCACAACCCAAACTCCAGCTCAGACTCCATGAAAACTGAAATAAAAAAACAAAAACCTCCACAAGGTGCATTCTCTTTCAATAAGTATTTAGGAGACATGCATAAATGAACAAAATAGAGTGGAACTTCCAAAGTTGAATGCCCTGAAAGTTGTGCAATTTGGAATTTAGAGGCTGAACAGCCATGCTATCTAACAACACGTAATTATTAGGATGAACACTAACACCTGTACACGTACAAATACATTTATCTTTAAGACTGACTGTGGTTAGCCATTTCATGCATTGGCATTTCTGAAGGCTTCTTCCAATATCCATCTGCAAATTTCTGAAGAAACTTCTCTCTCTCTTACCCACAACCATGATGTTGAGCTCAAAACCTTGCTTCATGGCCTTCCTCCTCATCTGCTCCAGGATGGCATCAATGCCGACATAACTGAAGTCCACCACCGGGCCTGTGGGTCTGTCACTGTATGACGCCATGGCATCTGGCACCACCGTGTCGGTCATGGCACTGCTGGTGTAGCTAGAAATGACTTCCGACCCTAAGAAAACAATGAAGAGATAGGAAAATATTTTGAATTAATATTTGTGCAGAGGAGATATGGCAGTAATTTGCAGACAGTCCAACAACAACAAAATGACAAGCGTCAAATATACTTTAATTTCACAACAGTGACTTAAAATAAGCAAGGATCAGTAGATGGAAGCAGGAACCAAGATCAGTTTTATAGAGACCATTTGGAAGATGTTCAGTTTCCATCACACATGCAGGTCTGCACCTGGATTTTGAAAATGAGCCAGCAAAAAAGTAACCTAGTAATCATCAATCGAGTTGCATAAAACAAATATAATCACCAGCTATATTGACAGTCACGAAAGCAACAATAATACTGCCTAATCATTCATCAGCTTACCTGCTTGAGACTGTTACCATAGCCACTGTTAGCAGGACAACAAAGGTCTACATACTAGAAAACACTTGCACACTATGATGCAGTTTATGATATCAGCTAATTAGCTAACTATTTTTGGAAATGGATGGGCTTCAAAAATAGATTAAGACCAAAACTGTCACAGGGAAAAAATACCATCATACCACACAGTAGGTTCCTCTCAATTCAGCAAACATCAACCAGAAACGGATTTTTTTCCATTTCCAATGACCGACGTTCACACAAAGTCCTCACAAAGGCAATCATGGATTTCATAGTTTATCGAATACTTGATACAAACAGCCTCATACTCCCCATTACTGTCATTTGATGTGAAAACGGAAAAGAAACCGCTTAGCCAGAAACCTGAGACACATACACTCTCACATACTATTCCTCCTTATCGCATCGTAGGCACGCACACGTCTGAGAACATGACAACATGAGCGAAGGATTTATCAGCTATTGGATTCCAATAAAGCACAAATTCTACTCCCAGCCCGTCTCGGGACTGTCTCCCCTCTGACAGTGCAAGGAGCCAGTTTGTCTTAATCCGCTCAATTCTGCATCACTCAGGGAGTTACATCAACACAACTGCACTAGAGCAGGGTCACTGCACTTAAATCCTGGAACCGCATTGGTGGTGACTATAAGAAATTGAGCGTAGGATAACACTGCTGTGGAAAATGAAGGCTAAAAAGAGCCTTACTTTCATAACATGCTTCTTTGTATGTCCATGTGTCAGTCCCACCTATGGAGGCAGATTTTCATAGCCTTCAACACCACTTCCCCATCCTGTTCCAGCAGTCAGTCAGCAATTTAATGTGACTTATTGCCCTCCACCTCTCCACCACACCTCCTGCATTCCTCTCCTGCACTCCTGTCTTTCAAGCTCACCTTTTTCCCTCTTGAAACGAAAGGATTCAGCAACAGAAGGGCTTTCCTCCCTGCCTGCAGTCATTCATTTGGATTGCATATACATTTATGATCAACCTGTCAGAAAATGTAAAGCCCTATTTTTAAACTCTTCTCCCATAATTTTGAGCTTTTATGGCTTTGAGAAACAATAAAAGAAGAAAGCCCAAAAAACATCTCACACATGAAAGGGACTGTACACAATGGTGAGCTGTGTCCAAATACAATATAAGCTTCAAAACAAAATGCTTTTCTTTTAGTAATCAACTGATGGTATAAATATAACAGTGCATCATATTTTTATCTCACGATTAGGGATGCAAGCGGTTCAGAAAATGGATGGGTGGATATTATTATTATGTTATGTTGTTAATGCACGCATACATCGAGTTCCTCCACATATGGACTTGCTTCACGGGCATAATATGTTCACATTCATCTGACAATTAGTGTAGATTTTAAACATAGAAGGGCCAAAACATCCCTAATGAAAATTAAATTACACACACAAAAAAAAACAACAACTAGCCACCAGGGGGTGCTAGAACTGCACAAACGGAAATCAACTAATTTTTGTTTTTAGCAGACATGTTGCATTTAAAGATCGTGAACATGACGACAACGATATTGTGGCAGTTTTAATATCACAATATTGCACTTATAGATAGATATTACAGCTGTTCATTAAAAAGCTGAGCATTAAAAAAAAATGCCTGCAGTGGCAGCTTTTAATTAACTTGTCACTCCATTGTTGCTGTATCATCCAAAAAACGACCATATTACCACTCGAGATATCGTGTATATTTTTTTTTCATCTAGTACGCTCGTTAGTCTTGAATTGACAATAACATTTGACAGTACGCTAGTTGATAGTCTTCAATTTACAGTCTGTGGCGCCCCTGCACACAAGCACATGCACACACATACACACGGTGTTCGTCAACTTCCTTCAATGTGGACTTTTTACTCTCCCGGCCGTTCGTTACCCGTAGCGGCTCATGGCGAATGTGCGTGCGTGTGAAAGGAAAGATATTGCGTGCCATACTGCCTGCATATCTCGTAGAGAATGACCAGTGGAGTTTGACGGTTAGCTTAGCAAGGCATTGCTACTCGCAGTCGTCTAGCGGCGCCTTAAGCGGTAACTTCCAGTCACCATACAGTGCAGTGCAGTGCGTTCTAAATAGCAATATTATCACACTAATAATAATAATAATAATAATAACTAAACTTACCTTGCTCTGGTTTCTTCAAGCACTGCATAAGCATGTTTCCCCTAAAATGCTGCATCATTGATGACGTACTGCTATGGTACGCCATTGTTGTTTTGCACAATTTGCAAATAACGATTTGTCCTCTCAATCTTCTTGAAATGGTCCCAAACTCTGGACATTCTTTGTCTTTTGTTAGGGGAGTGCCAGGAGTCTTTTTTTTCTTTCTTTTTTTTTAACTCTGTCCTGAGTGTCCTCTTCCATGTACGGTAGTTCGCAACACACGCTGCATGTAGGTATTAAAGGTCCATGTGAAACATGGACTGCGGCAGCGCAAACATGGTTCTGGGCGGAGCGTTGACTTAAATTTTTCCAGTCGACCTATTTTTAAAGTCGACCTAGTCGACTTGGTCGACTTTTTTCCCCAGCCCTACAAACAATATAATGAAATGAATGACAAACAGTAAACAATAAAATGAATGAATTAATAGTTAAGCCAGGTGTCTGGTTGGAGCAGGACCCCATAAATGTTAAATGGCTTGAGCTGAGCATGAGAACTGTCTGCTCCTGGTGGTGTACCATCTGGTGGATGTTATCTGGACTACTCGTTCATGCCAGGTCAAACAGGAATGACAGCAGACCACACACACTGCAGGAACATGCTCATAAATTGATGTAATAAAGACAGTGAATGAGCATTACCCAGCAGGTTCTATTATTCAATGAAATATTTTAACTGTGACAGTAACTGGACTTGCCTGGATACATTTAACAGCATTAAATTTTAACCTCAGAGAATCTTGCTACAATTTATCACCAGATATAACTTAAAAAGATCTTTTTACTCCAACACTACATATTGATATTGATTTTTTTATAGCCCCCTAATCACTCTGGATGATTGAGCAACTGCTCAAAGCATGATCAAAAGCAGGCATGCACAATAATACTTTTGCGCTAATCCCACAATGACACCTCTGCATGACATCCTTGATAGCTTCCATTGAGTTAATGTGCAGCTTCATTGTCACTCATCTTTAGTTTCTTAAGGGATTTCCCCCGTATTAGATTCACTTATGGGATGGCATGTTTCCTTTGTTTCCGTTAAAAAAAGCAACAGAACAGTAACCGCAGAAAAACGGGATGACTCATCGGCGATACTGTTTTCAATTATAGGCGCCAAAGAATTTTGCTCGTGCTTCCAGCAGTATTGGGTTGCACTGCTTTTTTGCAAATAGTCAGCCTTCTGCTGCACTGCAAAACATTTTGGAGGAGGAACTAGTGCAAAGTAGGAAAGAGTGCGGGTGCAAATTGATGTTCAGACGATAAGCAAGATAAGGGAAGAGGGGAAGATAAGGGAAGCAGAAAGGGAAGCAAAAAGGAAGAGTCATTGAAGCAGCGGAGAGCAGTAAAGAGGTCAAAGAAGAGTGGAATTTAGGAGAAAAGTGGGTGATTGATGATTTATTTCATTTTGTCAAAGTCGTTCTTCAAAAATGCAACCACAGATGAAACACTCCAAAAGTGAGTCTTTTCCATAGCAAAGTGCCAATATGATCAAAGTCAAGTCAAGTCACTGAGTCATGTACCAGCTGCCCAATATGTTGAGCTTGACAGCGTTGGTGAGTAGGTCAAAGGTTGTGTTCCCACTTTAGGGCTAAGATGAGTCATGCTGATTTATATCCCCTTATCACAAAGTTGGCTTGATCTTTTCCACAAACTATATCTCAAGGGAGGACAAATACAAACGTGCAAAACTTGTGTCATCAGTTAGGGATTCAAATCTGACATGAAATCTTCAAATCCCACAATAAAATACCTCAAAAGTTGATAACACCACAAGATCGCTATTTGGTACAAGTAGGCAAGGGGTTTTGTTTTTCCGAAGCTGAGCCATGTCAAACACACATTCGTGGACAAACCCACTAAATAGGTCATTTGGATCTTTGCTCTGCTCTAAAATGTTTTTTATGGGTTCTCTGTCTAAACAAGGTCTCCTTTTGTCCTTTATTTATATTCCCAGGCAGGACAAAGGGGGCCTCATCTCATTTTAACATGTCTACATTTGTTTTGATTGAGAACCAGATGCTTTGGAGCAAATATGTTGGTGCCGGCTTTTCCAGTGAGTCTGCAATCCTGCTTGTTTATGGCAGGCACCAAATGGAACTGAGATATCATCCTGCAGGCTGACAATCTATACGTGCTCCCCATTTTTACGGCAAATACCTAAATGAGGAAAATTAGCACTGGTGGCACTTCAAACATGGTCTGTTTTATTAAAGTCAAAGGGGTTTGTGCAGAAAGGAAGAGCTGGTTCCCAAAGTCATATTGGCCCCTGGAGAAATGTGCCCTTTGACCTCTGCATGGTATAACATGGGCAACAAAATATATACAAGTGTACCAGAATGCATCGTCAGCACAAAAAAAGTGACATCACTCGCTTCCTTTATTGGCCGTAAGAATGTAAACAGGAAGGTTTGCTCAGTGGACTGGCAAGTGATAAGCAAATTAAGCAGCACAAAAACACACGTCATAGCAAAACTTTGAGTTTGTGCATATGTTAACTATTTTAACCTATCTGGACAATCTAGCAGGTACAATACATCAGATAATAACTGCACTTTATAAGACCTAATTACATTAATGTGGTGACAAGAATATGTGCCTATGTAATATTTGACATTTTACAATGGCGGAAAATAAATACTGAGCACAAGCATGAGTTAACAGCAAAGATGCTAAACCAATGATGTGTCCTGTAAAACAACGTCTAATCTTTTTACATGTGACCTGTAGTTACCACTATAAGAGCGTGGTGGGAGGATATCATGAACATGATTGTACGCTCTTACATGCAGATGCTAATGTCACTGCACTACAATAGTAAAACAAAAAGATGAGCTGGCTATTGAGGGGTTTAAGTGAGAGTGGTTAAAACATTGTTTATCTATTTTCTTGCACTTGTACTTAGGGGTGTGCTCAAAAAATGGTTACAGCAATATATCATTGCAGGCCTCATCACAATACACGTATCGATACGCAGGCGTCAGAATCGATATTCCTCGTTAACTTTAAATTGGCAGTTCACGTTTGCCTTTGTGGCTTGCATTGTACCTAAAAAATCAAAACCAGCAGCGTCGTTGAAGTTAATTGCCTTCAATTAATGCAAAAATAGCTCACCGGTGATTGGACACTGTCTTGCTAAGAAAAAATGAAAGCAGAGGAAGAATGTCAACATGTATTTATTGATAAACTTAACATGGCACGTGTCTCAGTATACCTATTTTCCTATATTTTGTTTAAAAAAAATAAAATAAAATGTGTCTTATTTGGGATACATATGTATCGCGATACGTATCGTATCGTGGCCCCTGTATCGTGATACGTATCGTATCGTGAGGTTGGCGGCAATACCCAGCCCTACTTGTACTCCTGGAATGTGTTTTGCCCTTTATGTCCAATGCTGTCCCATTTTGATACCATGATGCCAACCCTGAATCCACACCAGTGCAAGTAGAATCAACATCTATCATATCTAATAAACATATTGAGAAATGTTTGTGAACTGGCAATAATGACTGCAAAAGTCTGCCTCCGAGACTGTCAGAGGAATGCGTTTTGAGAACATGTCCTTCCTGGCTCAGCCTTTGACAGCATGATGCTCAGATGAACAAGGTCGCTCAACAGTGTACATATTGCTGTTTTTTGAAAAGCAACACCACTTTGGAATAATTCACCAATGCAGATTTAACTTGTGATGGAACATCATGGAAGTAATATGCACGGCAAAATTCACATACGTATGTGTTACCGCAACTGCACGTAAATGATACATTTGCAAAGCAGAACCTGGTCAAAATACTAGCCATTAACCCCTAAGCGTGAAAACCCAATGGCTAAAATCCCACAGGAAGTTACTTTCTAAAGCCTTGAGGAAAAGTCAACGAATAATGAGTACGCTAGCTATTATCCACACAAGCTACTCGCTGACAAGGACTGTGACATGTCATTAGACTGACCTGTGGTGAGCCAGAGTGCAAGGGTCAAAGTGTATCAGTGGAATGGTTGTCTGCATTAAGCAGGGAGTCACATGGAATCTAACCTCTGTCCTCTACATACCTAACTGATGTCAAATACATGAGTGTTCATCAGCCACACATTTTTCAACCTATAAGTCAAGGGTCATTGTGTGATTCATGTGTTACTTTCCCTTTAATAAGTTATTTTCACTTCGCTGTATACCTTAGCAAACATCACTAGCTTACTTCGACTTGACTATAGTACAATCTGTGTCAAGTTGTCAACACATTAACGGGTGACAGCATTGAACTAAAGATGAAACCAAGCACCAAAAAGGTTGTATGTGTCAGGCACCAAATTTTGGGGAGGAGTTATGATCAGTTCCAGGACAAGTCCATATGTTAACTCAGACTAGCTCATATAACAGAGACTTACACAAAAGGCACACAAGATACACAAGTTAACGGTGACCTTTTCAGCATCCCATCAAACACTGGTGAAAGGCCAGTCTGTCTGTTCTCGCCTGTCAGTGCACCAGGGTGCCTTTCAACGGCTCTGCGTGTCCACCAGAATGTGTGCTGCATACATGCCGGGAGGCAAACCAGAGGCAGGTGACTTTCTAAAACGGTGAAGGATGGTTGTTGTTTTCTATCAGTTGATTGTCAGACAACTCTGTAAAGTACTGCCCGGTTCAAGATGCAACAACGTATGGCACAACATAAAAATGAGTCTTGAGAGTGAATTCAACCGTTTTTCAGTCTGGAGAAAAAGACTGCCTTAGATGTTCAACAGCTACGCTAATCCCCGAAAGCAGTTGTAGTGATGGGTCGGCAAAGCAGTCACATTGCAGCCGGGGGAAAGTTTACCCAAGTTGACAATTGGGATGGAATCTGGTCAACTGTGTGGAATCAATGTTGATTAATCATGCCTTGAAGAAACGGATTGAACTATTGGGCTGCAACCAGGGATGCTGTTCATTCAAGCTCAACTCTGTTGTGGTCACAAAAAAAAATAAAAATAAAAATAAAAAAATGTTTACGTAAACGTTAGTTTACGATGGCAATTCCTCTAGGTAACATTTGTCTCCACACAACACTGACAGCAAAACAACTTTTTTTAAAACATGTTAAATTTGTCAACTGATTTCCGTATTGAAATGCTAACAACTTGCTACTTTAAAGGAACACAAGACTTGTGAAAAACTAACCAGCTATTCTGTGACATGGTTCATTTCAACTCTTCCTTGAAAAAAATGCCAATTTATGCTGAGAAATTATGATTTCATAGCACTTCTTTAGGAATATTTTTGCGTTAAGTACTGTATCGGGCGCTTCGGACAGTCACGTGATCGTGACGTGTCGCGTGCGTAAAATACACATTGAATGAAGGACAAACAAAGAACTCACGAGGAATTATCGCGTCTCACGGCGGACATCAAAGGTGGAATTACACCTTATACCAAAGAAGCACTGCTTAAAAAAGCACTACAGCCATGGAGGACAGGTTTGTTTCCAACCGAAAGCCAGATAAAACTGGCAGATCCTGCCGTTGACGAGTCCAAGTGGACGGTAAACATCCGGGTGACTTGTACTCTGCTAGGCTAAACTACATGTCATGTGCTAAGTACAGTTTAGGTAACATTAGGAGCAGCCAAAACCCCCACCGCCCCACCCTCACACGAAATGACATGAAACCGGACATGTCGAGGACTCTGAACAGTATTAGGGATCCAAGACGTCTTTTCCTTGCTCATTACATCAGCAAATTCCCATTGAAATCAACGAAGACTGCTTCTGCTTACGCACGGGATACGTCATCACGACCACGTGACCAGGAACATGGCGTACCACGCCGTACGATCGAATTCGGACACTTAATCGGTTTCAAATAAAATTCAGGGAATAAGATGCCAAAGATATTTGCACTTTTATTCTTTGTACACAATGCCTAATCAAATACTGGACAATGATTAATAAGTGTTGTATCACTTTAACCACCACACCATCCATTTATTTAAATGGCCATGTACAGAATACTATTTTGTTCCTCTATTGAAACATTTGTTTTTCACAGTTGACGACAAAAAAAGTAATCACATGATTGACACATTTAAAAAAAAAGAAACTATGGGACAGTTTGTGAAAAGTGTAACTGAATCCGCCCATACAATTCTAAAGTCTCAGAAAAAGAAAAACTAGTATAACCTTGAAAGCCAAGTAAAATAATTGAGAAAAAAAAAAAAAAGGTCTGACTAACCCCCCTCCCCCCTATACAGCTATGAGTGTGTGTTAAGTGATCTTGTAATGGATCACCATGAGAACAGAAACAGTGTGGCTTCATACTAGTTGAATTAGAAGATGTGGTGCTAAAGCGCAATGGAATCCCTCTGTATTTATGCAGACAATGCCACAGAGCAGACTTGCCACATTTAGCAGTATGCAAAACTGGAGCAACAATAATCATGGGCATGTGCACACTACACTACACAAAAACTTGAATACACTGATAAGCTTCTTGTATATCTTTTCCTTGCGCACATCAATACAAAGACTTAATGTATATTCAGCCTTGTAACAGCTTTCAAAAAACGAAAAACCAAAAAAACAATCGTTCTCTGTGAAGCATGTACAACAAGCAACACTTAAAACATGCAGATCACTCACCGTGTATGCAGTCAGTGTGTGTGAACGAGTTGCCCTGGCTGTCGTGCGGTGTGCGAGTAAGAGGCCGAGAGGCTCCCCCCTCCCCGCTGGTCCCTCCCACCCTTGCTTGTCATGTGAACCAGGACACGAAAGCAACAGGAGACACCCACTTCCTTTATCTAGCCCCCAAACCTCAAAAGGGGCAAACTTGAACTGCTTCGGATCAACTGCCTTTGAAATAAGCAGGCTGGATGTTCGTCCAATTCAGGTCGAGAGTGTTGATGTATCAACACACACTACAGCCTTTGGACTTACTCCCAAGCCAAAGTGAGAATTTATAACCCTAATTAATGGTCTTGAGTCCATCGTAGGGTCCCCAGACTCAGCATTCGTCAGATCCCATTCATTCTGCTCACATCAAACCACTCTGAGTAACAAAAAATCTTATTAAATTGCACCAGCAAAAATCTCTCCACTGGCCTGAACTAGTGGATGTTGCCTGAACAGACCACATATTCAGCCAGTCTTGCTCTGAAATTTCAAGTCCTGACTCCTTCTCCCATTTTAATCTAACAGTGTAGGTTGAAAGATTCTTTGTGTGTTGAATTGTTGCATAAAATATTGAAACCAATTTCTTTACACCTTTGTCTCCGTACATGGACACTAATATATCTGCAAGTTCAGTCTCTGACTTCTGTAATGGTTTTATTTCATTATTATAGTAAGTCCTGACCTGTAGCTATCTAAAGAAATCAGTTTTTCTTAGCCCATATTTTAAAGTAGGGGTGGGAATCTCTGACATGAGGCCGATTCGATATGTATCTCGATACACAGGTTGCGATTCGATTTAAAAACGATATCTTTCTGACGTCTTTGCTTTATGTTTACAACCTCCGGGGAATGAAGCGTCTCTGAGCAATACTTTGCTAGCTCTCTGTAAACACGGAAGTAGCTTGAATAGTGATGCTACTGAAACGTAAACAAAACAAGTAGAGCACGGCGCAGAACTCTTGCTATTGTTATGAAAACCATAAAGCCTCACTCGCAACCGATTCACAGCCACGCCATATCCGGTCCACAGCTTTACAAGCAACGTATCTAAGGATTCGCGGCAGATTTTGTATCGGTTGACGAGTATGCTACCGATACGGCCGTTTAGCTCCCCTTGACGAACGATGGTTCGGTCGAATCGGTTTTTTGTCCCACCCCTATTTTAAAGAGATGTTTTCAAAGGTTTCAATTTCTCCTTTTGATGTGATTGTACAAAATGAAGTAATACCAGCCTAACTCCAGGTTTTGAATCTCATATCGGTCTCGGCTGGTTTGAAACACGGGTCTGAGCAAATCCATCTAAGTTGTCTTGACTGTCTTTCAAGTGTTGGCGATCTACACTCCCTAAACCAGATCTTGAGGGTCACTTTTGTCCATTGGTTGAAGCTGTTGAGATGGGTTTTGTACAGAGTCTTACTGCCAATTACAGATTGGAGTAGTACTTTTAACTGTGAAAGTTCAAGGTCCTTCCATTTTGCTCCATAGCTTGGGTTACAACAGCATGCTAGGGCTCTTAATTGTGCGGCCTTGTAATGCAAGCAGGCACGGGAGAGATCTACCACCTTGTGTTTTATCCAGTTGAAGTGTTTTAAATCGAACCCTTGGTTTTTGCCTCCCCACACAAATCTTGAGATCAATTTCTCCCATTCATTAAATTGCTTAAGACTAATTTCAACAGGTAAAGATTGAAACAAGTCTAAGAGGCCGGGAAGTACATTCATTTTTATTAGATCTATCTTATTATGCATACCTAGGGGGATTTGCGACCACCTGTCCATGTCTGATCTAATAGCTTAGGGCTGGGCGATAAATCGAATTAATTTGATTAATTCGTCCATTGAAAGTGCCACGATGTGAAAATGAGCAAAATTGTGAAATCGAGGTGCTTATAAATAAATTCACATCCTCTAACCTTGAGCGGCTCGCTTCTGTTTACACTCGTTGTTTTGGGGTCCTTCGTTTGGTGGCTGGCACGCTTGCTGATGAAGTCACCCTACTATAGCGAAGCTACGGTATGTGACGTTATCGGTAGGCGCACAGGAGCCCGCAACAGCCGTACAGGCAGTCCACATCACCGCCTGTTTTTTTCCCCGTTTCTTTTCATTCACACAAACACGCACATGAATTAATGAACAAATTAATTCATTAATCTGATGTGTATCGCGCACAAGTTTGAAAGCAAACGCAGGAGCGAAGCTCCACCGTAAACGTCTCCGCGAGCCTGACGCAGAAGTATACTGAGGCCTTTACACGGACTCCCAGGCGGCAAAGCCAACCCACGCCAACCGGCAGCGAAGGAAAGTGACGCTTCCAAATCACTTTGGCTAAACGGTACGCTGCCTCCTCGCGCACATTGCCCGCTCCAGAAGACCCCAGAAAAGGGACTCATGTTCAGCTTTTTCAAGAGCGACGTAGAGTAAAGTAAAAGCGTGTGCAAGGTTTGCCGAACAGCTATTAAAACGAAAAATAGCAGGCAGCACAATTAACCTCTTCCAGCACTTGCACCAAATGCATCCGAAAGAATGGGAGGAATGCTCACGTCTTCCAGAGTGCGGCGTGGCTAACGCTAGCAAAGATAAGTACACGCACACCATGAAACAACAAACTTGAGCTGTATTTAGTACCGGGCGAAACATTGTGACATGCACCAGAGCTTGTCTTTTGCCAGAGTCAGTTGACAGGCTAGTTTTGCTTGTAAGGAATTTGAGTTTGTTACAATAAAAGGTGGTGTTGATTATGTTTACGCTGTTGATCTTGAAGTTCTGTTATATACAAATGTTATTGTGAGTTGAGTTGTATATTTGCAGAATACTGGATATGTGGTTTACAATACCCGTTTACAATTGTTAGAACTACTTACTTGTGGCAATTAAGTTATGCAAAAGCTATGAGTAGTTTTTTTGCACAAGATATGTATGTGACATTTAAGTTGAACAAAAGATATGAGTAGTTTTTTTGCTCAAGCTATATATGTGGCATTTAAGTTGAACAAAACGGTATGAGTAGCTTTTTTTGCACAAGCTTTGTGGCATTTAGGTTATGCAAAAGCCATAAGTAGTTTTTTTTTTTTTTTGTTTTGTTTTTTTGTATAAGCTATGTATGGCATTTATGTTGAGCAAAAGGCTGAGTAGTTATTTATTTTTTTGCACAAGTTATGTTGCATTTAAGTTATGCAAAAGATATGAGTAGCTCTTTTTGAACAAGCTATGTTAAATTTACCGTAAAACTGATTAAAAAAAAATGTGTGTACGTGATTGAACATTTTGCACAAGATTAATTTTTTAATAATACAAACCTTGTTTAAATGTTTTGTTTTGTTTTTTGTTAACTTTTGATTAAAATCGAGTAAAATCGTAATCGTCCAGAATGACAGAAAAAAATCGAGATTTTATTTTTTGGCCATATCGCCCAGCCCTAAGCTTTAGTTATGGGAATTAATGAACTTTTGTTCACCCCCAACAACACAAGCTGCTTATATGTCCTCCTCGCGTGTCTTTAGCCTCTGCATACTCTTAACTTTATGGCAACAGTTTTCCTGCACAATTTTCAAACGATTGTTTTTTGTTCTTGTTGTTTTTTAAGCATAATATCTGACCTCTTGTAACCAAATAGCCCCCACATGACGAAGCTCATGCCCACTTTGCTGAAGACGGAACAGAACTGGCTGCAGCTCTTGCAGCCTCACACGTTCCGACGTTTTTTTTTTATGCAGCAGTGAACGACGCGTGTATGTCCAAATTGACACGAAAACGTATAATGTTATGCATTACGTCATCACGTTTTTCGCGATATTTCAAATTTTTATCACCCAAAAAAATAATACACCATTAATATCGTAGACGACATAATATGGAACACCCCTATTGTTCACAAAAAAAATTTGTCCATACCAATCCAGAATCACATCAAGCCAAGTAGCAACCTACCAAAATAAAACCACTCCCAAAGCTGAACATAAGAACAGGGCCAACTGACTTAACGGTAACTTACTGCAAAATTGGTATGACATTTAAGGCATAGCTTTTTCTGAAAACATTGGTCAAACTCTTTCAAGGTGTTCGAGGTTTGATTGTCTGTACGTACGTATAAATACCCTATAAACTGATGGAACCTAAAGTATCTCATGTCGCTGATTTATGTTGTCGCTAATGACTGCAAATATCTCAATTTCACAGTCAACATGATGTGACCAATTGGATATGTGTTGTTCCATCAATTCGTCCTGCTGGTCAATTTTGTGAAACATCAGAGAAGTGGCAGAGAATAAACAACTTTGAGAAGTGTCAATTGAAACTCATGCTGGTAGATAATTAAACTATAACTGGTCTGCAAATGTAAAACAAATCGAATATCAAACAATTTTACTCCATGAGTGAGGCGATGCATCATTCACTTGTTTAAAACCTACAGAAGGAGCAAGCCAATTACTTTGGCTGATTACTGTTCTTATGGAGTATGTATGTATGTATGTGTGATTAGAGAGGAAAGGAAACAGCTGTCTGCTTTTTGACAGGAAGTGTAATTGTACACCAGGGCACGGGCTTGAGTGCAACTGTAATGCCACACGAGCACACATAGGTCCATATGCACTTATGGCCCTGTATACTTAAAAACCAAGAATCCCATTTTCTGAAAAAATAAACGTGCTAGAAGCATGCATTTGTTCATATGGTTGTAATATTCCAGTATTAGTAATAGTTACTGCTACTACTGTTTATTACTATTAGATTGTAGTGTCGCTCACTTAAGCTCAATTCACCCGGGGATTACACCGGATGCGGGTCCGTTGCGTCTGCGCTGCGTTCCGGCGGTATAGCCGCTAAGTTTCCATTCTTTCAGATTGTTCAAATTCCATCGAATGTGTGTGCGTTGTGTGTCGACTGTGCCTCAGCCGCACGGATAGACCTATTTTCAATTTTTGCCAGGCGAGTTTCAAAATAAATTTCCGGTTACTTTTCAGAATAAAACACTCGCCAGCTCCTATTTCGCAATCATGTCAGCAAAACGTCATAATGCTTAACGCTTAATTCACTGTTTAAACACGGGCGAACATGTACGAGGAGAGATTTATAATCGAGGTGGAAATCAACAAAATTAGATATAACACGGTACATCCTATTTAGAAGGACAACTTAAAAAGGAATACTGCATGGAACAACTGAATTTTACCAAGGTAAACTGACAAGTTCTCCAAAAGGTCCGGCGATGGAAAAACGCCTATAGCAGAAGCTATGGGAGTGGACGATGAGTTCAATCAAAGAATGTCCACCTCTCTTTCTGCTTCTCTGTTGAGCACAGACTTTCCGTGTGTTTGTCGTAGTTTTTAATGCCACATTATCACGCGCGATCACGCGAGCCACGGCGGGAAGTGGTCGGCGATGGAGCTGCGGGATCGCAGCCGTGCGCAGCCGGTGTGAGTTGGCCAAAAAATTGACACGTCCGGAGCACGCAGTCAAGACGCAGCAGAGCGGAGACGCAACGCACACGCATCCGGTGTAATCCCGGGGTCACACTGGCTGCGGAACGGACGCAGTGCGTTTTCCGTACGGACGCCGCAAGGATAGAACGCGTTCAAGTCTACGTGTCAACTCACACCAGCTTCGGTGCGGGGCGTCTGCGGTGTGGAACGACAGCGGCGATGCGGAAGGTTTCCGCAAGCGTTCCATTTCTTCCGGACACCGCATGCGGAATTTCATGAAGCTGAAGAAATTACACGAGCTGGACAGGAAGTCGGGCGTCTCGCATCGAGGTAAATCCAGTATATTTCAAAATAAAACTGTTTGTGAACTCGTTGTTTTGGGAGGGAAGTTAGCTAGCTACATAGCATGACACGAGTTGGACATACATCAGAATAAATTAAACACGACGAAATTACACTATTTAAACACAAAAAGCATATCGATGTGACAACAGGCAAACGTGGCTATTGTTTACAAATAGGACTCGATATACATGGTTGTTATTGGGTGAACTCAACTCTCCAGCGTGAACCCCACGTGATCTTGTGGTCTGTCGGGAGCAGATTTACGGACACGCAACGCACGCGGTGTGAATTGCAGTCCTCGCGGAAGCCGTCCGTAAGGCGTACGAAAAACGCACCGCACCCTTTCCGCAGCCAGTGTGAATTGGGCTTTATACTTTCAATGCCATTGGGTTTACAGTGTGTTGAAAAGAAATGTACAGTACTTCATGACGATACACTCCTGCAGTATTTTTATTTTTTCATTTATTTCTTTACAGCAAAGTTGGGAGATGTGCTGCAATTAACCATTAGTTTAATAATTGGTTAATCTGTCCATTGTTTTCTTGATTTATCAGGGAAAAAGTTTTTATTTCCAACCCTTTATTAAAAAAATGACATTATTTCAAATTGACTGCTGCTGGTTAGGGTCCACAACATCTAAGAAGACATGCAATATTGTTAATCATTGTTTTCCACAATAAAAGCAAATGTTTTGTTTTAATTCAAAGCAAAGGTAATTCTACTTTCAAAGGACGACTACAGAAATCTGAGAATATTTATTGTTGACAGGCTGTCGATTGAGCAATTAATCATTACGGCTCTTGCATAGAATAAATTAATTTTTACACAGCAGCAAGGTAACATCTCCTATGCCTTTGAGGAATGCACTAAGCCCCAACTACTCCAGGGAAGCAGCCAATGTAGTCTGAGGGATCCTAACAGCTTGAGGCCAAGCATGCCTAATGCCTATAGCTCTTTAGACCTTTGAAACATGATGAATTCATGACACGTGGCCCATGCTTCCTTTGTTTTACAGTACGCAGGTGGCTGGTCTGTCTCCTCTAGGGAAAGAGTGCAGGGAATTAATAATATAGAGTGATGGCAAATTGGTTCAGATGTCAGTGCACAAAATGTGAAGATATTTTTACCCACAAATTAAGGTAAGGTCTGAGTTGGTATACCCAATATTTAGGTGCACAGCTTGGTTAAGAATAAAAAATAAGCACCAAGAGAACGAGGTGCAGAAGGCCACACACCATGAGATACTTTTGTGCTGCCCATGAGAAACAAGTGGGAGGTGACCATAGAGAAAATCTCTCCAAATGTTTCTGTGTGTGCTATGCCCAAAGGGGATCCAAAATGAACTGTGTGCTTAGGACATTAGGAATCATTTAAGTGAGTCTGTGTTGTTATGCGTTCAGTGGGTTGTAGTTGTGTGTTCATATATGGATGACAAGTCCAGTTCTCTGGGAAAAACGGATGTACTTCCTAGATTTGGAGGATTTAGAGGAAACAGCCAAAGGAGGTTCTAGTAGTGTCACTTAGCTGTTTAGAATCTCATGGAGATTCCCATACTGGAGCATACCATGTGTATCATGTTGGTAGTTGGTGTAAAAACACAGCAGAAAAGCAATTTGTTAACGGTTACTAAGTTACTAAACTAGAATTTTTCCAAATGCTGCACTGGCAAAATAGACTACACAAGCAACAATGCTTTAAATGTAACCCAGGTGTTATGAGGTTGAATACTTGTGTAACAGCACCCTCTTCTGGTTACTGGAGGAACTAAACAATGAAAATTTCAACCTAAAACTTCCAGTTGGCCCAATTACTTCAGACATGGGCAGCTTAAATGATGGAGCAGGCCACAAGTTTTTCAGCAGCGCTGCTAGAGGCCCACATAGGAGCTTCCCCATAGTGCTTACCAGATGTAACATAAATGTCATTTTAAATATGAAGAAAACATTTAATTTATTGAACCAATAAATAACCATATACAGTGATTTTCCCCCTGCTGCAAATGTCTCGTGAATTTAAAAAAAAAAAAAATAAATAAAAAAAATAAAAATAAATAAAAAAACACCGTTTATGGACGGCCCAAAACTGCTAAACTGCAATAAATTTGTTGTGCATTTTTTCTCGGGCTGTCAAAGTTAAAGCGTTAACAGATTAATTAATCACAGAAAAAAGTTAAATTAATCACATACAGTGGTACCTCTTCTTACGAAATTAATTGGTTCTGGAAGAAAGTTCTTAAGTAGAAAATTTTGTAAGGAGAGACGCATTTTCAATGTAAATGCCCTAATCGGTTCCAAGCCTCCCAAAATTCAGACATAAATGTTTTATAAAGCATAAAAATGCATCAAAACATGTAACAGATACATGTTACAATTAGATTATTGCACAATAAATGAGAGTTGTGCGTAAACAAAGAATAGAGTAAAGAATAAAAATTATGCTCATTTACCTTTTTAACTGCTGTCCTCATCGTTTTTTGCCATCTTTGGTTCATATTCTCCTCTTTCAGAAGTGTTTTTTTTTGCCTGGTGTTTTGTAAAGAACTGATCCAAGGATGTTTGCTTTTTTTTTTTAATTGTTTTTATTTTTTAAAACAATCCTTCGTAAATGTCCAAGGCAAACATCATCTTAGTGAGCAAACGCCCGACTGGTGAACACTTTGTCTGGGCGATTCTTTTAAACTAATTCTGAAACGTCATGGAAACTTCCGGTATGGCGAGGCATCTTTTTTTAAAAAAAAAAGGCCCGTCTCGTCGCAATTAAAAACTTACTGTGCCTTCATCAATCACCAATTGTTTGAATTTTTGCACAAATTCGTTGGCCGTTAGTTCATACGTTTACGAAAAACACCTCATGGGCTGCGCGATGAATGATGAGGACGCTGTATAGACACCAATCTAGTATACGCTCCTAGATACCTATGGTAGAGGTTCCTCTTAGCCAATGGGATGCCAGAAACATGCACAAACACCGATCTAGTATTTACGCTCATAGGTACCTATGATAAGAAATAGCTATAGCCGAAAGTATGTTGCGTTCGGTAATGTATTTTTTACCTTTCGTATTTAGAAATTTATTTCGTAACAAGAGGCAATATTTTCCCGTTGAGGAGTTTCGTAACTAGAAAATTTCGTATGAAGAGACGTTCGTAAGTAGAGGTTCCACTGTATTAACGCAGATTAATCGCAGTATTTTTTTGGGACCGCACTTGAGCCTTGAACGTAACCGCGGATGGTTACATTGAAGGCTGCGCAGGTCAGTGATGAGGTCAATGCACGGCATTTGCTACGCCTGCTGTTCCAAAATGAGCGGGGTGACTCCATTTGGTGTGCTCGGTGGTAAATTTTGCTTTAAAATACACCCCGACGGGACTTTAGATAAAACAAAAGTAATTTGTGTTTAATTAATAATTGCTGAATTGCACCCAATTGATACGATGCTGTTACGTTTTGAGCAATACACGCATGCCTGCAATTGCGTACATGCATTTAATCAATGTTTGCAAATGACATTCATATCATAAAATGCGTTATCAAAATATTACGGTATTTTGTATTTATTTTATATTACGCGAATACGCAAGTATTTAGCTGATTAATCGTGATTAATCAAAATTAAAAAGTGTGATTAATCAGATTAAAAATTTTAATCGTTTGACAGCACTAATTTTTTCACAAAAATCAAATGACAAAAAAATCGTAGATGATGCTGTTTATCCTGCATATCATTCCAAATCTCTACAAAATTATTTGGTCAGCTCATCTTATAAAAGACAAGCGCAACTAAGTTATGTCTGCCATTTAGTGATGAATGTTGATATTACAACATAAATCTATTATGGGTGAACCAATGCAACTTTTTCACTTTTGATACCGATATTGTAGCCTAGATATACTGTCCAACACCGGATCCGATACGCTATCAGCAGGAATGATTCATGCTTTTAGTTATTTTTTAGGATGAAATATGAAATGTTCCACCACGGGAAACTTATGTGACATGTTGCACTCAGCTGCCACGTCTTTACCCAATTCCAATAGAAAGTATTCCCACATCGCCAACATCTACTCCTAACTTCGCTAGCTCCATCGCACACATTCTTGCTGGATAGAAGAGCAGGGGCGAAGTCTGGAATAGACTGCTTGTATACGAGTGCCAATAGAGTTTTTTGATGTGGACCAATATAATCCGATATTGTTTTTTTTTTTTGTCTTTTTTTTTTTTTTTCTTCCTGATATCGGACCAAGATCTGATATCAATATTGGACCGGGACGCCCCTAAAAATTATACAGTGAACCCCTGCTAATAGCAGAAGATAGGGAATGTGCCGGCCCGCGTATAATTAATGCCCATTGAAATAAAGTAAAAAAAAAAAATAAAAATAGTTTTGGAAGCCTAAATACTTCAAACTATTAAACCTCCAATATGAATTAAATAATTAATAAAAATAATAAAAATAAATAAAAAATAAATAATAAAAACGCAACATTAACGCATTTTATTATCTGAATGTCATTTGCAAACATTGATTAAATGCATGTACGCAATTGCATGCATGCGTGTATTGCTCAAAATGTAACAGCATCATATCAATTGGTTGCAATTCAGCAATTATTAATTAATTAAAGGCAAATGACTTTTGTTTTATCTAAAGTCCCGTCGGGGTGTTTTTTTAAAGTGAAATTTACCACCGAGCACACCAACTGGAGTCACCTCGCTTATCTTGGAACAACAGGCGAGGAAATGCCGTGCATTGACCTCATCACTGACCTGGGCAGCCTTCAATGTAACCATCCACGGTAAAAAATAGTGCGATTAATCTGCGTTAATATGAGATTAATTTAACTTTTTTCTGTGATTAATTAATCTATTAACGCTTTCACTTTGACAGCCCTAATAAAAAGTATATATACAAAACCTCATATATTTACCCGAGTCCTGATTGGGAGACAACGTCCGATTCCGGTCAAGTCAGCAACCAAGTGATCGTGCCCGATTTCTGATCATGTGATTGGATCGGGACATCCCTAATTAATTATTATTATTATTATTATTATTATTAGGAATGTTCCATACCACTTTTTTTCAGACCGATACTGATACTCAGACCCTCAGTGCTCACCGATACCGATACCAACTGCCGATAACAGTAGTTCATTTTGACAAATAAAAAAAATCACTAAAAGATATTTTTAAACAAATATATTTCCTTTAATTTTGACCAAAAAAAACAAAAAAAACAACAACAGCACATTCACACTTCAATAGTCTTAACGCTCAAAATAAAACACAAAAATGCTCTTTTAGTTTAAGATTCACAATTTTGAAGTATTTCCAAACCGGTGAAGTTTTGGTGAAAAACTGCTGCAAGCTAGCGCCAGTTACAGGCAAGGAGGACTCACTTAACGTCTTCCCCCTCTGCCATCGGTCGCTTGTACTCGTCTGCGTCACGAGTACTCGAGTACTTGGAAAAAAGGCCGGTATCGGCCCGATACGATACCTGGTATCGGTACTCGCCCATCCCTAATTATCATTATTATTATTATTAACACAAAGACGGGAAATGTCACTTTTGTAATAAGGTGGAATCAATACAAAAATGAATGAAAAATATGACAGTAAGGGTATATTCAGACCTGCATGGTTTAGTCCGCTTTAAACAGACAGAGTTTGATTCCCACGCTGTTTTCGGACCTTTTGTGCAGGTCTGAATACACACAAATGAATCCTGGTCCGGACCAAACAAGCGGACTAAAGGACGTTTCTGGTCTAAATACACCCTAAGAGTACTTTAAACAGAAGCGTAGAATCAATAGAAGAATGGTGGTTGACATAACTATATAAATAGAACAATCAGATGATGTACAATAATTAGGTATTTATTTACATTTTGGAGGACAACGGGACTGTATATGAGAGTTAACCATTTGCGACAAAACAAAAGCTTTGCAAGGCAAGTCATGCTGCACGCTTGGAAATGAAACTAGAGACCTCAAGGATTTGTGGAGAAATCTCAAAATGGACAAAAAAAAAAAGTTCAACTGTCTAATATCGTCTATATCTTTGGATTGATCCTCCTGACATTTCAAGTCAGTGAGAACTGAGATGGATTGAAAAGTGTGCAGTGGTCTGACAAGTCCACATTTCAAGACTCATGTTTTATATACAGCACTTATGAGGTTGCTGTTCAAGAGCTATAAAAATATAAAAGTTGATTTAAGTTTATTGTCTTCAACCTTCTAGACTTATAACAAGATGGTACTATTCAGTGACAGACCAATCAGTTATTTCCAGCCAACCAGGAGTGCCAGGGAATTTCTTCACAATTACACCCAGAGACAAAAGGATGGATGCTCTTTGTCAGTCACAGTCTGTTCCCAAACATGATGAAGATAGGTTACATAAGGTGACATAAGTACATTAATGAAGATAATTCAACTGGATCAGTTGCATACCAAGCAAAGAAGTATAATTAATTGTCTTCACTGTGACAGGTAACATTCCATCTTTTGTCCCTGACCCAATGGAAAACTATTGATGACAGGTGTGTCATCAGTAAAAGTCCCCGGGGATCCCCAAATAACCCTTCTTTCTTTCTTTCTTTCTTTCTTTGTTGTCTTTGGGCTAATACTTGCTCACATTTTTGCTAGCATTCTTTTTTTTAAGGACAATGCACAGTAATCAAAGCAAAACGCATCTGTGTGCACTATGCAGTGTCTCTTTCCTCAGTGCGTAACTGCTCTCTGCTTGCCAAGAAGAAGCAGGAAAAGTTAATTGGAGGCAGTTAGCGTCAAACAGGTAGCTTGTTTCCTCAACTCCACAAGTAACCAATCATAGTCGATGTTTACATTTGGGATAAACCATTTACATGCATGAGCGGAAAGCGTTACTCCCGTATACATGGTCATTGTGCTCGAGCAGATTAGCCCGTTCGAAAGCGTGAAGCACAGTTCACATCATTAAGCAAATAGACGTAATTTCCGCTTTTAATGTAATTTCCGCTTTTCCATGCTGAATAAAAGACATTTATGTAATTGACCGCACTAAATAGTGTATTTAAAGTGTGGTTCTTTGCTGCGTCGTCATGTTTGTTTACCTCTGCTTGAGTATTTCCAGCAGGAGCAAAAATTTAATTAACCATATAAGAGATTGTATACTATTATTATAAAAAGCATGATTGTTTCACAACAGATAATATGGCTAATTCATCACGTCTGCCTCGAATTTACAATCAGAGGTTAATGTTATGACTAGCTGTATATGAAAAAGAGAAAAACTACCTAATTCTGAGCATATCCTCATGCTTTTTGTGGGTGCAAAGCAGTTGCGTCGAAGTTTTGCTCGCAGTCGCGCTAGCCATAGTGCTTGTCTTTCACTCCTCACTATCTTCCGTCTGGTTTAGAATCCCTGCTGGCAGCCGAAAGAATGATCTCATCTCCGTTTGAGCTATTAGGGCATCCGTCGGCCGCGCATAAGTTCACCATAGCATTGGTAGCTGATTTATCAACTGTTTGACCTGTTTTCTAGCTCACACTGATTGTTTTCTAATTCACTCGCATTGACGCCCTGACCATCACCGCTAGAGGCGCACTTCAACGTGACGTCACACTGGAAGGGTCTATATACAGCACTTATGAGGTTGCTGTTTAAGGGCTATAAAAATAAAGTTGGTTTGAGTTTGTCTCAAACCTTCTAGATTAATCATAAAATGGTCATCATCATAAGATCATAAGATTCAGTGACAAACCAATCAGTTATTTCCAGCCAATCAGGAGTGCCAGGGAATTTCCTCACAATTACACCCAGTGACAAAATGATGGATGCTCCTTGATGCATTGAAGACAATGTACTGTATGGTTGGTATGCAACAAATCCAGTTTAATTGTGCCCATTTGCCAGTGTTTATTTCGAGAACACTTTTTATTTAGTTTGTAGCTGTAGTCTTATACAATACATTTCAATTAGTTTAGTAACCGAAGTTGTGGTTTTAGTTGGCTGTGTCATGTGCTGGGGATGGATCACCAAAGCACAGACACAAATAAGATTTTAACTCTTTATTCACACAACTTGACGAAATGAAAAACAACAAGAATGCATCGAGAATCACGAGACACCAAGCCCCCTTGGGCTGCGGAGATGCACAGAGGAACAGAGGCAATAATTAGGCAAACACACACAGTGAATCGATCTCATTGGTTGTGGCTAGACATGCGGGTACCAGTACTTACATAGAATTATCTGGTTGGCTGTTGACCCAGTAAAGAGATTAAAGATTCTTGATATCACATCGTTCCTGACATCACATGACATCCCATAGCCTAAAACCAGTTGAAACTGGATGCCGGTTACATCAGTTCAAAACAGACATTTGTTACATCACAACAACACAGACACTGGGCGTCTGTACGTTGGTGTTTAACCCGGTGGCCCGGTGGACGAGAGGGTAGCATCCCTCCGCCTTCGGTTGGGGGGACGGATCCTGACTGTTGTTTGTGCATATGCACCAAACAGCAGTTCAGAGTACCCAGCCTTTTTGGAGTCCTTGGCGGGTGTGTTGGAGAGCGCTCTCCCTGGGGACTCCCTCCTCCGGCTGGGGGATTTCAACGCTCACGTAGGCAATGACAGTGAGAACTGGAGGGGCGTGATTGGGAGGAACAGCCCCCCGATCAGAACCCGAGCTGTGTTCTATTATTGGACTTCTGTGCTCATCACGGACTGTCCATAACGAACACCATGTTCAAACACAAGGGTGTCCATAGGTGCACTTGGCACCAGGACCGCAGGCCGCAGTTCGATGATCGACTTTGTAGTCGTGTCAGAGAGGAGGGACCGTCGGGAAGTTGAATCTCGGATTCAGGAGGAGCAGTGTGGTTTTCGTCCTGGCCGTGGAACAGTGTACCAGCTCTACACCCTCAGCAGGATACTTGAGGGTGCGTGGGAGTTCGCTCAACGAGTACACGTGTTTGTGGATTTGGAAAAGGCGTTTGACCGTGTCCCTCGGGGAGTCCTGTGGGGGGTGCTTCGGAGTACGGGGTACCAGGCCCCCTGATATGGGCTGTTCTGTCCCTGTACGACCGGTGCAAGAGTTTGGTCCGCATTGCCAGCAGTAAGTCGAATCCGTTTCCAGTGAGAGTTGGACTCCGCCAAGGTTGCCCTTTGTCACTGATTCTGTTCATAACTTTTATGGATAGAATTTCTAGGCGCAGCCGAGGCATCGATGGAGTCCGGTTTGGTGGCTTCAGCATTGCATCGCTGCTCTTTGCAGATGATGTAGTGCTGTTGGCTTCATCAAACTGTGACCTCCAACTCTCACTGGAGCAGTTCGCAGTCGAGTGTGAAGCGGTTGGGATGAAGATAAGCACGTCCAAATCCGAGACCATGGTCCTCAGTCGGAAAAGGGTGGAGTGCCGTCTTCGGGTCGGGGATGAGATCCTGACCCAAGTGGAGGAGTTCAAGTATCTTGGCGTGTTGTTCACGAGTGAGGGCAGGATGGAGCGGGAGATCGACAGGTAGATTGGTGCAGCATCTGCTGTGATGCGGACGCTGTATCCGTCCATTTTGGTGAAGAAGGAGCTGAGTCGAAAGGCGAAGCTCTCGATTTACCGGTCAATCTACGTTCCGACCCTCACCTATGGTCACGAGCTGTGAGTCGTGACCGAAAGAACAATATCCCGGATACAAGCGGCCGAAATAAGTTTCCTCCACAGGGTGTCCGGGCTCTCCCGGACTAGAGTGAGAAGCTCGGTTATCCGGGAGGGACTCAGACTCGAGCCGCTGCTCCTCCGCGTTGAGAGGAGCCAGTTGAGGTGGCTCGGGCATCTGGTTCGGATGCCTCCTGGACACCTCCCGGGGGAGGTGTCCAGGAGGGCATGTCCCACCGGCGGGAGGCACTGGGGACGACCCAGGCCACGCTGGAGAGAACGCCTTGGGATCCTTCCGGAGGAGCTGGTTGAAGTGGCCGGGGAGAGGGAAGTCTGGGCTTCTCTGCTAAACCTGCTGCCCCCGCGATCCGACCCCGGATAAGCAGTCGATGATGGATGTATGGATGGATGAATGGACGGCTGGATGGACGACACAGCTCAGTACGTGGCTGATAAGTCATAATTTCTGAGACCATTCACTGTCATGGTTTCGTGAAATAAAATGCCCAACATTCAAAATACAAGCAGAAACAAAGTAAAACCAAAAGTTTAGAACTGTGAAGAAGTTGCCTAAGAGTTATTGTGTAGATAAGATTTGGGATGAATGTGCCATCACTTACAGAATGAAAAAACTTCAACATGGTCCCCAAGGGTGAGGATTAAACCCACAACCTCACAGGTGGGAGATGATCACTTCACCACTGAGCCATGCCGCCCCTAACACCTATACCTAATACTTCATGTTTCAATTTAGTTATCAATTATACTTAATCTATCATTATTATTTGTTAGACCAATGATTAATTTTACTTTAATACATAGAAAAAAAATACATTGTGTTACTGTTAAAGAGATCGTTCGGATTTCTTAACATGAATCTCTATTTCATCCTCACCTTCAGTGTGTGCGATCATCACCGACTTACCCCGGACAGCGTTCTGTGACACGAGTTCTGGTCCGGTGTTGGACGAGAGGAAAATAGTCCAGTAAGCTGGCGGGGGTCACGGAAATAAAGCGTTTTTCTTCTAAAAACAATTGTGTTCAAAAGAGTGATACATTTGCATCACAATACTCGTTTTCTGAAAAAAAGTCAGACGCCATTACCGCCGTTTGTTCGTATCACTGCGCAGCGCCCCGCACGCAGCTGATAGCCGCGCACTAATCTACAAGTTGTTTGTCTTTTCGAAGGCGGAAGGATCAGTTGTCTGTAGCGCGTCGATTAGCTGTCTACAGGGCAACGCGCAGTGATACGAACGAACAGAAAAGTAGTGCCTGGCGGTAATGGCGCCCGACTTTTTTTTAGAAAATAGTATTGTGATATAAATGTATCACTCTTTTGAACACAAATTGTTTTTAAAAGAAAAACGCTTTTATTTCCATGACCCCAGCCAACTTGCTGGACTATTTTCCTCTCGTCCAACACCGGACCAGAACTCGTGTCACAGAACGCTGTCAGGGGTAAGTCAGTGCTGATCGCACACACTGAAGGTGAGGATGAAATTGAGATTCATGTCAAAAAATCCGAACGATCCCTTTAAGGTAAAGAGGAACATGGCATTTGGAAATATAAACTCATCTCTCCCTTGTGTATGAATCTATTTGAATATTTTGGTAATTTCATTTATGATGTAAGGTGTATTTATTTACTGGACCAAATATCAGTAAAAGTATCTGAAAAATACATCCATCCATCCATTTTCTTGACCGCTTACTCCTCACAAGGGTCGCGGGGGGTGTTGGAGCCTATCCCAGCTGGCTATGGGCAGCCGGTGGGGTACACCTTGAAATGGTTGCCATCCGATTGCAGTGAAAAATAAATCTTGATTCCAAATATGAATCAAAGGCAGTGATCGCCCACCATAGAGTGAAAATATTTTACATTATACCCCACACTATATAGTTAAAGTTCCTCATTTCAAGTTAACTTTACCGGAAGCTAAGGTTGCAAATTTTGCATTTTCTTTATAAAATCTCAAAATCATGATTAAATGAATTAATCCCCGATTAACTCTTTACAACCCGAGGACGAGAAGATTCGTCACGTGACACCCGGTGGGCGTCACCCGCCGACGAGAAAACTCGTCAACTGTTTTTTTTAATGAATGGGTGGATGAGACTCTTGGGCAACTTCCCTCCGAGTATTCAGCCCGTGAAGCACTGTAGTGACAAACTGTGCCCTCTTGATGGCAGTGATGGTCTCTTTACACGAGAAGGATGTGATTTCCTAGTAAAGTTGTGGAGTGGTGGGGGGCGGGGGCTAGGAGAGAAAAGACGAGTGCGAACAGCGGCTAACCGGAGGCCGCTAAAAACAAAAGCTCACGCTTTTGAGCAGAGCGTTTGTCACGATCAGTCAAAAGATGACGAATAGAAAGATCAAGGAGCCCGTTTCTGCATAAGAGAGTGTGAAAAGCGACAAAAACGTCACGGGCGCCCACTTCATAAGCCACCGCCTCCGGCGTTCTCTGAGACACGGAGTGAAAGTTTGCATCGTCGTATCTCTGACCAATCAACGTCATCTGACGAGGAATCCGTAACGAATTTGGCGAACTCGAGCCGCCTTCACCAGATGAACAGATCAATTCAAGTGTGGCAAAGGTAGCAGCAGCAGCGATTTATCCCCGAAAGCTTCTGGAAGCCCCGGAGGTAAGCTAACGTGTAGCATTCTGTAAATCGAGTGATAACAATTGTACTAGTTCAGTATATTGAATGTCACAGGGATGAAATGACTTGGATGGATGAGAATATTCACAGACATGCTTCTGTACACTGTATGTGCAATGTCTGTAACCTCGTACTAACGCATGTTACACAACATTCGATTACAGTTGGGGCAGCGTACACAGATGGCCCCTTTTGCAGTCACACGCAGTGCGACCGAGAGGTAAAAAAAAAAATAATAATCACAATACCTTGCAACAATAATAAAAATTACATCTTGATTACAGTATTTTTCTGTAATTTACAGAACCAGCTACAACACTGGCAGAGGCACAAGCGTGTGAACATCTTGCAGTGTCCCCCTGAACGCAGAAGAAAGCTTCACACGCGATCACACAAAAGACACTATTGGGTTTCAAAACAAAACCCATGCACCCACTCATGCATGCATATTTTGTAAATAACCCCAAATTAGTAAATAGTAGGGGTGTGAATTGCCAGGTACCTGACGATTCGATTCGTATCACGATTCACAGGTCACGATTCGATTCGATACCGATTAATCCCGATACGAATTTATAAGTCGATTGTTGCGATTTTTTTTCATTCAAATTTAGAAAATACTAATCAGTAAGCTTGTAGAGTGTAAGATTTATATGAAAATGTATTATTTATTTATCTGAAATTTCAGTCTTATAGAGGTTGTAATCTGTTTCATGTTTGAACAGCATTAAAATAAAATATTAAGGCTTAATGTTCCGTTCATATAACATTCTTCCATGCTCAAGGTGTGAATCCTAAAAAAAAAAAAAATAAATAAAAAAATAAAATAAAAATAAATCGATTCTGCCGATTATTGAATCGATTCGAGAATCGCGCGATGTAGTATCGCGATATATCGCCGAATCGATTTTTTTTAACACCCCTAGTAAATAGTTTATCAAATGTGAAAATGTTGCTAGTATTTCCCTGTATAGTACTAAATAGCGCACACGCACGAGCACGCACACGCACGCCCACACACATGCACAAACATTCCTGTAAATGATCAACATTTTGTAAATAGTTTGTGAAATGTGAAAATATTGCTGTTTACACACGCTATCAGATATGTAAATACATCCTTATTTTGCTATCAAAAACACATTTTCATTTTTTTTCATGTTTTATGGAAGGCAAGGACTGTTGAGATATTTGAGATGTCACTAAACCAAAAAATATTACTGTAAAAGTCACTGTTTTGCAGAAAATGCATCATTTCACAAAAAGCTTAATTTCTCCTTATTTTGCCCGAGATTCTTGAATTATGTCAAATCAAGCCATTTTCAAATGATGATTACTAAAGAACAGAATAAGGTAGAATCATACTTTTTTTTTCTAATGAAAGAGGAGAACCCAATCTTTCAAACGTCACCCACCATGTTTATTTAGTCATAGCACACAATATTCTAATAAGCATTGAAAATGGGTGAAAATATGCGAAATCTGGTGGGATTCTGGAGTTACCTTGTCAGAAAATGCGTGGGATTTTAAGAGTTTTAAAAAAAAGTGACTTAAAAGTAGGGCTGTCAAAGTTAAAGCGTTAATAGATTAATTAATCACAGAAAAAAAGTTAAATTAATCACATATTAACGCAGATTAATCGCACTATATTTTTGGACCGCACTTGAGCCTTGAACGTAACCGCGTATCGTTACATTGAAGGCTGCACAGGTCAGTGATTAGGTCAATGCACGGCATTTCCTATGCCTGTTGTTCCAAAATGAGCGGGGTGACTCCAATTGGTGTGCTCGGTGGTAAATTTCGCTTTCAAAAACAAAAGTAATTTGCGTTTAATTAATTGCTGAATTGCACCCAATTGTTATGATGCTGTTACGTTTTGAGCAATACACGCATGCATGCAATTGCGTACATGCATTTAATCAATGTTTGCAAATGACATTCAGATAATAAAATGCGTTAATGTCAAAATATTACGGTATTTTGTATTTATTTTATATTACGCAAATACGCCAGTAATTTAGCTGATTAATCGTGATTAATCAAAATTTAAAAGTGTGATTAATCAGACTAAAAATTTTAATCGTTTGACAGCACTACTTAAAAGTAACTTAAACATCAGTAACTCTTTACTTTACGCAGACGGTAATACTGCAAAAGAAACTTATTACTTTCAAATGCAAGTAATTAGTATTATGAAATATATTACATTTTGGAAGTAACTTGCCCAACACTGTCCTCAATAGGGTCGCGGGGGGTGCCGGAGACCTATCCCAGGTTTCTTTGGGAGGTAGGCAGGGTACACCACGAACTCGTCATCAGCCAATCAAAGGGCAGACATAGACTAACAATTATTCACACTCACAATCACACCTACTGCTAGGGATGTTCCAAACAATATCGTCTGCGATATTACCGGTGTATTTTTTTAGGTGATAAAAATTTGACATATCGCGAAACTGACGTGATGACGTAATGCGCAACATTATACGTCTTTGTGTCAACTTGGACGTACACGTGTCGTTCGCTGCTGCACAAAAAATAATGTAGGAGCTTGTGAGGCTGCAAGAGCTGCAGCCAGTTCTTACAGCCATTTCTGTTGCGTCTTCGACAAAGTGGGAGTGAGCTTCGTCGTGTGGAGCCTGTTTTTGCTACAAGAGGTCAGAATAATGCTGGGGAAAAAAACAATAACCAAAAAAACAAATAAGTAACTTTTAAAAGCAAATAACCAATAAAGTAATTAAGTTACTTTTTCAAGATAATTGTGACAACACTGTTTCCAAGCAACAGTCCAAAGAAGTGCTTATGTCTGTTTTGTTGCGAAGGGTTCCCATATACGCAGTTTTCTTCCGCACTGATCTCGTTAGCGTTGTGGTGTGAGAAACAGTTGACACAGCACAAGAAGACACGCTCAGTTACAAATACGGTTGCTGTTTTTCATACAAATATTTATGGTAATTAAGACCTAATGATAGACAATCAACTACCTATAATTTTTACAGATGAAGAAATATTCCTAAATTAGATTAGATTTAATTAAATTTCCCACTGACTCACTCTGGTCTAAAACCTGTTTGGCAGAGACAAAACGACACGAATAAAGGTTCTTTGTTTTGTTTTATTTTTTTTTGTTTGGTTACATGACTTGCATGTGTGCTAATTATCTTATTTGGTCTGATGTGTCATGTGATATGATTTGACACCTTCAACCTTCCAAGGCTACCAACCCAGCATATAAAAGGAATTGTTGCTGTCGATCTCAGCATCAAACATCACAACTGCAAAGGTAACTTCACATCGCACTTTTCAAACTCAATTTCACATGACTCTTTCAGCATGTACTGCATTTTGTCTTACATGGTGAGATGTGAATGTATTTATTGTTAAAAATATGAAGTATTTTTCTTATGTTGCACAGATGGCATTTGCTCGACGCTTGTTCTTCCTCCTTTGTGGGATGAGTGGACTGTTGACTGGAGTCGTAAGTTAAAATTTCATCCACTGACTTAAATCAACATAAATGTTGTCTACATTTGTGTCAATATTCTGCAGTGTAATGTGTACCACTATGCTTTTCTTCTTCACAGTGGTCTTTCAAAAAGGTTCAAACCAAAGGTTGACAGCTTTGACTCTATACTTATCACAAATAAATTATTTCTTAGTTTTGTCATAATTGACATTAGATTGACATGGTATTTTCTTCATAAAACAACAATTGTGTTGCAGACAATAACTGTCCCAAAGGCTGGACTCGATTGGACTGTCACTGTTATATCTACCAACCTCATGGGAGGACCTTTGCAGATGCAGAGGTATGAATGAAAATGCTTGTGATAGCAGCTAGTTTACTGCTTTTGTTTTTATCTGTCTGTTGATTGAACTCCTTGATCAAAATGTCTTGCCTGCTATAAAATGGATCTGAATGAGTAATAACCTTTTCTCCTTTTATCCATCAGAGCATCTGCAACATTCTTGATGCGAACCTGGTTTCCATCCACAGTGCCCTAGAAAACGCATTTGTTCTTGAATTGGCTTCAGCGGGTGGCAATACCAAACCATTCTGGATTGGACTCCATGATGCTATTGAGGTGAGACATTGACCAGCATATTCCAATTGAATCCTCTTGTGTTCGATAGAAGTAATTTTGTCACATCAAAAATTAATGTGTCCTCCAGACTCAAACTTGTCACCGGATTAAAGGGATAAAGTGTTGAGTTGACTTTGTAAAAACAAACGTTTTTTTTCTTTCAGGATAAATTATGATTTTCCTTCAATTGTCCAATAACCCAGCCTTGCCCTCCACACTTGAACCTCAGTGTGATGTCCAAGAACAATTTCACAATGATACTGTACGATTCAAATAACGTTCAACAAACAAAATCAAGATTGTGACCAACAAACAGCAGATGTAAATCCAAGCAATTGTTATCTTTACGTGTGACTCAATTTGATTTGTCTTCCAGATCGGTGAATTCATATGGACTAATGGAAAAATTAATGATTTCGATAACTTTGATGAGGGCGCAGTACCACCACAGCCTGATTCCTTGTTTGGTGCCTGTATTGAAGTCGTTGAAAGCAGTAAGTAAAATCAGCGATTAAAGTTGCTCACACTACAATATTATGCTTAAACATATATCTCTTATAGCTGGACAATGGCAAACCCAGAGCTGCGCAGCTGAGTACGGATATGTTTGCATCAGAGACGTGCTCCACTAATTGCTGGTGTTTGCTAATTATAATGACTTAGTAAGAGAAGCTCAAACTTTAGTGGTGTCATATTTCTGGGATTACAATCAAGTTTTCTTTTATTCTTCCACAATGTTTACTTATTGACAACCAAATTTGCAATGTCAAGGAGCATCTGTTTGGTAAATGAAGGAATCTTTCTGCATCAATGTGTTTTTGTGTCTTTCTTTACTCACTCCATTTTAAACCTGCTTAGTTCATTGCTTATTCATTTACAGATGTAAAAACATTATAACAATATCATGTATGGACATTGCTGACCAAATTGCAAATTACTACTGTATTATAGGCCTTTCCACGTTTGATAAGTATGTATTGCCAACAAGGTGCCTATACAAAAATGTGGAATTTTCCTTTGATACATTTTCACAAAAATAAAATCCAAATTAAAATAGTGCTATAATGAAAGGGGCAATGCAATAAAGCAATAAACCTCTGAGTGTAAATTAGTACAATGTGCAAATAATTCTGTTTGGAGTCCAAAGCAGTAATACAAATATAGTTATCACAGGATTGTGTCAATGATGGCTCCCAGGAGATAGATGAGGTGCACAAATAAGGGACACCGGGGCTAGTTGTATCATGGGTAAGTTGTCACATTGCAATTTTCTTCTCCACCAGAGGACACAACGAAAAAGTGGAATACTAGTTTTCTTCGTATAAATGGTCAGGGGTTGTGTACTGTCTGAGAAGATAATAGCAGATTTTGAGCTGACATGAGTGCCAGTTATCTGTTTCGCACAACCCAAAGTAAAAATTCTCAACTTCATATTTTGTCAAACAGGCGCATAGACTTAGGTAGGTAGGTAGGTTTTAAGAAGGGGGACCGGAGGGTGTGTTCCAACTACAGAGGGATCACACTCCTCAGCCTCCCTGGTAAGGTCTATTCAGGGGTGCTGGAGAGGAGGGTCCGTCGGGAGGTCGAATCTCGGATTCAGGAGGAGCAGTGTGGTTTTCATCCTGGCCGTGGAACAGTGGACCAGCTCTACACCCTCCGCAGGATCCTCGAGGGTGCGTGGGAGTTCGCTCAACCAGTCCACATGTGTTTTGTGGATTTGGAGAAGGCGTTCGACCGTGTCCCTCGGGGAGTTCTGTGGGGGGTGCTTCGGGAGTACAGGGTGCCGGGCCCCTTGATACGGGCTGTTCGGTCCCTGTACGACCGTTGCCAGAGTTTGGTCCGCATTGCCGGCAGTAAGTCGGATTCGTTTCCTGTGAGGGTTGGACTCCGCCAAGGTTGCCCTTTGTCACCGATTCTGTTCATAACTTTTATGGACAGAATTTCAAGGCGCAGCCGAGGCGTGGAGGGGTTCCGGTTTGGTGGCCTCAGCATTGCATCTCTGCTCTTTGCAGATGATGTGGTGCTGTTGGCTTCATCAGGCCTGGGCCTCCAGCTCTCACTGGAGCGGTTCGCAGCCGAGTGTGAAGCGGTTCGGATGAAGATCAGCACCTCCAAATCCGAGAACATGGTCCTCAGTCGGAAAAGGATGGAGTGTCGTCTTCAGGTCGGGGATGAGATCCTGCCCCAAGTGGAGGAGTTCAAGTATCTTGGGGTCTTGTTCACGAGTGAGGGTAGGATGGAGCGGGAGATCGACAGGCGGATCGGTGCAGCGTCTGCAGTGATGCGGACGCTGTATCGGTCCGTCGTGGTGAAGAAAGAGCTGAGCCAAAAGGCAAAGCTCTCGATTTACCGGTCGATCTACGTTACGACCCTCACCTATGATCACGAGCTGTGGGTCGTGACCGAAAGAACGAGATCCCGGATACAAGCGGCCGAAATGGGTTTCCTCCGCAGGGTGTCCGGGCTCTCCCTTAGAGATAGGGTGAGAAGCTCGGTCATCCGGGAGGGACTGAGAGTCGAGCCGCTGCTCCTCCGCGTTGAGAGGAGCCAGCTGAGGTGGCTCGGGCATCTGGTTCGGATGCCTCCTGGACGCCTCCCTGGGGAGGTGTTTCGGGCATGTCCCACTGGCGGGAGGCCCCGGGGACGACCCAGGACACGCTGGAGAGACTATGTCTCTCGGCTGGCCTGGGAACGCCTTGGGATCCCGCCGGAGGAGCTGGTTGAAGTGGCTGGGGAGAGGGAAGTCTGGGTTTCCCTCCTGAAGCTGCTGCCCCCGCGACCCGACCCCGGATAAGCAGAAGAAGATGGATGGATGGATGGATGGGCGCACAGACAAATTCTAGCAGCAAATCATGTGGACTTGTTAGAGGAGAGATTCAGGCATCTTGTCATTCCTCAGTCACAGCTCTGTTTTAAGCCAACTTGAAACTAGAGCAAGTATTAGTCAACCCAGTTTGGGGCAACTTGTCTCAGGCATTTTGGGGTTTGTTGTCATATATGCAAAGAATGGACCAATGAAAAATGCACCTCTGGCAACTCTTTTTCCTTATCCCAGAATTGTTCTTCCGATGATGAGTCTGAATAGTGAGGAATTTAGTTTGCTAGGTTTTGTTTCATTGTTTAAAAATGGATTTTCCAGTTGTTATAACATATGTCAGGACTGGTTTAAGTTTCATAATGAACCATTCATCCATTGCTTTATTTTTTTGAAATTCAGTTTAATCTCAAATTTCCAGTATAAGGGAAGTAAATCAGGCATTTGAGGCTGAGAGCCATGACCTAGGCTACAGCTGAGTTCTTGCTCCAGTCAATACTCATCTCCACTGTCTTACATACTCCATATACATATATATAAATATTTTTTTTCCTCCCTGAAAAATAATCAAGATGCCTACCTACTAACCTGATATACATTTGGAATCATATCTACCGAGGTCGTGAATATTTAAATATGAACAACATTCCATGGGGGCACCTTAGTGGCCCAAACTTGATCAAGCGTCTGGTCCCTATTTCCACATGGTTACCAGCATGGTATTTATTTAAATTTGATTTATCCAAGTAAACAATTGAGAACAGACAAAACATACACACAAACAAAACAATGTAATCACGTGACAATGGACTCTATGCACAAATAGCCGTGACGTATTTCCGGGAAAATTTATGAGCGCACCGGCCTTTCTGGTAGTGGCGATTGCCATTTGTTTTCCTTCAGAGAACCTCGCCAGTTGTCAGCGTTTTGGAGTATATTTTCGTCATTTTTTTTCTTATGCATGTGGTTGCCTTCATTTGTCAAGGCATCGAAGAAGAGGCGAGACAACAGTACATCGAGCAATCACTGCTGTGTGCGCAGAAAGACAGGTTTAACTCTGCCTTGTTTTCTCCCCTCTTATGCTAACGCTAACCACCGGAGACACTTTGTGTTAACATCGGCAGGGATAACTACTCGATCGCACAAGGCGCCGTTTGTTAACAGTAGAACCAGAGCTGTATTTTGGAAGTTAAACTTTGTTCATGTGCCTGTATGTATATTCCCATGCTGCCATTTTATTGTATTAAAAACATGAAAAATGTATGAGTCATTATTCTTTACCTCTGACAACGCTGTCAGATTTCCATAGTAAGCACGTTTCAGCATGTCGCCATGGGCTGACATGAAAAAAATAAACAGCAAGGAAAGGCATTACATCTGATCAAAATATTGACGATGTCAGTGAAGAGACGACAGGCTCCTGTCAAGGGAAAAAAGGAGACGTGCCGAAGAGGAGGCTACAGATCAGAGCGGGTTGGTTGGTTTATTGAACATATTAACACATTACAAAATATAAGTTGGAGTTAAAATAAAAATTTGAAGAAAGAAAATAATTCATTGTCATAAATTACATGTTCAAAAGGAGTAGGAAGAAGAACAATAATTGATCTAGTCCTACTCCCTATTCTATCATGTTAATGTACTAATAAACTCTTATCTAATAACGTATCTAAATAAAAAAAGAAAAATAAATAAATAGAAATAGAACAATACAAATCGTAGATGTCATGAACAGTTAGCCGGTAGGGTCCATCTGGCGTGTGATATTTTGTGGACCCGTAGAGGAGCTACAATACGTAATTTACATTAAAATTAATAAAAAAAAAAAAAAAAGCTTTCCTTGCTACTCAAACGGCTTGTAATTCCGTGTAGTAATCATTTTAAGCAATTGTGTCATTGCCAGAGCTTAAACCGTCAAAATTACGATTCTGGGAGACCTAATTAGTAGTTTTAAAATTCTGATAGACATAGTGTTATAGCAAGGAGCGGCCCCTGTTCTTTTTGAGTGGGCTAAGGATTTAGGATTGGAGTTTTCCATCACTTTAACAGTGCCTTCCGCTGAAGTCTCCCTGCACCGGAAGGGCGGGTGCGCTCGTTCGGCGAATGCGGAAGTGAATTGTACATACAGTCCATTAGGATAAAATCTTCAGCCAAAATACATCATAGCTCCCTTCATTCAACCTTTAACTATTAGAAATTAATCTTTGATTTGCTGGAATTTAGAGGCTTCCGGGGTTGGCGTAAGACTTTGATTTTGTAATCATGGGGAAGGCAGGAAGTGTTTGGTCGGTGCTGGATTTCACTTTGATTTATCTTTCTTTTCTCTTTATTTTTTTCTGACCTTTTCTCTGGTCTCCTGACCATTTAAACTTCACGACTCTGGCAAGATTCTGAAGTACCTGGGTAAGGCGAAGGGTAATGGGATATTTATAAGGCTTTAGGTGAATTAATGAGTATGAATTTATACGTATTTGCACGCACACGCACGCACGCACGCACGCACGCACGCAAACGCACACACGCAAACGCACGCACACACACACACAAAAAAAAAAAAAAAAAGCAATGATGATAAGACGTTGAATCGGTAAGACTACCGAATGAACTATTCTGAGCTCTTAAAAAAAAAAAAAAAAAAAAAGAAATTAATCTTTGACCAGTATGAGGGCATTGGGCTCAAAGATGTCAAGACCACAGCGTTATTGGTGGACTACTCCATTATTGTACGCACGCACCACCAGAGGCTTACACATACATACACCAATGATCTGCCATAAGTATAATGGCTCATATTCATCAGGCTAACTGTCTTGTTTCCTCATTTCACAGTACAAAGTATATGGTGCACAACCCTGATGTCATAGTCTCAACTATGGACATCAATGCAACTACTAGGCCGTGGGGTGAACCCCAAAAAAGTGCCTAGAAAATGAGTTTCGCTCCACTGTCTGGGCACTACTTGTTCAATGCATTTTTTGATAGATAATACCCTTCTGAACTTTGGGTTAAAAGTTCACCCAATGTTTTCCTGCCCCAATTTTGTCACAAGCCAGAAATGCATATATAGGTAAATAACAAAAAACGAAAATCTTGTGCTGCAGTTTTTGGTTGTAAAACGTCTTACATTAAATTTGGCAACAGAAAATCATTCCCAGATGTTATAAATACATGTACCTAACATCAGAAACAAGTATTGGTGGTTTGGTGCAATCATGTGAATTTAGATAATTAAATATATAAAATTTGTGCCAAAAAAAACAAAAAACGCTTCAACTAGAAGTGAAACCAGCACACGGATGTTACATTTAGCTATGTTTAGTATTCATACATGAAAACAATTCACAACCTATTACGTAATGAAAGGTACACAAGAAGCAGCATACATCGGCCAAAAATACTACCATGCACCACAAACCTGGAACAAGGCAAAATGGACTAGATGGAAATAGATGCATTCAGAGCCCAGATTATTATAACATATAGAATATTTATTAAAGTATCAGATTGTGTCATCACAGCATGTCATTTATACCCCCCGCCCCCCACCCAAAAAATATTAATAAAAAAATAAATAAATAAAATAAAAATCAAATGTGCATTCACAATAAAACCTTTGGAACTTCATTGGAACAGCTCTCTTTTTTTGTGGCAGACCAATTTAACAAAGGTCTGTGTTGTGGAAATATGGAATACAGACATTTTTATTTTTGCTTGAAAAGTGTTAAAATGGAGAGTTAACATCTTGATAAGAAACAAACAAAATGGCAGATTTTACATAGATTTTACAGCCCTGCACTGTAAAGTGTCCTCGTATGCCCTGTCATTTTCCAACCTGATGTTGTACCAGCCATGTGTTAGTGTCACTTTCTTGGCTTACATCAGTAGAATCAGTAGTTGATGTATCTGATGAGTGAGGTACCCTGTCTAAAAGTTTGTCAGTTGTTGATAATGTCTCTAAAAAAAACCATTTCAGAGTTGTTGCTGGAAAGGGGTGTGAAAAACCAGCTGGGGGAAATCACACCTCAATCTTCGTTTCAGTATATCCTGCCTGAAATAGAAAATTGAAGGGAAAGATGAGCACAAGATACACATATTCACATCAGACTAGGGCTGCTCTATTATGGAAAAAAATAATCATCACAATTATTTTGGTAATAATTGAAATCAAGATTATTCAAAACAATTATATTTTGTTCAAATCAAGAAAATGTTTAAACATTTGACAATAAGACAATTACAATCATATAATATATAATTATGTAAGTTGCTTTTGGATCCAACAAAATTCATAATATATTATTATTATTATTGTTGTTGTTGTTGTTGTTGTTATTATTATTATGTTAGCAAAAATTTGAAGTTGGGGTGCAGTGTGTGTGCAGTAAGCTAGTTTTGACACAGGTGTGTGGTAAAATAAGTCGTGTGGGCGTGCCACAACTCAAAATTAGTATTATTAGTGCTGCAGCTATCGAATATTTTGGTATTTGGATATCCTACTGAAAATTCTAGTGAATAATCGTATATTTGGATAGAAATACAAATATACCTATAGGCCTATATACTTTCTTGGTCAAAGAACAATTATAAATACAGAAGACAAAAAAACACATTTGCATGTAATAATTAACAACCAACTGGTTTTCATTTTTAGAGAATCAATTCTATTTATTTATTTATTTTTAACTTAAATTGAGCTTGTCAGCAAACTATTTTTCTCTGAAACAGTGAGATTTTAGACAAATCTCTCCCCATAGATTTCAGATAATGTGTTTCAATGTGAAGATTTATATGTTACCTGTAGTCTGAAACATCAAGATCCCCGTGTTTCTTAACACTGTTCACAAACCCCTTAGCTTGTCCATTCTCATCACATCTTTGTCAACTATAATCCATTGACGGATTACTTGTTCACAAAAAGAATTTGTAGCTCTCAGCATTGGGTTGTCTAAAACACACACACACACTCACTCACTTAATATGTGCAGTCATGCTTTCTAATTAATGCTGTCTCGAAATGTAAACAGAATACAAGTGACATATTGCTGACCAATGCTTTACTTTTGAAATGTGTAATTTTAGCAAAGTGACAATGAAATAGTGCAATGTAACAACTCACATTTGTTCGTCCCTGGTTGCTGTTTCTGTTGCTGTTGACTTTAAGAACCTTGTGTAATCTCTGAAACAAAACTGCACCTCCATTGTGACACAGTCTTTTGTCTTGAATATGCAGAAGAATGGAACAGTCTTTCTTCATCTCAGCGGCCTGCAGCAACCAACCCGCCTTTAGACAAAAAAGAATTACATTATAAGTGTTATTGTCACATCACCTCTTTACAGTATATGCACATCACAGATTTAAGTAAAGTAAAGTGTTTGTTGAGGTTGATGAGAGAGAGTTTGGGGAAAAGGGAGTGTGTAGCTGTGACTCTATTATGACTGATGGGCACAGGTAACTCGAGTTTGGTAACAACTGTTGGATTCACTCGATAAATCATTCAGCAGCTCGCCTTTTTAATAAACTATAGCCTTAAAACTTAACCTAGCAACAAATTATTTTCAGCCCTATACTAAATATCGGTCACATTAATAACAGAAATGGGCACGCGTGTGTGTAGCACATACCTGCTGACAATGTTTCTGCTTTGGCGAGATGATCCCTCTTCCGTGTGCCTTCCGATCCCAGACGAGTATACTTTGAAATGTATTTTTACAAATGATGCAGATGGCTGGAAGAACGGGGCCAGCTGAAGCGATGGGCAAACCTGAACGGGAACGAAGTTTTTTCACCACTTTCTTTCTAACTTTTTTTCTCCTTTCGCTCTTCTTCGCTCTCCGACGTTGTGGTCGCCATTTTTGATATGCGGTTGCTATGGTGAGGAGAGAGCAGCACCTACCTGATTGGCTCATGTGACCTAAATCACACCACTACCGACCTAATGGCACTACGCCCACACGAGAGATCACTGCGCCTCATCGCAAAATAGTGCCGGGGTTTCACCACCGAAAACACAAAATTGGCAGGTTTTCAGAGGGTGAACTCCACGGATTCTTACTTACTACTAATAAATCTATTTTATGAAGTAAAGATTATTTAGTGCCCCTGGTAGTGGAGCGAAACTGAACGAAAACGTGTGTGACCTGACGGCCTATACTACCTTCCGAATTTGTGAGAAAGGAAAGTGAAAGTAAACTGTTTTTGTGGCTCGGTGCCCAGTTTCATTTCTAAGGTAATAGTAACTCTGGGAGCTTAAAAGCAGCTCAAAAGGCAAACACAGCTCAGATAGGAGGACAGCTGAGCCGACTATTGAGGGTAAGAGCCATCCTTTTGTCTTTGCCTTCTTTTTAAATGAACGTTAATGACGACTACAGCAACATTATCTACTTCTGAACATTGAGTTGTAATTTATTTTTAATGACAGTTTTAGGTTACATTGTCTGAGATGTTTTGTGTTCAATCACAGCCAAGAAACTACTCTGTGGCATGTAACTTGGCAATGCTTAGTTATTTGCTAGTTAAAACTCATCTTAAAAACACATTTTATTCTTTTTGACACAGTTTATACATTTTATTTTTTTGATAGACAAACTATTCGAAAAAGATTATATACACACATACACACATACATATATATATATATATATATATATATATATATATATATATATATATATATATATATATATATATATATATATATACATACATACATACATACATACATACATAGGGCTGTACAGTATATAGCCTACTTTTTGGTTAAACAAGTATAAATACAGAAGACAAAAAACACATTTGCATGTAATTAACAACCAACTGCTTTTCATTTTTGGATAGCTAATCAACAAGCTTGTAAGCAAACTATTTTCCTCTGAAACAGTGAGATTTTAGACAAATCTCTTCCCATAGATTTTATTCAATGGAACTAAAGTGACATCAGACCCACAATAGCAATTTTTGTCAGCTAAATAAATAGCACATTTGAGTAACTCTGGTTTGTTAATAAGTGATCAGTAGGAACGGCAAATTAGTCAGGCTGTCAGCATCAAAGAGGATATGTTTTTACAAAAATTAAGTGTTCCCTCGCTATTACGCGGTTCACTTTTCATGGGTTTACTGTTTTGAAGATTTTTTTTTATTTTAACTGTATTGTCATCTTGCAAGACTATTGTTTTCTCCATGTTTGAAAATGCTATAAGTTGAGCTCAGTCTTGTTTTAACAATTTCGGATTTTTTGATCCTTTTAAGAAACTCAAGAAACAAAAACGTGAATGACTTAAGCATTTAAAGTATGAATGAGTAATTCAAGCAATAACATTTAAAACATCTGTACAGGATGAAGATGCAGGGAGGACTCGTGCTTTTCTGCACTGTTCTGGTTCTTTCCATAGTTCCCGTCTGCACCATTAAGAAGCTCAACTCCATTAACGAGCTGAAAAAAGTCGACTTTGGCCGAGCAGTGCCTAAACACAGCCTGCTGTTGCTCCACTGGTTTGCAAACACGATTGACATAGATAACAACGATGTCATATGGCTGACTTTTGACCCCAATCTTGGAACGTACGGTTCACATCACTACGGAAACTACGAGAGGGTGTTGAACCCTCTGCCTCGGGGAAATGGCCGATACCGCTACTACACCATTGGTAATCTCTTCCAAGGCCGATCCGATCTTCCCAATTATGTCCTCCACCCACCAAATGCAGAGTATAGGGGAAGAAACAGAGACCGGATAATTTTCCGGGTGAGGGAGCACAACACAGGCCGGCAAAATGGAGAGACAGTAGATGAAGTCTATATCACGCAGCATTATGAAAACTCAAATGAGGGGACACGTTATGATCCCGCCTATACATACCAGATCACAATTAACCTCCTACGGCAAATCAGAGCATTTTCAGTGGAAGACAACCAAGGCAACTCATTGGTGGAGCTCAGCGAAGATTTTGGAAGCAACATAAACAATTTACGGTTAAACTCCTTGAAAATATCATGGGGTGAACTTGCCTGCCTTGGACTGCTGTTGTACATAGTGTTGGAGGAAAAATACTACAAAAACAACAAACCTTGGCCGGCAGAAAAAAGAAATACACAGCCTCATTGTGTCATCAACCTACCAGACAACAGCGAAAACCACCATGATGCTCCACACAGCTGGCGAGAAAGACTTGTTCATCAGAACAGTATTCAACTGGAAGTGACGACAGGAACAAATGGAAAAGCTGTCATTCATTGGAAGGGTGTTCCCAAACACCACCTAAACGAACGGGTCATGGTGGTACTGTATAAGGACAATAATGCCCAGGAAGCAATGTTTTCTAAGGTGATTGCTAGCGGTTCTGGCCATGTCAACACCTCGGTATGCCTGAATGTTGGCCTACAAGCCCGACTCCACAAGACAAAGAAAAAGTACTGTTTCTGGACAGTACCGTCTGATGAGATCTGTAGAGGAGACGAGTGTAGAAATCCAGAAAAAGTTTGGATACATGGCTATGATGCAAGCCTACAACTATTTGTTAAAGACGGTAAGGCTTGTGCCCGCTTATTCGTGAACAAGTCATTTAGAAATTGGATGACAGAGTTTAAAAAGTCCTGGGTGGGTTTCTACGACAATCCAAATAAAGCCACTCGAGAATACAAATGGTGGCAGTGGCAGTGGGCCCCAAAATTTAAACCGGCATCCACTCCTCTTAACGACTACTATGATGTTTACGAGTACCACTCAGGTATGTCAATTGCACCAGGAGTCCAAGCACGATTCATTCTGAGAAATGACATTGTGATGGCTCAAACAAGCTGGAGGTAATTCCAAATATTTGATGCAAGTCAAAGAAAATGGCTGTAAATTACAGTACACGTCAATAAGATGAAGTACTTGGACGTTCATATCTGTATCAATACATAGCTTAGACAATTGATGTAATTAAAACAAAAAAAAAATCTACGGTATTCTACTGTCTTGGGGACCCATGGATAACAGCTCAAGAGGGGAAAAAAAAAAAAGTCTAAGACTTTACTGAGCTATCAAGACAATTTTGAGCAAGCGTGTGACTTCCACACTTATCTTTTCGGATACGTATTTTCAGTCGTTTTGTCTATTTGTAAATAAAATGTAATTGTAAATTTTACAAATAAAAATGTTGAACTATTTACTTGTGAGTTTGAACTGAACACAGGAGAATGGTGCCCACACCACTAAAAGTGAATATAAATGAACAGTCTACGAAAATCGGAATTTGATATAAAGTGATGTCTTAATTTATTAGTTCCATGACCATGCATTCAACTTGTAAAACTGCCTTGTATATCAAATTAACTTTCTGCCTCAAAATGAATGGAAATGCGACAAAAAATAAATAAATAAATAAATAAGATTAAGCACTTTCAATTTGTGTAATAGCCGTTGTTGGCCGTCCATCGGCTTGTGATAACAGCTAGCTATGCACAATAATCGACAATTATCGACCAATTTGATGTCAAACATAAAACAGACAAAGAAATCCACCGATAATTATCGGCAATTATCAACCAATTTGACATCATACAGATAAACCAGATAATAAAGAAATCCGCCGATAATAGTAATAGACTTGCCACGTCGGTCTCTCTGTTGTGGTTGTGGCTCAAGTTGTGACCAATATTTTGGCTCTTTAAACAATACATTTAAAATCAACTGGATTAGGTCTTTTCTGAATAATCCTGATTCAATTTGGAACTGTATTTCAAACTATGTTTTTTCCTAAATTGGTGGATTAAGATTTCTGTTGTCATGTAATTATAAAACTGAAAGGATCCCCATCCACTTATCGAACTTCCATAAGCAGGCATTGCTTACTTGGTCACTCATTTACAAGCATAACTTTTCACCACACCACTACACTATTTGGAATAACCGAGACATTTGTTACAAGAACAAGTAAAAAAAAAATTAAGACCTGGTTTGAGAATATTATTATCTGGGTGAGTCAATTATTCAACAGCAGGGGAATGTTTTTTACTTACGAGGAATTTCTTGGACACTTTGGGATGCCTGTGATGCCTAAACAATTTGCTGTCATTTTTGATGCTATTCCTTCTGGTGTTTTGATGCTGTATAGGAGTCACACTGGTGTTGCAACTGACACTCCAATCGCTGATATTACTGAATCACCAATTGGTAGATTATATTTTAATCCTTCTAGTCATAAAAATAATTGCAAAGTTCATGCTCTTTTCCAATCTGATATTGTGTCTGTGTCACCTGTAATATCGTACTGGAACTCTCGTGTAAAGAATTTATATTGGAAAAAAATTTGGACCCTGCCTCAGAAATTCTTGGTCAACAAAGTGAAGGAATTGTCTTTCAAAATGATTCATCGTTGTTATCCTGTGAAATCATTTTTTGTTCAATTTGTTTATGATATGGATCTGAACTGCTCCTTCTGTGACTCCCAGTCAGACTCTTGTGCACCTATTCTGGAAATGTACTTATGCTTGCAAGCTTTGTCAAGACATTTGCAAATTTATTTTGGACACTATCTATTGTAATTTTGTGCTTTCTTTGTCGAATGTTTTTTGTGGGGTTTTCAACTATGACAGTTCGTTTGAAAAAGAATATTATTTGATTAATCTGTTAATTTATCTTGCTAAGTTTTATATTCATAAATGTAAATGTGCAAAATCGAAACCTATTTTTTTTCTGTTTATGAAAGAGATTGATGTATATTTTCAGTCCATTTCTACTTCCAAAAATAAAAAGGCTGTCAAGACTTTGATTTTGTGTTCTCATTTTGGTATTTTTAATATTTCTTAGTTTAAGACCCCTGGCAACTTTTATTTTGTTATTGTTTTTTTCTTTTTTTCCCCCCCTTTCTCTTTACTGTTTGTGTGATGATTTTTTTGCGTTGTATTTGACATGTTTGGCTTTTGATTACAATTTTGTCAATAAAAAAAAAAAAAATCAAGTTGTGACCAACTCCTCAACCCCTCCCCTCTCCTATGGTAGTGTCACATACTTGTGACATCATTATGCACGCAACCTTGTGTTCATAGAAGATGCATCATAGCGAAATGGAAGTCACCATGTGTGGGTTTTCTTGACAGTGTCTCCCCAAAATGTTACCTTCACAGTTTTTTGTTGCATTTTTTAAACATGACTGTTTTGTTTTTGGCAAACTCAAAATGAGTTACTGGTTGTCTTTGAAGCAGAGATATAAAAAAAATTCAACTTCATGGTGCTTTATACAATGTTTCAATGTATTTATAAACTGTATTTTGCAAACTATCGGCTTACTTATCGGTTATGGACATCGACACTTTCTAAATTATTGGTGTATCGTATCGGTTGAAAATAGCAATATCATGCATCCCATGTGGGAACAACAGCTGTTGCTGCTCAAACGAGACATTACAATCCTGCTGCCTTCTAATATAGAGTGGGAGGATGACTTAGATCAGGGGTGTCCAAACTTTTTCATTTGAGGGCCACATACAGAAAATCAGAAGGACGCAAGGGCCACATAATGTTATGAAGAGAAATTGTGTTCAGTCCTAAAAATTGTACAAATAATTTATTTGTGCTTTTGCATATTTAGAAAAATGCTAACTTATATAGACCATTTTATTTGTAATATGGCAGTAGGGTTATTATAGTTTTGGAATTTTTCATTTTAGTTAGTTTTAATTAGTTTTCAGGGTTGTTCTGTTTTTATTAGTTTTAGTTCTTGAATAAATGGTTAGTTTTAGTTTAATTTTCGTTCGTATCAGTATTAGTATTAGTTTTTTTATGTGTAGTACTTGTGCATAATATTTAAAAAAACACCATGGGAGCAATGTCATTTGAAGGTGCCTTTCTATTGGCTGTTGCTAGATGACGTCACTTCCGTGTGACATACTTTCAAACGTCATTATTCCGGTTGATATCAAAATAAATCTGTAAATCTAAAAATCACACCAAAGACTAAAACGAAGGACATATTTGCTATAATTATAGTTTTAGTTTTGTAAACATAAAATGTAATTTTAGTTAGTTTTCGTTTTTCAAAAAGGATTTTCGTTTTTATTTGATTTCATTAATGAAATTGTTTTTTGAATTTTAGTTTTAGTGATTTTGTTAGTTTTAGTTAACTAAAATAATCTTTAATAGCACTTGTGTTTTTCAACACCCTCCACTTTGATTTTTTTTTTTTATTTTATTTGAACTGAGTCAAATGTCATTTTTAGCATATGTCGCGGGCCACTAAAAAATGGACGGCGGGCCGCAAATGGTCCCCGGGCCGTAATTTGGACACCTCTACCCTAGATAATCTGTTGCTTCAGACAGTGAACAATCTTAAAAGCTCTGAGGTGTACCAGTACACACACAGTCGGTCACGTTTTGTTAAAAGAGGTTGAACACAGCCTTATCTGAACAAAAGACTCCTGCAGGAAGGAAAATAAAGACATTTTCAGTTCCTTATTTTATTACAAGGAAAATTGTGTTTTCAATAGTAATATTTTGGTATGTTCCAAATACAAAAGTAATAAATCTAAAAGTTGCCATTCATATACTGTATAAATGCATATGTACTCTTGAATGCAGCTCTAAAAAGATTGAGCAATTAAAACCACAAGCAACTAATGGCAAGCAACTTCCGCCATCTGACAGGATGTTGTACCCACAAATGTTTCTGTATATGCACTAAATTTTTTATGAAGTGTGCAAGTTACACATACAACACGCACCCTCACTTTGGAGAGTGTCTTGTAAACTTTTCTTTGTGCAGATTTATTTATTTATGACATCACAACATTTAAAAATTATATATATCTATATCTATAGCTATCTATCTATCTATCTATCTATCTATATCGATCTATATCTCTATCCATCCATCCATCCATCCCACACACACACACACACACCCCTACACACACGCCCCCCCACCCACCCCACCGCCACCCCCCACCCCCCCCCCCCACCCCCACCCCCCACACACACACACACACAAATTCAGATCTTCATCAGTTATTCCTAAAAATGAAATCGAATATGTATGAGTAACATGTTGAACAGATACTTGTTATTATTATTTGGTACACGAGGATATTGCTTTGGTGTACTAATGCAATGTATTTTGAGCTAATTCATACTTAAATAATTATGTGACTTACCCTGAGTTATTTCAATGTTGTCTGTGGATGTCCTCGTTTTTGATAGTTTGTCACTTCTTTTAACTTTTTTGAAGTTGATGTCTGTCACTATTGCGGCAACTTTTTTTTTCTGGAAATGTCATTCCAAGCACATGTTTGTGAGATACATGGGGGGGGGGGGGCTACCGTCAACGCCGTGCTCGCGACACGGCGCGCGCGCGCGCACAACGAGTGACAACATGCAACAGTGGAGACAGTTAGCAGAAGCCGGTGCCGTACATCTCGGTATTTCCCATGGCTATCGAGTCCTCTCGGTGCACTCGGCGTTGGTACTGCGCGCGAGCCAAAAAGAATAACTCCCGTGACGATCCAATGCATGGATTCAAACGACACAGGTATGTCCCACAGCCAACACACCAGCTAAGCTAAAAGCACACTGCAAGTATCTCATTTCTCAGTTTGTGGCTCCCTGTCAATGTCTACAACTAGCATGAGCAGCAGATAGGAGAACTGAGACGTGCCCGAGATTACGTCATCAAACTCAAAATGAAGGACAGCCCAAAAAACAAAATATAAACAGTAGTGATTCTGTGGTCATCATCGTGTCTCAGATTAAAAAAAAAATTAAAAAAAAGATGTCATACATTAACCAAAAATGAATGTGATGGCAAAAGAAAAACAAAAATTGTTAAAAACAAAAATTGTTGATTAAAAAGGGAAATGAACTTTTGGAAATATTTTTGCATATATTAAGTTGTTAAAATGTGTGATAGATTTATTGTTCCATAAGGTGGCTTCATATTTCTTTTGGCTGGACGGTAGGTTTATTTCATGTCTTAAATTTATGTTTCTGAAATACTTCACAATGTGCACATATTCTGTTTAAATGTGTTGGTGTCTGTCTAAAGGTTAAATATTTATATTTAACATTAAATTATCAACCTTTTGTTTTCCTGATCCTTATTTTGAAGAGAAAAAAAATATATAATAATAATAATAATTATAACTGTCAATAACTACTAATAAATATTTAAACTGATAAATTTTGCAGTCATATCGTCCAGCACTTTGTTGCGGTATATTTAAACAATTGATTCAAAATATAAAAATATAGAAGACATATTTGTTGTTGTTCTTTTTTAACACATTTGTATAAACTGTAAAAATTTGTGGTGTTTTAAGATTGTTTACAAGCAACAAATGTCACTATAAGTTTTGAATATTGGAATGAATCGTATCGAATGGAAAATTGTATCGTTCCCAAACTTAATCGAACCGTTCTGTTCTGAAAGATAATCGTTTTTCAATAGAATCGCAAGCTGTGTATCGAGATACATATCGAATCGGCCTCATTTCAGAGATTCCCACCCCTAGTTTTCAGCATGCACGAGTCGACTCAAGTGTACACACTCGAATAGCGGAACAAACAAACAGAGGAATTAAGGGGATTTTTATTTTCAACTTGAATAGATTTTTCTTTTTTGTTTTATAAAAAGTATTTACGTTACAAGAAGTCAAGAGAGACTGCCTAATTAGTTTTTCATAAAAAAACAACTTTATTTTCATGTTAAAAATGCACTTTCAATAAAGTATTTGGAACTCCGTTTCTACCGCATTATTTTTATGTTGAGATGGTGTTATCGGCAGCTGCTGAAAGTAACTAAAAAAGTAACTTTTAATCTAACTTGGTTACTTTTAAAATCAAGTAATCAGTAACGCAATTTAGTTACTTTTAAAACCAAGTAATCAGTAAATTAACTAAGTTACTTTTTCAAGGTAACTGTGGCAACACTGGTTGTAACTTGTTCACATACGCAGGGATAAATCGATCGCACAAGGGTTGTTAACAGTAGAACCAGAGCTGTATTTTGAAGTTAAACGTTCATGTGTGTTGTGGTCCTTTATCTTGTGTTGGCTCTTATAGCAGGGGTTAACAGCTCTTTGCGTAGAGTGCTGTATAAAAAGAGGCAGATGGCAACTTGGCTTCGGTGATGTTTTTACTGAACTGTTTGCTCTCAACCTACATGTCAACAACATACCATAGCGCCGCCTAGTGGTCATTAGAAACAATACACCACAATGTGTTCTTACTCTGTTTACAAAATTACGGTATCTGTTTCTCCCTTTCTGGCGTTTTTACTTTTCATGTTCCTGTATATTATTCCCATGCTGCCATTTTATTGTATTAAAAAACATGAAAATATTTGAGTCATTATTTTTGCACCGCTTACAACGCTGTCGGATTTCCATATCAAGCATGTTAAAGCACGTCACCATGGGCTGACATGAAAAAAATAAACAGCAGAGGCATTACATCTGCTTCAAAATATTGACGTCAGAGAAGAGACGTGGTCAAACTAGAGAAGAGGAGAATGCGGAAGTGATTTGTGCATATAGTCCATACCATATATAAACAATTTATGCAATTATATAAAGAGAAAGCTACAATTGGGTTAGAAGGTGCACACGGTTTGTTATAATTTTGCTTATTGAATGTGTGATGACCCCACACTGTCATAATGCCAGTGCCACTAACTACACCTGTCTCCCATTCTTTCAATCTTAAGTGCCAGTGATTAGCTGACGTGGAGCACCTGGGCCCATTGCTTCACCTGGGCTATATTATGCTGGCCTCGGATATGTGTCGACGCTCTCGTCACTCCCTGCAGCCGACGCCAGAGCCACACGCCATTTATTTACTTTCTGTTCTACATCATTCAACACGCACCACACTATGTTCACACACTTACATCATGCACACTACTGATATTACAGACAAGACACACGCCATTGTTTATTATTTTTTGATTTTGTATTCTTATTTGTAATAAATTAGTTTGATTAATTTGCAAAAGCGGTTTCCCGTGTCTTTTTGTCATGGCTTTTGAGCCGGGTCATGACAAATGTTTAAGCCAAGGAGACGATTGTAAATATATGTGTATGCATGTGTGTGATGTCACGCCAGTTTATGCTATTTCAAGTCAAGTCAAGTCATCTCCAGATAGTAGGCCTATGCTAACTAGTTCACACTAAAAATCACACCGAGGGACAATTCACTCTTCAATTAACCTATCATGCAAGTTTTTTACAACGTGGGAGGAAACCGGAGTACACGGAGAAAACCCATGCAGGCAAGGAGATAACATAGGGGTTTTTCCACCGCCGGAACTTTTGGTGAACTTTTCAGTTTACCTTGGTAAAATTCAGTTTGGGCATTTTTCCACCAACAACAATTACCAGGGTAATTAAATTCCCCAGGGGGCATCCAAGTACTATCTCAGCAGCAGCTTCTTGCTGAGCCAGGCAGGAACTTTGAGGGGGCGGGCTGCAAAGACCATGGCTGATTGATCAAATTTGGGGGTGTTGTTTTTACATCGGCTGGACTCAATCAAACTCCTTTAAATTCATTACCAAGAACTCGAAGACGCTGCGGAAACACAATTCTAAATTCCCTTCTGACCTTTTACAACCAAGAACTCAAAGTTCCTGGTCTTGTTGGTGGAAAAGCAGCTCATGCAAACTTCACCCAGGAAGGCCGGAGCCTGGAATCGAACTCACAACCTCTGCACCGAGAGGCGGACATGCTAACCAGTTATTCACCATGCCGCCCGGCGCCCACACAGATAGCCACCATCAAATGGAGAAAAGATGGTACAACGAAGAACTGGATGTCCCTCCAAAATCAACGAAAAGACAAGAAGGCAGCAGTTATGCTACGATTTGGTGATCACCAAATCCGAAAAGGCGAACTGGAACGCTTCATTCGCGAGCGTTCACCGGAGCGGAGGAGGCGTGCCCCTTGGTGAACAAGGAAGTGGAGCACTTTAGCGAGTCAACAAAAAGTGAGCACCGCCAACTACTTTCACTTCTTCCCTGGGACTATTTTCTCCTTTTTTGAGGTACATGATAGCACTTTCGCTTTTTTTAGTGGCAATCGGGCGGCCGGCATTTGAGCTAAAAATAGCTTTGGCGTTAATAATAAGCACTGCTGCTAACTCGGTACAGTTCAAAAGCAAGTAAACAGACTTACCAGCAGTTTCTTGATCATCATTCTGTCACGGCTGGCCGTGTTGTTGCGCTCGGGGTGACAATAGAAAGGACGCTGTGTGTGACGTGGCCCGTACTCGAAGCCGATTGGCTACCGTGAGGCGAAACGAGAAAAAAGTTCAATTTTTTTAACTTCGACGAATATGCGAATGTGCGGATTTTCGCTGCTGCGTACCGCGTCCCAACGCGCGAAACGCGTCTCAACGCGCGAAACGCGTCCTCCGCGCCGCCCCACGCACTTTCGTTCCGTTGTGCGCGAACTCCATTGACTACAATGCAAACGCGCCGCCGAATCGCCGTCCCTCGCTTTTGGTGAGAACGCAGCATTAGGGAGGCTGCCAAGAGACTGACAGAAAGGAGCTTCAAGAATTCCTGGGATGTACTGGCTTTTTTTTCCACATGTGACAACAATCTCAACAATTCAGCCAAATCGGCCAGTTATAAGGAGTGCACAGCCCATTATCTTAGTTTATTTTTTACTTCCTTTTTACAAACTATTTCTCCCCAACCTCCTCATTGGGTTGTGCAGGTTATTGGACACAATGTTAGAAAAGAAAACGCTTTGAAATGATTTATATTGATATATTTTTTTTTTTTTTTACATGACAAAAATTGCATTTGAAAAAGGGGTGCTTAGACTTTATATCCACTAGGGGTGTGAATTGCCTAGTACCTGACGATTCGATCCGTATCACGATTCATAGGTCGCGATTCGATTCGATACCGATAAATCCCAATATGAATTTACAAATCGATTGTTGCGATTTTTTTACTCAAATTTAGAAAATACCATTCAGTAAACTTGTACATGTACAATGTAAGATTTGTATGAAAATTTATCATTTATTAATCTGAAACTTCAGTTTTATAACTGTGAGCCACTGTATTTAACAAACAGGTTGTAACCTTTTTCATGTTAGAACAGCATTGAAATAAAATATTAAGGCTTAATGTTCCATTAATATAACATTCTTCCATGCTTAAGGTGTGAAAGTTAGACGTTTTGTTGAATATTTTTCCATCAAAAATGGATGTTAAAAAAATCGATTCAACTGCCTATTGAATCGATTCAAGAATCGCGTGCTGTAGTATCGCGATATATTGCCGAATCGATTTTTTTTAACACCCCTAATATCCACTGTAGGCCATCATGTTTTAACATCTTTAAATACAATCTTATAAGACAAATCAGAACCACACAAGACAAGGTGCAAACAAAATAGTGGACCAACATGTACAAAATCAGTAAATTAGATCACTTCCTTTTGAAGCAATGTAGGGAAAACAATGCATGCAGCTGCTAATAATTTACCACAAAAGACCAGGCAGCACTGGTCATTAGTGTCTTGTATTTCATTGAAATCTCTACGATTATACAAAATATACAATTTGAACATGATCCATCTAAAACTTCACAATATGAATGAAAAACGTACATTATGTCAGTGAGAATCAATCTTTCATGCTCTGTCAGGGAGGGTGTACACTGTACAAAAAAACTATTACCGTGTTTGTGTGATCTTTGATACTCTAAATTTCAGTGCATTTGTATTGTTCAGGAGCACCTAATGAGTTGGCCGGTGAATGCATGGCACATTGGCGACAGTTGAAAAGGTGGACGCACTAAAGCATTTCTTTTCAAAGCAATTCCAACTTGGACAATAGTCGACACAAAATAGCAGACATTTCCTTTCATAAATGCTAAAGAGTAACTTAAGTGAGTCATGTGTACTTGTTATTGTGTGGTGTGGATGTTATTTTTTGTCAAAGTGACTGGTCTGGAGGTTTGACTGGGCTCCATTTGATTTTCTACTCACACATGCTTTCTCCTGTGCTTTTCTAAGTTTATTTTCCTATTCCCTTTTATGACTAACTGCTTTTTTTCCCTGCACATGCAATACCAAGCAGGAAGCAATACGAGCTGGAATCTACAATATCTTATTTTCCCTCTGATTTCACCCACACGGACATGATGTTCCACATATTTAGCGAGTCTATTTATTGGCCAGGCCATCTCTGTTTTGTATGTGCTTAATAGAGGATCAGAAACACTGCATATGAGTGTAAACCAGAGGCGTTAAGAATGTTTTATGGCTTCCAGATTTGGAATGCATCACCTCCTGGCTGCCTGTGCCTGATTGCAACACAACAAGTGAGCTACAGCTGCACAAAGATGAGTCAGTCAAATGGAGAAAGTCAAGTGAAACGGCACAAATAGAAGTAAAATCTCTTTTGTTTAACCCAAACATGGTGCATACATTAGACTGCAATGCGCGACACCCCAGCCAAAGAATTAAGAGGAATTAGGTGTGAAGGAGAAATACATGCTGGCAAGCTGAGACACCAGCATAAACTAGCACACTTTGTCCAGATGGTGGTGCTAAAAGACAGGTGGTCACCACAATAGCTATTTTTAACTACAGTACAAGGGGTGTGGATTGTAGACTAGTGGTACTCAAACTTTTGACACCTCAAACATGCTCTCCAGCAACAATTAAACTATAGTAGTGTTGTATAGGCCCAAGTGTTTATTAAAAATGATCATTTTCAATGTAATATCAATGTAACAATTCGTTTTTGTAAGACACTGTCTTGAATATTAGCACTGTGCTTACAGAAAAAGAAAAACTACTTACCGTAAATTGAATTAAAATGTATTTCTGAAAAATTAAATACAAATGTATCATACTTGAAAGTTAAAGACAACTTAACTGTACTTAAATGCACTGGACTGCTTTAAAAAACAAACAAACTGAAAGTCACTAACATTCACAGTTTGAACATTTGATTCAGAGATTCTGCCACATACACTAGAATGAAGCCACATATCACTCGTGATATTAGTACTACAGATTGAGAATTTCGCTTTACACTATAAAACCAGAATTAACCACTTTACAGGTTTACATCAATCCTATAAGAGAATAACAATGAAAAAGTAAGAGTTTAAACTGCAATCACTTCAATTCATGTAAATTAACACAGATATACCTACAAATCCTTATTGTCAATCCTCACCTCCTCCACTCATTCTAAAAGTGCAGGGATCTTTGGCTTGTATATTTATCTTCTTAATTCTTGTGGAATAAGACCTGCGATTGTCGTCATAACCCGTGACCGACATTTGAGCTCATTTGAGGCCTCCTTTCTTTAATCGGCACATAAAATAATAAAAAAATAAAAAATAATAAAAATTCTCCATCAATACAAAATGAAAAGTGTGACACTACATTGCTTAGTTAAATGAAGAATAAATTAATAGAATCTCCAATTTTGAGTAAATCCATGCTCCAATTGTTCCCACCAAACCAGTTTGTTGGCTTGATTAACTGACCAACGCTTGGTGTTCTAAGGCCTTTGATCTGGATATTCTGTATCTAGATTTCTTTTGGCATTTGAGCCTGTCTGTATGAGGTGTTTGATAAGGAGCACTAAATGAAGCACTCTCCCTCTCTGGTGACCTGAAAACTCATGGTTTTGGAGACGTGACGATTCCGAATTTCCGCCTGACGCCAATGTTAAAATATTGTCTATACCAGGGGTGTCAAACTCATATTAGCTCAGGGGCCGCATGGAAGAAAATATATTACCAAGTGGGCCACATCGGTAAAATAACGGTATATAACTTATATACGATTACCGTCATTTATACGCAGATTTTCGTGGACCAGCCCTAAATTACAGAACTCAAGTGTAATTATGTTGTTCCGAAGAATAACACAAATGCTAATGGGACGCGGCAACACTTTCCCGGTATACGTTCCGGACGTGTTAAATCGACCTGTTTTGCATATATATTGTATGCATTCCCAGAATGCATTGCCTGGCGTATTTAATGACGTTATAAGGACGCTAATCCTTGTCATATCGATTTGTGTTAACAGTAATTGAATTTGTGTCGTATTTAACACATTTATGTTGGTCTATGATTTAAAATAATAATAATAACAATTAAACAAACCATAACTTTAAGTTGTGTGAAAAAAATTACATCCAGGACAATTCCCCGTACGTTGCATTGCTCGTCTGAGAACTGCTTGTGAAATTACAAATTTTATATATTTTGATTGTGGCCGGCTGATTAATTAGTCCGACATTACAATGTTATTTATTTATTTATTTTTTTAACTTTACAAAATCATCTCGCGGGCCGGATTAAACCCCTTTGCGGGCCTGATCCGGCCCGCGGGCCTTATGTTTGACACCCCTGGTCTATACAGTTAATAATGGTCAAACTATAATTGCCACTTTTGATGCTGAAACAAATTATTCTAAATAGAAATCATCTCAATGTTAGACTTCAAAGGTTCTCATGTATTGGGGAACATAAAAGTGCTTCTTATTTACTCACGGTCTGTTGGTCGAGCTTCTGTGACACTGGGCGGCACCCAGTCCACCCTGCTGTCAGCCAGGCAGGACAAAGGTGCACTGGGTGCAGGAGATGGTAGGTGGTGGTTGTTCTCCACTGCTGTGCCTGGCACCAAACCATCTGGTTGTCTGAAGCTCGGAATCTCAGGCCTCCGGGCCACCTCCACCGGGCTGATTGTGGGTGACGGATGCTCTGCTCTTCTCTGAGGCGGCTCAGGGATCCGAGAGACGGGCATGGATGAGAGCTGGGCGTCCATCCTCCTGGGAGGTGCGGGTGGCTCGTTCGGCCGTGCCATGCTAAGTTCTGCCCGCCTGCTTGCAGAGCTGGAGATGGGATTGGGGGAGCCGTCAGGTGGGGTGCTCCGACTGCCCAGGCTCACCTCAGGTCGCTTGAGGCCAAAACGAGTGATGCCGGCACTTGGCGAGTTATCAATCTGCTTGGAGGAGACCTCAATGGAGATTTCCGTGCGGCGAGAAGAAGCCGCGTCTGGGTTGCGACCCCCTGATAAATCAATGCGCCTCATGCCGGTTTTTGGGGATCGGGGATTAGAAGAGTCGGAGGGAGACGATTTGGCGGAGTAGTCAGAGTTGCGAGAGCTCAGGTCATAACTCCTCTGGCTGGATGTTGAGGAGACTGACGAGCGGAGGGGGTTGGTGGTCCGACGGGACAGAGGCGAGGGGTGTGTGGATGAATCCGAGTCCTCCACTTCAAATGACCGTTTCAGAGCTGGAAAACAAAATATTTCTGGTTAGGCAGGAAACAAAAGACTAACATTGGCCTTATTCAGCCTGAACCCATCCTACCAGAAGTATGCAAAAAAAAAAAAAAAAAAAAAAAAAAAAAAAAACTAAACGAAGCAAACCAAACACGACCTAAAAATAATAAGTTAGGAAGGGCCGGAAACGCTTGTATTTAGGCCTTCCAACAAAAAGGGGGGATAATCCTTCAGTTTGTGGTGCCATTTTTTGAATAAGCACACATTCCTTTTTTCATTCTATCCAAAAGAACAGAAGATACTTATGCAACTATAAACCATCACAACCACAAACGAGAGGAACAAGAGGCTATAAACATTTTAAGCGTGTGTGTGAAAAATGTACATTTACACTATTAGCACCTCCACATTTATCAACGCATGCTTTTTTCTCTTTACCACTACGGCAGTTCTCTGGTTCACCTAACGTACACAATATTTTGCACGAGTTAACATATTCGCTAACCTCACCTGATTTGACACGCTTCATATAGCTCGATAGCATTGCGCTGGTAAGATTGAACACTCCTTGAAACACTCGTTCACACTCGAAAAAAAAAAAAAAGAAGAAACTAACGAACAAATCTAGGTGTCAACCTGCCGGTTCGAACTCTTGCTTATAAAAAAAAAAACGAAGGCGTATTTTTTTTCAGGGCGCATTTACGTCGATTCGATATCTTCCACTCGAGGTGGGCAACCGGCCGGACATCAACAACACCTGTTAGGCTGTAGCCTGTTAACCATTTGGCGCATGCGCAGACATCACCTCGCGTGATTGAAATTGTTTATCTTAATAAAGTTATGACGTTCAAACTTTGGAAAAAGCTACTCGTGTCAACTTTGTTCACGTATTTGTATTAGTAGCACACACACTGATCTATAAAACTAAAATGAATAATGTACGGTGGCTGAGTGATTTGTATGTCTCACACTGTTCAAATTTTATTTCATTAGCCCTTACAACAGCTAGGGCTCACGCGCACTTCTGTCTTACTGTAGGATCTTCAGATGGAACCTGCCAGTTAACTGGCATACATTCATAACGTGTTCATTTTTCATTGTTCTTTTTTTGTTTTTATTTATTTATTTTTTTAATTATATGTTATTAGATACTCAGAATTTATTAGTACATTAGCATGATAAAATTAATAAGGAATAGGACTAAGTTACTGTACTTCTTCCTACTCCTTTTGAACATGTAAATTATGACATTATTGATGAATTATTGCCAATCTTCAAAATTTTTATTTGAACTTCAACTTATATCTTATATTTTGCAAAGTGTTTGTATTTTTATATGTTCAATAAATCAACCAACCAACCAACAACAACTTTCTGGCCTGTTGTCTCTTCTGCCATGTCTCCTCTTCGCTGACAGGATCCGACGAACTCTGCCTCATCAATATTTTGAAGCAGATGTAACGCCTCCACTCTTTATTTTTTTTTATAGGCCAGCACATGGTGACATTTCTCTTAAAGCGTTGCTGAAAAGTGGTTGCTATGGAAATCCGACAGCGGCATCAGCGGTGCAAAATTAATGATTCATAAATATTTTCATCTTTTTTAATACAATAAAATGACAGGACAGGAATAATATACATACAGGCACACCTGTTTACACAGGTAAACAGAGTAACAAGTTACACATCAAAGCTTGAGACGATTCAAAATACAGCTCTGGTTCTACTGTTAACAAACGGCGCTCATGTGTGGTCGAAGGATGGATAAAATAAGCAGGAAGAAAATGCAGAGAACACAGTTTGGTGCTGTCTCGAACTGCGAACGTTAACAACCCACTGTCAGCATAGGAGAAAAAACAAGGCAGAGTTAGAATCTGTCTTTCTGGGCACACAACAGTGATCGCTCAATGTACTGTCGTCTCTCCTCTTCTTCGATGCCTTTAAAAATGCACGCAACCTCACTCATAAAAAACAATGACACAAATATACTCCAAATGCTGACAACTGGATGAGGTTCTCTGAAGGAAAACAAACGGTGATGGCCATTACCGGAAAAGGCGGTGCCTTGTGAGATTTTCACGGAAATACGTCACAGCTCTTTGTGCATAGAGTCCGTAGTCATTTTACTAGTGCACAGAATTGTCTATGATAATTTCTCAAACAAATTGCCATAAATAATGCAGTGTGTTTCTACACCACTGGAAACTGCTGAAGCCACAATAACAAACCTACTGTGCATTTAATATATCTGTAGCAGCGTCACTATTTTCTGCTAAGCACAACAACAAACCCACTTAGTTTTCAAGAAAGCTCTCTGTAACCACTGTTTGCTTCATATCAGTGAGGGTGACACCTGGCTCGCCTCTTCTACGGCCCAACACAGCCGCTACAGGCCCTGCAGCAATAAATTTCATTCTGCCTTAAATAAATACCCAGCCTACGCAGGCATCTGGCCCTCTGATAGGCTAGGCACCAGCATGGGAGAAGATGCTCTTGCTGGAATCCTTACTATTTTCACAGCGCTTCTGTGGCTGTGATGTGGCGAGTGAGTCAGCAGAGAAGCAGCTGGCTCAGTATTCACTTGGTGCAATGTGAATTAATGCTGTGTGTGAATCAGCAGCATTATCTGTGTCCAAAAGTTGTTGGTAAAATGCTCATTATATTGGCTCAGTACTTTGTTTCACATGAATCACTAATTATAATTTCCTTTGTCTTATTGCTGTCAAAGCAGATTTAGCATAACATTTTGTTATGCTGGACTCCCATCACTGTGATTTTGTTTGAGAGTACACATAGGGGCCTATTCACTAAAGGTTTGCACCGCGCTAACCGGCAAAAATGGAGCAATCTGCAAGCGCCTAATTCACTAAACACGCGCAGATGGGGAAATCCGTCACTAAGTCCTCTGCTGAACAGATTACGTCACAGTGCGCCAGTGTTATTTGCGCGTATGTAAATGAGGTAATTTGCATACATTTGACGCAAAACATGCCCACCCCAATGCAAATGAGACTCATTGATATGCAGCGTCTAATTCACTAACGCAAATAGCCACACTGCGTTTGCGTGATGCAAATAACGTTTTTGGAAAGCATGTATTAACCTGATGCACCTCGATCTCCGGCAGTGCATGCCATTTGCCGCACAACATGCGCGGCTGATCATGCAGAGAGGAGAGAAAGAGAGAAGGGGAAATATTTCCGTGTTAGTTTAGGACACATAGCGTAACCCGGGATGATCGGCAATGGCGGGGAGGCATTTTACGATCATTCTTACGTGCCAGATGAATACTGTAGGCCCACGCCAACCTCTGAAAATATATTTTTAAAACACGATCGCACCAATAATTTGTACTTTATGAATGAATGACGTCGTTGTCGTCCTCTCTGCTTAATGGCGCTATAAATGCTGACTCTCGGTCCAACCTCGCTTCCTGATAATGTCATCTTTCTCGCAACTGTTACTACAACAACCATGTTGTTGGCGCAAATCCATTGCCATGTGTGGTAAATCAGGTGCAAATTTGCTCCAAGCTGTCAGTTTTGTGGGCGTGTTTGCGCCGGTATACGATTAGAGCAATATCCTTAGTGAATAGGTGGGTAACTGGGCGCAGACTGCGGGTGCACTTGTGGTGCAATATTTCGCAATATTACCGTACGCAGCGCATTCTTAGTGAATATGCCCCATTGTTTTATTTCCAAATATGGTCAATTAATTTTTTTTTCACAAATCGATGCAATTGTACATTTTTATTATTTATTTATTTATTTATTTATTTATTTATTTATTTGTAAATGTTATTAATTTAGATCTGTCCGAGAAGTGTCGTAAAACTCTCCCTCTTCCCTCCCTCTGTGGGAGACGTGTGACATTATGTCACCTCAAGATTTGAAATTGTAGATATTTAGACAAGTGAAAATAGCATGTATACAGTGCATTCCAGAGAGCCTTTTTTGTTTGTTTTTTTGTTTGTTTTTGATAGCTCTAATGCTTTAGAGAAGGAAGCGGTCAAAGACAAGGTTAAGTTGTGTAGATTAATTTCTGACCGGTACACTTCTCAGTCAGCTCAGCGTTATATTTATTGTATCACTCATGGATCTTGCACCTTTAAAATACGTAACAACACCTGTTTGCTTTTGTGAATTATTAACGATTTGTGAACAAAGTGGGACAAGTGGGTTGGCTGAGTTTGATGTGCACAGCGGCTGGCAGCAGCTTATCCTCACTATTATAATAAACAATGATAGAGTAATTAATTTGAGATTATTTTTAGCAACTTAAATTAGTGATGAACTTGATTTGGGTTGGTGATGTTGGTGCTTAACAGTAGCAATAATACACTGTTAAAACGTTATAACGAGAGGGCAATATCTTAGGAACAAAAGGATACCAAAATCTTTTAAAGGGCCCATATAGTCTGAAAATGCACTTTAGTGGGGTTTTCTATCAATAATATGCATTCCCGGCTTGTCTACAATCCAACCAGGTATGAAAAACATCAGTCCGCGACTTCTTAGTTTTCTTCTCCTTTCTGAAATGTATGCTTCAAACGGGCAGATTAAACTTCCGTGACTCGGTGATGTCAATAAAGCACGGAAGTGCGCTCGACCCACCCCCTCAGGTTAGTGGCACCGCCTCTGGTCACACCCACTGAAATTTAAGAAGCCGCTGCTCCTTTCTTTTTCTCCCCCTGCTCGCAAACTTATTAAATTTAATGTAGAAGATAAATACTGTAAAGTGAAGTTTAAATGAAGTAAAATATGATTCTCATGACACCTTTCCTCTTGCCATCACTGGTACCCTTTTGCAGTGGCATTACCAGAAGAAAGCCAAAGAAAAGGAAAAACACATGTGAAGTTATTTAAGTACTGGGGCGAAGTCTCACACACTGCAAGACTGAGGCGTATCTTTCCAGAAATTGGACCAATGGGGCGTCCAACTTTGGAGATTCTACTGTACAAGTATTTAAAAAAAAAAACAAAAAAAAAAAAACATTATTGTTCCTTCACTGTATTTTCTTCCTGATCCAAAGCTTACTTCATTCCCACACCGGATCAGTCAACAGGCATGTCAGAGCCTGAGGTAATATGCTAACTTTCAGTACTCAAGTGACTTTTGTAGATAGAATACCAGAAAAAAAACAAGTTCCTGCGGGTGCTGCAGCTCATATTGTTTAATCCATCCCTCACAACCAGTTCTTTGTTTATCACATGATGTGATGTCAATTTTATGGCTCAAATTTTGTGGTTTGTCACATTCTTCCTTAGCTGATTCAGAGCCTGTTCTGCTCCTATTTTAAACAAGGAATGTAATGTAAAAAAAATAAAAATAAAAAGATGAATTCATGACCTGTTTCAAAATAAGGAACAGCCAGGCCAGGAAAAGCCAACTTAAATATCTGAACTTCATTTGGGGTAAAATGAGAGGCACTTTAAATGGTGGCAGGTGTAGGCTGACTCCATTTAAACATGAGTTTGAATGTGACCGGTTAATTATGAACTCAGTTACAGTGTATGAGGTTGTGCAGCCACTGGACTAAACTAGATAGTAGTGGGGGGGAAATGTTCACACACACACATGCCAGGCGTTTGACCCTCCACACACATTGAACTTGCTGCAACGGAAAAAAATCCCTTATCGGGAAATATCATCTAATGGTTAGCATCCATAGTGTGGAGCAACACATACGTACTTTCACAAACATACTTTGTTCCAATAGGTTTTGATGCATGCTTTATGATTTATTATAAAATAAAAAATGTGAATGGCATACAGTTTACTGAACGTATTTTCCAGTGTAAACAACAACAGCCTATTTCACAGACTGTGTTTAACAATGACTGTGATATAATAACATGTTTGCCTGCTGTTGTGCTAACTGTGGTGAGTTTGCTGTGTGATGACTGAAACCTAACACGCGGAATGCCCTGTAGACGCAGTGGAGACAGTTGTCAGCTGTATGCTGGGTGTGCGCGTGTTTAAACACAGCTGGAGAGCAAGGTTAAACACTGCTTTGCATCATGCATGCATGGATTAGGGTGATGGTTATGTCTTGAAGGGTACATGAACAAAAGAAACCTGCTACTTGTTCCTGTGCTCATGCCTGCCTAACTTGTGTACTTGTGTGAATGTGGTCGCAAACTGCACCAAATACGGAGGTCCTCACAGACAAGTGTGATGTTTGTCAACAAACACATTAGACAGAATGACTTAAAAAAAAAGCCAGATCACATGATGTTGTGGAGGAGAAGGAAACAGTGCTTGTGGTTATAGTTGGCATCCTAAATGAGGATGCATTTTTATGTTGCTTATTATATGCTAATACAGTGGTGCCTTGAGATGTGAGGTTAATTTGTTCCGTCACTAAAAACTTGTATCTCATATCATCTTTCCCCACTGAAATGTATGAAAAGGCTTTTATTTCATTTTAGCCTCCCCCACCTAAAAACAACACATGCTTTGTAAGATGTTCTTATTAATAAGGAAATTATAGCAATAGTATTAAAACAATCATTTAACAATATAATACAAAATAATGTTGAAGAATTCAACCATTTGTGAATTTATTGCGACCCCTTTGGTGTGTGCAATGTGGCCACCAGGTTACAGTATAGTACAGTCATGAAGACACAAATTTAGATGACTTCCACATGTAGCTAAATATTTTGCAGTATTATTAGTCGTTTTTCACAAGTTTAAGTTTGAGTTTAGTTTATTAAATGGACAGTGTGCAGTAACTTTAAAAAGATGGCTGCACCAGATTTGGCACAATGCTAAGTTTCCATCTGTAGTCCCCCATAAAAAAAGTTAGTTACATACAAACAAAATACAAAGTGCAAAATACATCGTGCATAAGAAAAGATGCCTATGGGTAATGACTGTATGTAGGGACCCCAATTGTTAATGCAAATCTGTTAGCATTAAGCTAGCTTCTTCTCATATCCCCAAATGTATGTTATGTATGTATGTCTAATAAGTAACTCCTCTCGTGCCTCCCTGCAGCAGCCGCATGATTGTCATCATGGACAGAAAATGTGTCTTCGCTGGTGGTAATACAGCTTCATAACCCTGATAAGGACGGAGATGCCAGATGAATGCAATCATCAGCTTCACTTTTGGGAAAATACATCCTCCTCCCTCATGCTTTCACCATAAGGCAATGTTGAAGATCAATAGTGGAGAATATCCTTCTGATGAGAATTTCTTCCATCTTTGCCTCACCAAATCTTTCATTTTTGTCATTGTCTCACTGCAGCACGTTTAAATAATTTTATTATGCTTACAAACAAGGAAACTGTCCAAGCTTCCCTGCATATGAACAATAAACAAAGACTTCTCTCATACCTGCACAATAACACATTCATTTCACTCTTCCGTTTCCAGATGGCAGTTTGATTACATCAACACTATTATTTCCCCTATCCATGAAGCTTAATGTTAGTTTTCTATACACAGTATAAACCAAGGATGGGCAACTTAAATAATGAAGGGGGCCACTATTTTTCATTAGTGCTACTGAGTGGCCACACTGAAGCACGCACTTCCTGACCACGGTAATTACAAAAATGGCATTTTAAATAAGGGCAAAATACATACATATGTGCAAAATTAAATACATGCTCTTAATATATATATATATATATATATATATATATATATATATATATATATATATATATATATAGAGAGAGAGAGAGAGAGAGAGAGAGAGAGAGAGAGAGAGAGAGAGAGAGAGACAGAGAGAGAGAGAGAGAGAGAAAATAAAACATGTGTTAATGCATGTATAAAAAAGTCTCACACACAAAAAAAGAGTCACTAATCAATAACAAATGGTTTTAAGCATTCTGTGATTTTATTTTCCCCCCAGTGCTTCTTGCATTTAAGAAAAAAAAAAAAATTGAAGTTGGCACAAAACTGCTGAACAACAAAGCCACATTAAGTGCAAAAACTGAATTTGTGCATTCCCCCACCACAAAAATCAACTCACTCAAAATCTGAAATATTAATGAGGTACTATGTTTGTCCTGTATGTCATTACGAATTGGCAAAAAAAATATTGTCATGCCTACTCCCTTTGTAACCCAAGTAGAGAGCAATATAAGACTTGGTGCAAGTACAAGTAAGTCATGTCTGCCATCTAGTGGTGATTGGTGACATTACAACTTAAAACTATACAGTGGATGTCCGGCCAAAGGATAGCGAAAAACTGTGAATAACTGAAACCCATTCAAAGGCATTGGTGAAAGGAAAAATTGATCAAGCTATTTTTTGTTTGTTTGTTTCGGGACTGCTCCCCCTATATTGTATTGTTGTGCAGTAATTATGGTTTATTTAACTGCAATGTGATGGTGGCAGTATTAAGAAATGGATCAAGTGTCCGCCCATTGTGGTGCCGGGTGGATGAGGTGGGGGGCGGGTGGGGGTGGGGGTGCTGGGGGGCGGGCGTGCCACCTACACCCGCCGGGTTGGGTGAGGCCCCGCTGGTCGCTCCTCTTACTCACTTCACTAGCTTGCACTATACACTTTGTAAATATACACATAGGGCACACAACACATTTCTTGGTGGGGTGGGGAAGGGTGGAAACACCGTCTTCACCCTTCAACTCCCCTCCAATTTTAATGCACCTCACGTCCAAGGGGAGGGGTGAGTTGGGGCGGGGAGCCATCAGAGGGGATGGACTGCAGTGCCTGGCAGCGCTGTGGTCCCCCCATCTGTGTCCCTGCCCCACCACTTTGTCCCTCTATTCCCTTTTTTAATGCACCACACATATACATATTCATTTTTTTGGGGGGGATACGGGTGTGTCGGAGTAGGGGAAATTTTTTCCCTCTGCTCCGACTCACCTGCTCCCAATTTTAATGCACCACACGCACACACTTGTATATACACTGGGTGGGGCCACATTCACGGTGTAAGGGTAGAGCTCGCCAGTCGGCGAGCTGGCGGACTCAGTAACAGGGTTAGGTGTCACTAGTACTCTGGCGTGACGACCGGGGCCTCTCCCCACCGGGCTCGGTGTTCTGGTGTTCCGCCTTCTCCCCTGGTGCTTCCTCCTCTGCTTCCCCCCTCCCGCCGCTGTGCAAATCTCGCGCGGCTGGAGGTGGGGTGGGGTGGGCACATCTTCCCTCTCTGCGCTGCTGCCCGGTGCCGGTTTCCGGGGGGGTTCTCGCGGGGGGCCGGGTTCGCGGGGGGGGGTGGCGGCCGTCGGGGGGGGGGGGGGGGGGCGGCTTGTTTGGGGGGGGGTGGAGGTATGGGTGGGTGGGGGGTTGGGTGCTGGGGGTCGGGGTGTGTTCGGGGGTTTGGGGGTCGGGGGTGGTGGGGCCTGGGTCGTGGTGGATGGCGGGTTTGGGTGGGGTGCGGGGGGGTCGTGGGGGGATGGGGGCTGGGGACCGGTGGGGCGCTGTGGGGGCCCGCTGGGCCTCGTTCTGCGGCCTTGGGCTCGGGGGTGTGGGCCGGGGCTGGGACGGGGGTGTTCCGGGTGTCTGGGTCGGCTCGCCGACCGGTGTCCGCTCGGGTGGCTTGGGGGTGGCCTTGGTGCTGCCGCGGCCTGGGGGTTTCGGGGGGGGGGGGTGCTCGCTTTGCTGGACCGCGGTTGACGGCTTCTTTCTTTGGTGGTGGTTAGGGGTGTGAATTGCCTAGTACCTGACGATTCGATTCGTATCACGATTCACAGGTCACGATTCGATTCGATACCGATTAATCCCGATACGAATTTATAAGTCGATTGTTGCGATTTTTTTTCATTCAAATTTAGAAAATACTAATCAGTAAGCTTGTAGAGTGTAAGATTTATATGAAAATGTATTATTTATTTATCTTATAGAGGTTGTAATCTGTTTCATGTTTGAACAGCATTAAAATAAAATATTAAGGCTTAATGTTCCGTTCATATAACATTCTTCCATGCTCAAGGTGTGAATCCTAACCCGAAGTCAGACGTTTTGTTGAATATTTTTCCATTAAAAATGGAAGTTTAAAAATCGATTCACACACACACACACAAAAAAAAGGCAATGATGATAAGACGTTGAATCCGTTGAATCCGAATACCGAATGAACAATTCTGAGCTCTTTTAAAAAAAAAAAAAAAAAAAAAAAAAAAAAAAAAAAAAAAAAAAAAAAAAAAAAAATCGATTTTTTTTTAATTGAATCGATTCGAGAATCGCGCGATGTAGTATCGCGATATATCGCCGAATCGATTTTTTTAACACCCCTAGTGGTGGTCCTTATGCATGCCAGATCCGTCGCACCAGCATCTACTGAAACTCAACAGAAGTACCCTCTCCCTCCCACAGCCCCTTGAATCAGTTGGTGCTGGTGTCTGTGGTTCTCACTTTGCTTTATCTATCCTTCCCTCCTTCCTCTCTTTAGTTTTTCCTCTGGTCACTTGAGATCTTAATTTATTAGAAGTATGAGGTTTCTGGGGTTGGCATAAGACTCTGGTTTTGTAACCACGCAGGAGGGGTCTTGTCGGTGCTGGACTTCACTTTGATGGATTGGATGTACTGGCTTCTATGGATCTCACTCTGCCTTATCGATCCTTCCCTCCTTCCTCTCTTTAGTTTTTCCTCTGGGCTCTTGAGATCTCGCTAAATTTGCTGGAATTTAGAGGCTTCCGGGGTTGGCGTAAGACTTTGATTTTGTAATCATGGGGAAGGCAGGAAGTGTTTGGTCGGTGCTGGATTTCACTTTGATTTACCTTTCTTTTCTCTTTATTTCTTTTTTTTTCTGACCTTTTCTCTGGTCTCCTGACCATTTAAACCTCACGACTCTGGCAAGATTCTGAAGTACCTGGTTAAGGCGAAGGGTAATGGGATATTTATAAGGTTTGAGGTGAATGAATGAGTATAAATTTATACGTATTTGCACGCACGCACACGCACGCACGCGCACGCACGCAAACGCACGCAAACGCACACACGCAAACGCACGCACGCACGCACGCAAACGCACGCACGCAAACGCACGCACACATACACACACAAAAAAAAAAAAAAAAAAAAAAGAGCAATGATGACAAGACGTTGAATCGGTAAGACTACCGAATGAACAATTCTGAGCTCTTTAAAAAAAAAAAAAAAAAAAAGAAATGGATCAAGTTGGGTAAGTCCCCACTGAAAACCCAGGAACCAAATGCACAGCCCACTACTGTTAAACGGGGTGCCCTTATTTTAAAGTGGTGCCCATGCCACTCTGACCGTGTCAATCAAAATAGTATTTTCAGCGGTTGCTTGAAATCCATCTCTTATATTGGTCCTCCTCTGACACTGGACACTTGTGTTGTAACCTCATCACCCACAACAGAAATCCATGCAGCTCCAGTGGAATTTCCTCTGACCGAGCCAGCGAGTCTCCCAAAAGCAAGGAGGAAAGAGGTCAACTGAGAGAAAAGAGATAAGTGGCAGCTGCAGCGACAAAAGAAATCAATAGAAGCCAGATGTCTCCTCGTTGGGTTATCAGAGATATGTTTACACTACACGCAAAGATCCTGTTTTTCAAAAGAACGTGTGTGTACCTTTGAACTCATCATGGAACAAAATGATATTAATTACATCGGCTAAACGGGAGGCTCAGCGGCTCGGCTTTATTTTTTTGTGGGATGCAGGATAACTTGGTAAAAATATCAGCAAAGTACAGTGGGTCCTTTTCTGACTTTAATCATAACGGGGACAATTCTCAAAAATAATCATAGAGATTTCTGAATACTAAATTACAGTGCTCAGCAAAAATGTGTACACCCCAACAGGTTCGTAAGAACACCTTTAGTTTCCTGTCAGAATTAAATGATACTATACTACAAAATACTCCCACAAATGTGGGCCATTGATTGCAAACATTTGCTCATTAGTACCCACAAAAATGTAGTTTTTAAATTAAAATTCTTAATGTACATTTTGCACAAAGAGAAAAAGACTAAAAACTTGTAAATTCCAGGCCTAGCAGACAAGTTGCTATCAATAACAGTCATGGAGGTCATAGAAAATATTTGATGGTGTTGTTTTTGTTGTGGGATGCACTAATTTTTAGTATTAGTTAATTTGATTAAACTGTTCATCTATGCATTCTATTACAACCTTACTTTCATCTTGTGAGTTAAGCGCATATTCTACAGAAAACTTTTGTCAAATTTTTAGAAATTGTTTTTATGATCATTGCGATATTGAATAAAATCTTAAAATCTCGAAGGGGGTGTACTCATATATGCTAAGCACTGTATATGACCTGACCGGAAAGCATTTGACTTCGAACTTCCACTACCAAATGAATGCATCAGCAAGCAAAAGCCCATCCAGGGAAAGTACACACTTCACTACAAGAACAGTGAGCCATTATGTGTCACACACGAGACTAAAAGCATGATTTTAAACCACATGGCAGAAACATTTTCCCCCATTCTCCCTGCTTGTTTTCTCCACAACGCCGTTTATCTTTCTGCTCCTTTAAAGGCCTAACGAGCCAGCGGGAGATCCAGCTTGCATACCGCGAGCAAACTGGCGTTGACAGAGCGGCCGCCCCGGACAAGTGTGGATGCGTTTCCCAATGTCTGTGTGTGCCATGAAGGAGACAGATAGACACAAGGACAGGCTGGGGCCGTCAATGATGCAGTACAAGTCAAGTTATTGCATCCCCCCACCAGAAAGATGCACAGGAGGGTAAAGGGCCTGAGGATGGACAAGCTGCTGAGAGAGTAAAGGATGAAGAGGGGCGGGAAGGTGAATATGTGGGCGAGGGCCGAGTGATGAAAAGGAAGACGAGCCCTGACAAGGGAGTGGCTGCAGGCCAGATGTTCCCCCTGCACCAGGGATGTCCAAAGTCTGGACCGGGGGCCATGTATTCTAATAATACAATTTAAACACAACCACAAAGGTTACAAAATAAGTTATGTTGAATGATAGATTATTTTTCAAAAATATTTATAAAATGTAACAAAAGTTGAATGTTACTGCATGCATCACAATTTTTATTTATTTTGTAATATAATAAAGAAATGTTTAATGAATATATCCTGGTATGTGACAATATTTTTGTATTAAAAACATTTTAAGCTGAATGCAATAAAAAAAAAAAAATTGGCTGCTGTGTGAATCTTATTTCATTTCAAATTGTGCAACCTTTGAGGGGTGTGAATTTTGAGCTTCCTTTATACACAGTGTCATCAGTAATGACAGCAAATACATGAAAAAGTACAGCCATGAACGCCACCTGCACAAATGCAGGCTTCCAAACACCTGGGACAACTTCCAAGCTAACCTCAAAGGTAAACATGAACACACACAAAAAAAAAAAAAAAACATGACTGCAATAAGGGTTTTTCAATGTAGATATCTAAGATCCAGCAGGTATGTCCATGTACTGTATATAATTTTATTAACAGCTTTTACCTAGTAAAACATGAAACTACATTTTTTATTTATTTATTTTTGTATTTATTTGATTTATGAAGCCAGGCAAAACAGATTAGGAACAAATTCTTATTTACAACTGTGGCCTGACAAGAGGCAACACCACTTGAGGGAAATGGATAAAACAATAAAACAGCAATAAAACAAATAAAGCAACAAACAAAAACAACCAAATACACTATATAAGTAAAACAATAACTTAACCATTAAACAGCTCAATCATCAATCATGGATCTAACTCTACTGTCAGACACAGGACTGCAATGTAACATCATAAGTAATCAGTAAAGTAACAATCTTACTTTTTAAAGCAAGTTGTCGGTAAATTAACTGTGTTTTTGTTTTTTTTAGGTAAACGGCAAATTGCTTGGTAGTAGAAAGTGTTGTGATTCTTAGAAAAGTACACACAGTCATCAAGTGAATGACGAACACCATGTAAAAAAGCCACATCTCCCTCTCTCTCTTTCTTTCTCATCCTGCATATTCAAAACCATTTTTCCAACATACCAACAACTTTGTATCAAAACTGCTGCTGAAGAGGCTGCGACAATTTAGTCAACATCCATCCATCCATTTTCTTGACCGCTTATTCCTCACAAGGGTCGCGGGGGGTGCTGGCGCCTATCTCAGCTGGCTCTGGGCAGTAGGCGGGGGACACCCTGGACTGGTTGCCAACCAATCGCAGAATTTAGTCAACAGAAAATATCAAAACCATTTTTCCTCGCAGGTGAACAGCTGTCTAAATTTATCAATCAGTGAAAACCACACCCACTCCATGCCAGTAATGGAAGTGAGCATCACTCAAAAACAGGTGCCAAAGTCATGTCAGTGCTCTCACATAGTGTTTCTCAACCCCGGTCCTCGAGTACCGCAATGGGGTACATGCCACGGAAGAGGCGGGACTGTTTTTTGCACATCAGTTTGTTTTCGGTTCGGTTTGCGACGTGTGGGCTCCGTCAAAAATACTTGTGCTTGCGACTTTGTGCCCCTCGGTTGCGCGTTCGCAACCTGGACCGGAAATGAACTGATGTGCAAAATCACGTCCCGCCTCTTCCGTGGTATATACCCTGTCAAGTCTGTTTTCCATATCTCTCCAACAGCCAACACAGGTGTTTCAAACGATCAGCTATTCAGCAAGCTCTGCATGAAGCCTGATAACGATCCTCAGCTGTGTTGGCTGGAGGAGACATGGAAAACAGGCTGGATAGGAGTTGAGAACCACTGCTCTAGAAGGGCTATCAAAATGGGGGACTCTGCTTCAAAAACAGCTGGCAATGAATAAGTTAATTGGCCCCAAACTGAGGTCAGGAGGACTAATTGGGTAAAAAAAAAAAAAGAAAAAAGATACAACATAATTTATTGTAAATAGCTTTGTTGAGCTTCAAGTTATGGCTCACGGACGCCTGGAGGTCCAGTGACCTTGGTTTGAAAACCATCAAACTGTATGATCTGCATTGTCCAAAACCATAGCAGCAAATACTGGCCTAAGAAAACGGCATCCGAGACTGGTTGGCAATCAATGGCAAGGCTATGTGAAGTATTACATTCCAAAAAAAATAAATAAATGTTTTTACCATTTTCAGAGGTCAAAAAGACATTTATGTACATTGGTAATCAAGTACTAAAGCAGTGTTTTTGAGTGTACCACCCCAGTGATAAGTCATTGTAAGTATAATAATATACTTTTAAAAGAAAGTACCAGCCTTTTTATGGTCAGTAGCTCAGCCATATTGTGAGTCAGGTTCCTGAGGAGAAAGGCTGATTGCACCCTTTTTTGGGCTTTGCAGCTACAAGTTCACAACAGCATTAACAAACACGGTTTAGAACACTTTTAGCATGCATTTTCCCTTCAACCACAACCACAGATGTCAAGGAAGCCCTCTCAGTTTTTCCAGATGCCGTCCAGTCCCAATCAAACATGTGGAAAACATCTAAGGCTGCTGTCCTCATGGCAGGGGTTACATAGTCACTGACAAGAGCAAGAAAGGCACTTGAGCGAAAGGGAGAACGCAACTAACCTTCAAAGTCTGATATGATCCCCTCCAAGTGAGCGTTGACCGTGGAATCAGACATTTTGTTAAGGGGGGGACGAGTGTGTTTATCATGCGAGGGTTCCCTCTCACCCAGCAAGGAAACGTCGTCCAGATTTTAAACAAATCCCAAATTTGGAATCCGACGCGAGGCAGAGCAGGAGGAGGGAGGGCAAGAAAAGAAAACGCCAGATCCAAGCTAAAGTCTCTCTTCTCTCACTCTGCCCACTTTTTTCGCAACTTCTTTAGCCTCCTCTTTTCCTCCCTTCTGCTTCCCCTCTCTCTCCCACTTGGTTTCCCTCCCCCTCCTCACGTACATCCACGTTTCCCTCCCACTTCCACGGTTTATTCACAGGCCCGCTTCCTGTGGCCTCAGTCACATGACTGAAAGCTGCTCTTGTCAGCTGATGGAGCAGATGTTGATACTGAGGTGTTTATCAATGGCATCAGTGTCCAGTAAAGTAACAGAAAATAAAGATCACTTTCTCAGCTTCGTTTTCATGCATTCCTGGAAAGATTGTTGGAGGATCATTCACAGCTCCATCATCACGGCCATCTTGATGCCGTCCATGTATTCAAATCAGGCTCCTCCTTGATCAGCCCTTTTCCAGGTCAAGAAGGTAGAGAGGTGGCTCCAGCTCCAGCATTGCGACGTTCTTCTCGTCCAACTATCAGATGCTCATGGCATTGCGAGCAGGCACGTTGTTATGTAGACGCTACAATGAGTTGTCCTGCCAAAACTCTTCTCATGCACTGAATGAAGGAAAAGACATAAGATCTTTTGGTACTCTGTAAGCTAAACGGACTGAACGTGAGGCCTGGGTGTCTGGTACATTGTGCACCTTCTGACTTCTGACACAATTTATTTCTTCAATTGTTTTTGCTGTGCTCCTTGCAAATTAGCCACTTTGAAAACTTAGCTTCGATGTTGGGCTGCAGAGAAATGGATTATGTGATGAAATGATTGCTATGGATGGATCTAGAAAATTGGCGGTATAGTGTGATACTAGGATGTTAGTTGCAGGCTCCTTTTCTATTTATTTTTACTTATGTACATTGGAATGTTTTGGTGAATCTTAAGTTGATTTTCCATCCAGCATTCCATTTTCTTAACCGCTTGCTTTTCACAAGGATTGCGGCGGTGCTGGAGCCTATCCCAGCTGGCTTCGGGCAGCAGGCGGGGAACACCCTGGACTGGTTGCCAGCCAATCGGAGGGCACACAGAGACGAACACCCCTTCACACTCACAAGCACACCTAGGGACAATTCGGAGCGCCCAATTAACCTGCCATGCATGTCTTTGGAATGTGGGAAGGGCCCGGAGTACCCGGAGAAGACCCACGCAGGCACGGGGAGAACATGCAAACTCCACCCATGCCAACTCCACCCGGAGCCTGGACTTGAACTTGCGTCCTCAGTACTGGGAGGAGGACATGCTAACCACTGTGCCGCCCAAGTTAATTTGTTTTTGTAAAGAATATTATTTTATTTGTAATTTTTGTAATTGTCACGCCGCCACCGGCGTGACGGCCATGCTTTTATTTTCATAGTCATGTTTCCTGTTTTACTTTGATATTTTGAGTCTCCTCTCACCCCAGGTCACTTTCCCTTCCTGCCGCTCCATAATTACCGGTCCCCGCCCTTGATTATCACCACCTGCCACCAATCACCTACAGCAATAAAAACCACCTGCATTCTCCCCTCCGTTGCCGAAGTGTCACAGTCAGTGCATGGAAGCGTCCCACAGTCCTCGAGTCCTTGTTCCTGTTACCTTGTTGTTTTGCCTTGTTTTTGTGCCTTATCCTCCACAGCGGAGCGCCCTTAGTTACCCCTTGTGCCTTGAGCCTTGTTTCCTCCCTTGCGGAGCGCCTTTTGTTGTCCCCTGTACCTTTTGCCTGTTTATTCCTCCCCAGTGGAGCGTTTTTAGTTCTCCACTTTTTGATTCCCCTTTCTCCTCTCAAGTTGAGAGTAGACAGCTGTTGGCCGGAAATAAACCTATTGCCTTTGTGGCCTACCTTTATCCTGCGTCTGAGTCCTACCTCTCCTCGTCGTGTCAGTACACTTCGGCCAGCATGGACCCAGCAGGAAAGGTCGAGGCTGCGCTGCAGGGCCTTGAGGTCCGGCTTGCCAACCAGGAAAAGGTTCAGCAAGCCGTGATTTCGCAGCTGGAGGAGCTGTCGAGCCAGGTCCACGAACTGGTGAGCCAAACGCGGCGTCGAGCTCCAACCCCCACCGGACAGCTACCCCTCCCCGAACTCTCCGTCCCGACCACGTCATTCACCGGGGTAGGATTGAGACTGGCCTCCCCAGAACGATACTCCGGTGAACCTGGACAATGTCAGACTTTTCTCACGGAGTGTGACATCCATTTTGAACACTCACCACAGGCATTTTCCACAGCTCGGTCCCGGGTAGCCTTCATGGTGTCCCACCTGACTGGACGAGCCAAGACCTGGGCAACCGCGGAATGGGCCAGGGGCTCCTTGGTCTGCCAAAATGTACAGGATTTTCCAGCCGCCTTGCGCCAGGTCTTTGATCCCGACAACAATGACCGAGAGAAGGCACGAGCATTGAGCCGGCTCCAACAAGGCAAAGAACCCGTCAACGATTACGCAATCCGCTTTCGCACCTTGGCCACAAACAGTGGCTGGAACTCCACAGCATTACAGGACCACTTTCTGAAAGGACTCTCACCCGCCATCCAAGAACTCCTGATACCCGTGGACCTTCCTACCGACCTGGATGCTCTGATCTCCCTAGCGATTCGTGCTGATCATCGCCGACGGGAGTTGACCAAGTCCAGCGGGCACCATAGAAGGGTGGAACCAACCCCCTTGTCATCGCCAATGGAAATCGAAATGCCACAGCTCATCTTGCCTCCCCGACCAGTGCTAAGGGAAGTGCAGAACGTCGAGGAGGAACCCATGCAGCTTGGTCGGGCCCAGTTAACCACCGAGGAGCGACAGCGTCGCCGCCAAGAAGGCCGCTGCTTCTACTGTGGTGAACTTGGTCATCTGGTTGGAACTTGCACCGTGAAGAGAGGTTCACCGGTGAATTTCCCGTCACCCCGACCTGCCAAGACCCAAAAGATCACGCAAGCCCAGATCAGCCACCATGATATAACCATAGACCTGCCAGCCCTCATCGACTCCGGTTCCGACGAGAGCCTCATGGACTGGGGCCTCGTAAAGCGAGTACGAGCCACCACCAAACCCCTTCCCCGGACCATTCAGGCTAGAGCTCTGAATGGCAAGGAACTCTTTTGTATCACTCACATCACCGAACCCCTGAAGGTTCAAATTGGACAACACATCGAGAATCTCCGTTTCCACGTAATCCAAGCTTCGTCACCCACTTTGGTTCTGGGACACCCTTGGCTACGTCTACACAACCCCAGAATCGACTGGAACTCCGGAAACGTACTGGAATGGGGAAAAGACTGTTTGGATCACGTCTTGGACCAATTAGCTACCAGTGCATCCTCAGCCGCAGTCAACCAGGTGACTCTTGAGCCTTTCGATCCTGAACCTCGCCAGTCACTGCCTCAAGACCCCGAGTCTCGCCGGGCGCATCTCCAAGACCCTGAGCCACACCAAGTCTCTGCATCATGTCACGGCAAGTCTCTGCATCACGCCGACCAAGCCAAAGCCGACCAAGCCAAAGCGGTCCACGCCAAAGCGGTCCACGCCAAAGCCGTCCACGCCAAAATCGTCCACGCCAAAGCCTACCACACCACGCCAGGTCGGCCAAGCCTGCCACGCCTTGCCAAGCCTGCCACGCCTCGCCAAGCCTGCCATGCCTCGCCAAGTCTGCCAAGCCTGCCACGCCAAGTCTGCCAAGCCTGCCACGCCTCGTCAAATCTGCCAAGCCTGCCACGCCAAGTCTGCCACGTCTGCCACGCCTCGCCAAGTCTGCCAGGCCTACCAAGTCAAAACGATCCACGGGATTCCCTTGGTACTTTCCGAACCTGATCCTGCGCTAAGAAAAGGTCTTCGGAACGGTCCCGACGGGACTCTCGTCTGGCGTCATGGACGCCCTCCTGAACTGCCTTTTTGTCTGGGACGGATGGGTGGGTCGTGTTTCCCACCTCCGTGCCCCCTTCCGCCCACCCTTGTTTTTGGACTCCTTGTTGAAAGGCCGTCAAGAGCCGGCCATTGAGGGGGGGGTACTGTCACGCCGCCACCGGCGTGACGGCCATGCTTTTATTTTCATAGTCATGTTTCCTGTTTTACTTTGATATTTTGAGTCTCCTCTCACCCCAGGTCACTTTCCCTTCCTGCCGCTCCATAATTACCGGTCCCCGCCCTTGATTATCACCACCTGCCACCAATCACCTACAGCAATAAAAACCACCTGCATTCTCCCCTCCGTTGCCGAAGTGTCACAGTCAGTGCATGGAAGCGTCCCACAGTCCTCGAGTCCTTGTTCCTGTTACCTTGTTGTTTTGCCTTGTTTTTGTGCCTTATCCTCCACAGCGGAGCGCCCTTAGTTCCCCCTTGTGCCTTGAGCCTTGTTTCCTCCCTTGCGGAGCGCCTTTTGTTGTCCCCTGTACCTTTTGCCTGTTTTTTCCTCCCCAGTGGAGCGTTTTTAGTTCTCCACTTTTTGATTCCCCTTTCTCCTCTCAAGTTGAGAGTAGACAGCTGTTGGCCGGAAATAAACCTATTGCCTTTGTGGCCTACCTTTATCCTGCGTCTGAGTCCTACCTCTCCTCGTCGTGTCAGTAATTGACCCCAGAAAGAATAGTTTTTACCAATACTAATGGAGACTCCATTTTAACTCATTTGCTCCCAAAAACCTATAAACACGTTCTATTTTAAGTATTACCAGGGTCCCAAAAATGTTTTTATGCATTTATGCTAAAGCATAAACTTAAAATGTATGTATTTATACGCTTATGCTAGAGCATTGGCTTTGATGCAGCCTCTGACCTGAAGAGGTCGCTTAAAGCAATCGTAGTTACTACAAAAAAAACAAAAACTGTGGGCCTTGCAAAATCAGTCAAAATCCAGTAAAACAGCTGGGATAGGGTTGCTTCAATTAAAATGGCTGTGAGTGAATGAGTTTTAAACAATGAACAAATAAATAAATAAATAAATAAAAGTAGCGTGCAAAATGTAGCTTAATGTAACTGACTAAAAGTAGTGTTTCTGTGAAACAAAACTACTTAAGTAAAAAAAAATAAAAAAAATTAAAAACTTTAACATTTTAACTAAAACATTAATTATGCCTGTGATTGGCTGGAAACAGTTCAGGGTATACCCCGTCTACTGCCTGAAGCCAGCTGGGATAGGCTCCAGCACCCCCACAACCCTTGTAAGGAGTAAGCGGTTAAGAAAATGGATGGATGTATGGACATTCATAATTCTAGAAATGAAAGAACTTTATTAAACCGTTTTTTTATGAGATTTTTGGGGTTCCCAGAAATGTCTGCGTCCCCTATAGTTAATACTATAATCATCAGTACATACCACAACTACAACTTTAGCTTACTTTGCAATATTTAAAAAATAAAAAAGAAATCCCCCAATGTTCTATTCTCCAAAAGTTACTCTGTTTTGGAAGCATTGTCTCATGATTAGAATGAACATTTTGCATGATGGTCAAGCTCACTGCCAACATACTGCTTACGTTGGAACCACAGTGTGTAGTCTGGGTTGATTTAACCATATTTACTAATCATAAAACAGAACGGATCTAAGAGCTCATACAGATTTACGACAAAAAAAAAAGTCTTGGCTGGAGCAAAACTTGCAATCATGGAGAAAACTTACATCCCATTTTTCTGCCACTGGACCATGCAAAATATGAAAAAAGCTGATATATTCCTGCCTACAAAGGAAGCTGCACATATGGCTGAACTGTCAACACTTGAAGTGAGCCAGATGTAAATTCCTTGGCGCAGGTAAAGTGCCTTAATTTACAGAGGAGTTGGGCATTTCCAAAAATAGACAATCTTCTGTTTAACTAATACAAGCAATCATTTAGTACTTTTCTGTGACATAAAGCACATCGCTGCATACTTTGCGACATGAACACAATATATGTTATAGTTCTCCAGCAGGGGTCAGCACTGTATCTACAAATAAACTTAGTTGTCCTGGGCAACCATGTTATACTATAAAGCCATCTCTAGTGTTGTTAAAATGGCGACATGTGGAGAATCCCACTCCGGGACACACCCTCATCCCACTAGTGCAATTCCTTACATAGACGCGGATGCTAAACTTCGCACACCCGCTCGGCAACTCGGCGACAACGCATGTGGCCCCGGCAGATGCACGCACAAGTATGAAAACACATTAGAGAAGAAATACATGCATGAACTCAGCTCAGCAACCGACCCTTCTTTCAAACACGCACGCACACACACACAGACACACTTGGAAGTTGGTGAGAAGCCCACTTCCTTCCACTGCGTGTCCTTGCAAGCCCAGACAGTGCTAATCCAATCTAATGTAACAACTGTCACACTGGAAGACCACTAGAATGCTTTTTCTGTTCCAAGATAGAAAGAAGTCATTCATAATCATAATAGTCATGATGTGAAGGGAATTAAAATGCAAATCCCTTGCATATTCACCAGTTACTTGATATTGGCACATCCCCATTTCATCGAAAAAGTTGATATTTTCACTTCATATTCATTGTATTAAGGAGATGTGATGATGTTCGAAATGTATAGCCAAGCTCCCACGCTTCTCTTTGGGTAAACAAATTGCAACAATGTACATGCAAACAGCAAAATATGGAAGCGTGCTGACAGAATGGACAATACAGGGTGGACATTTTGAGCTAATGTTAACTCATTCACTCCCAGTCATTTTCACATAAGCAGGCCTGTTCGCTCCTGGCTGTTTTACTGGATTTTGACTGATATTGCAAGTCCCACAGAATATTGTGTTCTATTGCTATAAAAGCATGGAACCTATCATAAGAAAGATTATAGTCTCTTCTTTCATTAGGAAAAAAAAGTATGTTTCTATCTGTTTCCGTTTTGCAGCAATTAGCATTAGAAGAGAGCAAAGTTTCATCAGTTTTCACAAATCTATTTAAAATTGTAAGTAATTGAGCTTTTTTTCTAGATGGCCCTGGTTGATCTCCTTTGCTCTGCTGCCACCTGCTTGCCGTTTGTGTAATAACTACCATTTCTGCAACCGTTCTTTGCAGTTGAGAGGCTGCATCAAAGCCTTCTGTATCCTCTAGCATTAAAAAAACCCAAAAAAAAACAAAACGTATAAATACGTCTTTGGGACACTTATCGCATTAAAAAAAACGTATTTATATGTTATTGGGAGTAAATGAGTTAATGAGCACATGGTAAGCCTTCATAGCCCCAACATTCTGTTAAGCTGACTCACTGGGTAGTGCTACCAAATATATTTCGAATTTCTGAAAGGTTTTTTCACATAAATTGATATTTCATTACGACAGAATGGACATGTCAAGCTCGACAACATCGAACACCACGCATAATAGCGCTGATAAAAGTGACAAAAACACAACACAAAAATATTTACTTGCAACTATAGCTACTGCTTCAGCTGCCCTTGAAGAAGACAAAATGTACTGTAGCATGTTTGAATGTACAGCTGTTGGTGTAATGTTGCACTGCGGCGCTCCAGATGACGGGAGCCTGTCGCCCGACTCTCCTTAAATGAAAGGCAGACCACCAACGGCACTCCGAGAAAGAGAAGAGGATAAATATATAGAAAAAGATGCCAGGCTGAGCACGGCTGTCGAGATAGAGTCATGCCAGGGCGACAAGACTTCTAAATGCCAAATGGGCGCACACGTGCAAATAGATACCGGCTTGCAAAGTCTTAACTATCAAACAAATGTCCATAGAGATAAGTTCATTTAAGCAGACACAGTCAGGCAGTATGATACAGAATGTGCAAGACGTTTGTGTTGGATGTTTATGTGTTTCCTGTGAGACTGTCCGGTTGTCTTTTTTTTTCATGGCAACACTCATAATACGGCGCTGTACCTGGCTTGTCTTTACTGAGGAGACAGCGTGAATGAAGAGTAGGAAGTCGGGAAGTGAAAAGATAGATAGCACTGGTGGGAGGGGACATGCAAAGGAAAACAGTACTTTAAAAAAACATTACATTCTTCTGCCACTACGATTGGCTACAACTACTCCCACTAAAACCTTATATGTCTACTAAAACATTGGCTATGACTGCCACTATTACTGCAATTACTTTTGTAAGTGGGACTACTTCTAGAAATAGTGCGAATACAAACTACAGCTACTACTGGAATTAAAACTGTTACAACACCATGACACAATGACTACTAGTACTGTTATCGATTCTGTACTATTATTACCACTACCACTATATGTATTTCAATTATTACAACAAATAGATTACTACTAAACAGCTATTATCACAACTGCTATTACCACTAGGCTAGTAGTACTTGCACACCTGCTACCATCATCGCCACTCCTACTACTACACTCTAAAAACAGATTGGCCAAACTACCAAAAAAAAAAAAAAAAAAAAAAAAAAAAATTGGGGTGGGGGGTGGGGCGGTGGGGGTGGGGGGGGGGGGATACATTTGACTGATAGTTATGTCTCAGAAAGAGCCTTTGGTTAAAACAACCACTCTAGGATGGAAAGTGTTGGCAACCAATATATATTGGCGATTGGGTCAACCGATACAAATTGGTCATTCTGACCAAGACATTGGTTAATCTGTGTTAGAGGCTGAAAAAAAGTACCACTGATTGTCATACCCACCTAAGAGGGGCAAAATTCATTCTCTGCATTTGACCCTTCCACTGAAGGAGCGGTGAGCAGCAGCAGGGACTGTGTTCGGGAATCATTTTGGTGATCTAACCCCCCAATTCCAATCCATAATGATGAGTGTCATGCAGAGAGGCAAATGGGTCTCATTTTATAGTCTTTGGTATGACCTGGTTAAGGATTGAAACCACAACCTCCAAGTCTCAGAGCAGATACACTACCACTAGGCCATAGAGATGGTCACGGCTAGTGATCTATCTAGACACATATTTTTATTTTTAAACTATTATTAATATTTTGTAATCACTTATAATAATTAATAAACACATTTAGAATACAATAAATTGATACAATGAATATATTTCCAAGTGATCTATCTAGACTTACTTTCTATTGGTAAGCAATTTCATTGGTTGTTTGGCTAACCAATACAATTGGTATGCCCATAACCACCCGGAATTGTCAACATCTGACAAATCTATTGGTTAATCAAGCCAATATGAGCTAAAGCTATTAGATTGGTAGTTTTGTTTTTTGTTTTTTTAAACCAATCTATTTTAGCCTACTATACAGCAATTACAACTACAAGTATAAAGATACACAGACAGACAGACTGTATTTGTTTTGTGAGAATTATTTTGATTTCAAAATGTGATTTGATGACTATAACAATCTGTCTGGTTTGTATGCTAGCTACAGGCAAAAGCAAAACAATACATTTGTTTTCACCGTGTAAATGAATCGTTGCATTAAAGAAATATCAGAAACACATTGATGTTCGGAATTGTCCATACTTAAAATGTTACTCAACAAAGGATAGATAGTCAACAAAACTAAAACAGTAAATTATACATTTAAAACAACCACATTTTGTAGCTTTTCTAGCTTAATGATGACAAATACTGGAAAATGCCTTTGTCTAATGAATAGCATCTATGTGATGTTGTTATAACGATTTTGTGGCAACACTTAGACATAACATAGCAATAGCTCACAGACTCCGTGGCCAAGGAGCAGACACAGAAAGTAACAGTACACCATCCATCCATTTTTCTGCCAGTTATTACTTAAACAAAAACAATAACAACAACAAAAACCTGCTTAATGGTTTGCATTTGCTTCAGTTATGTCACGATTGTATCCTTTTAGAAAGCACAATTTTATCGAGTGACCTTTCCGATTTATGACGTGTTTCCGCCCTGGAGAGGTAAAAATCTTTACCCATAGACTCATTAAGGGTTGTAGGCGCGCACTAATTCCTCTTCAATTCTACTTAAGTAGAGAGTGTGAGTACTTTTGCCACCTCTGGTGATGAATGTCAGTGGAAAGTATTTCAATGACGAACTGTCCCCCCCCTACCACCACCCCAACAAGCAACCACATGAGTGCATGCACAGCTGTACTGGCAGCAGCTGTTTTTTTTTATACAAAATGTGGAACAGCAGCACACATGCACACACACGCACGCACGCACACAAGCTTCGTGCACCATAATCAAACAAATGCAGCACCTGTTGGCAATATGACTCAAACGTGTGTGTGCGTTGGCATTTGCACAGGAAGGCACCCTCCATGGAGATGATTATCAATAGTGCTTTCTTCTTTTCTTTTCTTTTCTTTTCTTTTCTTTTCCCACCTCCACCTCTCCACTGGGAATTAACTTAATGGATGGAGTCGACAAGACAGCATTACAGTTCTCTGTTAGCCTCTCTGCGTTCACATATTGTTCTACTCAGCTCATTTCCATGGCGACGACCAAAACACACATCCATGGGCTCCAGGAAGCAACGCGGCCGCAGAGTTCAGCCGCTTAGTCCAAAGCTAATTTATTATGGTGGACATTAAAATGAGATTTAAAAAATAAAAATAAAAATAAAACACATGCTTTTGGGAGAGTATTCCATCAGACACAGCATGCAAAAGAGTAACTGTCATAAAGATGGTTATAAAAAGCCGCAAAACAACCCACACACAATCAGAATATACGACTATGAAAGCGGGTTACATCAGAGTTTTTTTTCCTAAATGTCATCATTCAACTCAGCAACCCACCTGGTGGTGCTTTCGTATGTTACGCTTAGCTGCAATCGGAAAAAATAGTGAGGCTTTGATTCACTGACTGCGTTTCTTGTCAATAAGTCATGAGAAGGACGGCAACGGGGAAGAACATTTTCATATGAAGACAGTTTTGGACGCTGCATAGGAATTATGAGAATGAATAAGAATTCATTGGAAATTTTGAATCATTCAGAGAAGATGCATCACAAAACGGAGAATTAGGGACACACTGAAAAGAAATTACAGGTAGAAAGTCAAAATATTACTGGAATAGAGTCATCATTTTGTATAGGATTTTTAAAATATCATTTTATTATTTTATAAAATTGTTGCAAAAGCACCACAAAATTTGAAGTAGCCCTGTCTGCCTCACAGTTTTTAGTTTTGGGCTTCAATTATTTTTTTTAAATTAAATTTAAAATAAAATAAAATAAAATAAAATAAATAAAATACAAATGTTGACCAAAACCGAGTGGTTAGCACGTCCGCTTCCCAGTTCTGAGGTCTCCGGTTCGAGTCCAGGCTCGGACCTTCCTGGGTGGAGTTTGCATGTTCTCCCCGTGCCCGCGTGGGTCTTCTCCGGGTACTCCGGTCTCCTCCCACATTCCAAAGACATGCATGGCAGGTTAATTGGGCGCTCCGAATTGTCCCTAGGTGTGCCTGTGAGTGTGGATGGTTGTTCGTCTCTGTGTGCCCTGCGATTGGTTGGCAACCAGTCCAGGGTGTCCCCCGCCTACTGCCCAGAGCCAGCTGAGATAGGCGCCAGCAGCCCCCGCGACCCTTGTGAGGAATAAGCGGTCAAGAAAATGGATGGATGGATGTTGACCAAAACAAAAATTGAAACTGAATTTCAATTAAATCAACAAAGCATGACAAAATATACTGAATGAAAGTCTGAAAAAAATTTATGGAAATAATAAGAAAGTAAAAATAGAGTATCAAATCAAATTTAAAGGGTTGAATAAAGTAATACAAAAACAAAAACATTCACTAAAACAAATGCAAAAAAACAACAACATGATAATTATGATAACTAAAATTGAAATAGATTTAAATAAATAAATAAAATAAAATAAAATTAAAAAAAAAGCACACTTGGAATAAAGAAAAACAAAAATCAAACCTGTTGATGTAAAAAAGTTGACCAGGATTATAATGCATATGATTGGCTGGCAACCAGTTCAGGGTATACCACGCCTACTGCCAGAAGCCAGCTGGGATAGGCTCCAGCACCCCCACGACCCTTGTGAGGAGCAAGTGGTTAAGACAATGGATGGATGGATGGATTATAATCAAGATGTTTTCTTACTACATTTCCATGTAACTGTTCTACACCAGTGGTTCTCAAGTACCCCTTTCCAGCCTGTTTTCCATCACTCCCACAGCCAACCCAGGTGTTTCAAACGATTAGCGAATCAGCAAGCTTGCGTGAAGCCTGATAACGATCCTCAGGTGTGTTGCTGAGAGAGACATGGAAAACAGGCTGGATAGAGGTACTCGAGGACCGGGGCTGAGAAACAGAGTTCTACACTAACCATTATGTTGAGTTCACTCCCGTTATAGGGGCACTCTGCCACTTTCCATTAGGTTGCAACCCGCGTCAGAAGAGCGACATTTCATCCTGCCTGCATTGACGGCGAGTGAATGTGTCACACTGTATCAGCGGTCAACATCTGACCTCACAGCGACTGCGATGAATGGAACATACACTGAGGGCCTTTTCGCTTCTATTCAGCCCAGTCACTCTCTGGGGCTGTTGACTCATGCGCAAACAAAGCAGGCTTTGCGCATCAGCGTCACTTCATGACGGCTGCAGATTAGCCAGCCCAGAAGACTCATGAACTGATTACACACTACGCTATATGCGCTTGAGGATACGCAGAAATAATATTACTGCACTTTGTGGATTTGCCAAGCTTGATGCAATGGAAAGATGTGGACATAAGGCTGACATATGATCACGTTCGAAGTCCAACTTGGAGCAACATCAGCAGTCATTTGGGGTCATATTTCTGCCCGTGTGGTGAAATAAATCTTCTTTCCTCCTGTTTTTTTAATCTCCATCAACTCCAGGGGAAAGTGTCTGGCTCCTAAGCTCCTTGCCACTGAATGGAGCAAACTGCTCTGTAGGTTTTTTCCCAGTATAAGTGACATTGTAAATTATAGCTGCTTTAAATAAAATACGCACACCAGACACCAAGATGTTGATGTAAACAGCCAAAGATATGGATGCATTTATACTCACATGCATACAGCAGCAGAAAAAGGAACACATACAGATACCGGAAACGTATTTAAGTATTTATTATGGATTAGGCTGCAATTTGAGAAAACTACTGTTGAAATAAAGAAAACTACATGTTTTGTTTATTTGCGAAAAAATACCTTGACGCTTTCTGATGCAGAGCTGTGATGGTAAAAATTAGGGATGTAACAATAAGCAATATCGTGACATTGTAATATTAAAACCGCTACAATATAGTCACCCATGCCCATGCCCATGTCACGATATTAAAAGCAGCACATCTGTTAAAAAAAAAAAAAAAAGGCAGGTTGATTTCCATTTGTGCAGTTCTAGCACCCTCTGGTGGCTAGTTTTGTTGTTGTTGTTGTTGTTCTTTTTAGTGCAATTTAATTTTCATAAGCCATGTTTTGGCCCTTCTATGTCTAAAATCCACTCGAATAGTCAGGTGACTGGGCACATAATATGCTTGCGTACCAAGTCAATATGTGTAGGAAATCAATGTGGACTTGCATTAGCAAGTAATTGCCTCAATATTAAGAGCTATTAGAGCTTGTAGGTTGTTTATGCATTGCTGTAATGTACAAAAGCACAATATTGTGTTGTTTTTTTTAGTATGAGCTCATTTTTTTACAATATTGTGACCTTTTTTGTATTGCCAACCTCCCCACAATATTGTGATAATTATCGTATCGTGACCTTCATATCATGATATTATCGTATCGTGATGTTTGGATATTGTTACAGCCCTAATAAAAAAACACAAGATCCATCCATCCATTTTCTTGACTGCTTATTCCTCACAAAGGCCGCAGGGGTGCTGGAGCCTATCTCAGCTGGCTTTGGGCGGTAGGCAGGGTACACCCTGGACTGGTCGCCAGCCAATCGCAGGGCACACAGAGAACAACAACCATCCACACACACAAGCACACCTAGGGAAAATTCGGAGCACCCAATTAACCTGCCATGCATGTCTTTGGAATGTGGGAGGAGACCGGAGTACCCGGAGAAGACCCACGCGGGCACGGGGAGAACATGCAAACTCCACCCAGGAAGGCCGGAGCCTGGACTCGAACCCGAGTCCTCAGAATTGGAAGGCGGACGTGCTAACCACTCGATCACCGTGCCGCCCCCCAAAAAAATACAATAATTTTTAGATTCTTTATTGCAAAACTTTTTAATATTTTTTTATTAATGTATTTATTTTTTTGTTGTTTTCAGCAATATCTGTTATTGTTGATATTTTTATTATTGTTATTTATTTCAGTATGATTTATGATTACATTATTCAATCATCTCTATTAATATTTTTGATACAGCGGTAGTATTATTATTTTATGCAATATTTTTTCTTTAATTCACACTTAGTTATTTTATCTTTGTTAATGCTTTGATTTTTGATAGCGCTATTATTAGCACTTCACCAGAGAACATGATCATCATCATCATCATTAAATTATTTACATTTTAATTTTAAGGTAAGATTTACGGTTATGGTATGTGACATAGTAAGTTACCTATTTTACAGCATCATATTGTTTACAGTATTATTATCAATACTTTTTTATCTGTAACATTATTCTCTTCTATTTCTTCATTTTATTATTGTCAATACAAGTATATCAAAATGATAGAGTGGGGCGTTTACACATTTTTTGTTACCTTACCTTGACTTTCTATTGTTTGTGTCTACAACGGTTTAAACGTGTTAAAATGCGATCGAATGTAAACAAAATTAAATAGTAGTACTGGTGATGTTGTTGCTATTGGTAGTCATCGTAGTAGTAGTATGTAGTGGTAGTGGCATTAATGGTGGTGGTGGAAGTAGTGGTACTAAAGATTCATGAAATGAATTTGAGCTCATGAACATGTATGGGTGTACCTAATGATGTGGCCCGGAGTGTGTAACAACACATGCTGCTGCAGACACTTTTGGACTATTTCCACTCCAACTCATTCTTGCCTCCCGATGACTTTACAGCTTCCATGACCAATAAATAACACGGACGTTGCGTGCGTGCGTGTGCATGTGCGTGTGCGCGTGCGTCTTATTCAAGTGTCTTATTTGCAAGGCGGGCTGACTCAGGCTTTCTACATCCTGTTGGCCAGAAAGGAGCGAGTCACCCACAGAGACACGAGGGACAAGAGTAGTACTGTTCAAACATGGCTCCTTCCTGTTCACACTTGAAACGACGACAAAAAGACAGTAAGAGCAAGTGGGAGAGACATATCCAACGACACAGTTTGTGGACATAATCCATTTATGCCTCTGTTTGTTAGTCCTGCACAGCCCCCCAAAAGAAAGCATGCAGTCAGCAAAGAGGACAGAATGAGAGAATGGAAACTAGAGAGAGGAAAATATAGCGGCACAAAGAGACACTCGAAAGCGCTCATTGACGAGTCCATTGAGTCTACTGAGTGAAGAAACATGTGTCCTACCTGAGAATTTGTCCCCCTCCATAACCAGCCAGATCACTCCCTCCAGAGCCACATGTAGCGTCTGCACTTTGACTCCACTCTCGCTCTCTTTGCTCTCACTCCCTCCCCGTCTTTTTTTGGACTCCCTCCTTCCCTTCGTCCCCCTCTCCCCGCTTTGATTCCTTCAGTGTGACGACACGGCCCATGTGCCGGTCATATGTTGCTCTCTTCAGATGCTGCTGTCGGAAGACTGAAGCGGCATTGTATCCACCGTAAGCATGTGACGGGCTATTTTTGCAAGGCCCTTCCCTTTGTGACACTTTCCTGCGAAGAATCGCGTGCAGCTACGCCTGTGTGCCAAATAATATGAAAGTGAGTGATTCCTACAAAATGAGGACGTGGATGAGAGAGATCACGCCAGTCTCAGGAAACTCAATGTGATCCTTGACCCCTTTGCAGATCCCTGGAGGTCAGCGGTCACGTGGCGAGTCCCTATTGGGACATCAAACAGGCCTCGACACAAATAGCAAACATAATGGACACCTTTTAGGCGTTCCCAGACTATTCCCAAATTCACCAATTGACAGATTTTGCTTTTTTTATTTTTTTAAACCTATCCATTAGTCGTTGTGAAACTTGCTGTTTTTGTACTCAGACCAAAACCTTGTCTAATAAAAAAAAAAAAAAAAAGTAGTTCCTTGGTGCCATCTTGTAGCATCTTGGAAATAAGCTGACTCGAGGGAAGGATCTTCATTTACACAGGCCATTGCCCTGTCCGATAGAAAATAAGTGCTTTGGCACCATCTTGTGGCCTCTTGTTGCCAATGAACTATGTTGATGTGACAGGAAGAGCTTCATTTACATAGACTAGAGCTCTGTATAATACAAAAGTAGGATTTTGGTGCAATCTTGTGTCATTTTGTTGCCACTGAGCTATGTTGAAGTGAGGAAAAGAGGTTCATTTACACAGGCCACAGCCCTGTCAGATATTAAAAAAATAGCTGTTAATTAAATTTTTGTCATTCATATTATTCTTTTAAATTTTTATATCATTAAATATTTGGATAATAAAGTTATTGTAAATGAGGAAAAAAATAAACACAAGTAGGATAAAATGAACTACGTCATTTTTTTGTAGATAATAGCACTGAAAACATTACAATAACAATTCTGATGTATTTTTTTGCAAAATGTCAATTCAGGGTTGGAAAAGTTGACAGTGACACACTGAGTTGCCCTCGCTTCGCCACAACTTCCTAACTCTGGCCCCAGTTAACACGGATTTGTTTTGCTGGAATTTTTTTTTCAGCTGCTGTAATTTTTTAAGCACTGGTGCTCTATAAATAAAGTTCAGTTGCGTTGGGTGTAGCTTTGTATGAGACAGAATCGCCACCCCTCCCGGAACTCACGTTATTTCAACGAGTATGATGTAAATCTTCATATTTTTGACGGAAGAATGTCTTAATGACACTAGGGAATCTTTTAAATTGTGGGAAAATGCCCAGTATGCTTTGGATCAGTTAAACCAAGGATGCGCTGCACTGTGGCGACCTCTTGTGGTCAAGACGTGTAAGCCTGAAAGTAGGATGACAAAAATTGTGTTTGTGTTTTCTTGTCTTTCTAGCTTTGTCTGGCACAACCCTTGATTTACCACATTTTCATGTGCTTGCCCTGCATGCATGGCATCCCATAATATGCACACTTGGCAGACATCATTAAGGATTTCCCGGCAACATGGACTCTAACATAAATGCACAAAAGATAATAGCGACAGAGTAATTATTTACGGGAGAGATCCAAGGTATGAAGCCGTAAAAAACAACATGACACATCATAATTACAGTGATGTCATTTTCTGACACACACACACGCACACACCCCCTGCACACGCACGCACGCACCCACGCACGCACACATTAGACCAATAAACTGATATGAATGCTGTCCCATTAGTCTCTCTCTCTCTCTCTCTCTCTCTCTCTCTCTCTCTCTCTCTCTCTCTCTCTCTCTCTCTCTCTCTCTCTCTCTCTCTCTCTCTCCTCCCTCTCCATCCCCACAAAGGCGAGCAGTGAGTGTTAGCCAAATCTCAGTGTACAGTCTTCCCTGCTATAACGCGGTTCACTTTTCGCGGTCTCGCTGTATCGCGGATTTTTTTTTAAGTGCAATTTTGCATATTTTTTTACAGTAATATACCCATTTTATAAAATTTATGAAGGTTTGAACATTGTCAATGTTTGAACAAGAGAGAAATGTGAGAACATGTAAATGCCTCAATGAGAAAAGTGTATAAATTGTATAAATTTAGAGCCTTAAAACATTTATAAGAGTTGTAAAACATAAAGCTAACTACTTCGCGGATTTCATTTATTGCGGGTATTTTTTGGAACCTAACCCCAGCGGAAAACGAGGGAACACTGTATGTGCAAATACTACACAAAAATACACAATTGAGTGGGGAAGCGAGCAAACAGCAACAATAAACCATTTTCAATTGCGGGAAGCAGCACTGCATACACTATACAGGACTGTCTCAGAAAATTAGAATATTGTGAAAAAGTCCTTTATTTTCTGTAATGCAATTAAAAAAAATAAAAATGTCATACATTTTGGATTCACTTGGAAACACTTGCAGGTATTTCGAGTTAATTAGACGATTCAAGTGATTAGTTGAATAGCCTACTAGTATACTTTCTCATGATATTCTAATATTTTGAGATAGGATATTTGAGTTTTGTTTAAGCTGTCAGCCATAATTAGCAATATTAAAATAATAAAAGGCTTGCAATATTTCAGTTGATTTGTAATGAAACCAGAATGTATGACATTTTAGTTTTTTTTAATTGCATTACAGAAAATAAAGGACTTTATCACAATATTCTAATTTTCTGAGACAGTCCTGTACATGTATGTCTGTGGCATGTGGACACATGACCAAACACAACCCGTATCGACGACTTCACACAGCAATTGAGTAAGTGCCACTTATCAGACGCTAACTCTATTTTAAGCACCAACAGAACTCGTTGCAGCTCTGCTTACCTTGGAGAGATGGTATAATACAGACATAGAGATTATGAAGAAAAGGTTCACAACAGAAGTAAGTTGCCGTAATAGTAGTTATTTTTCACAAACGATAAAAAAACAAAAAAACAAAAAAAAAACGTGAGTGTTATAGTAACTGACACTTTATACTGTACCTCATACCTTTATCTATGATGATTTCATCTGTTATCTGTGCAGGAGACAGTTATCCAGCTCTGCCTTTGAGCTTTCAACATCCTGCTGCTAAAGATCAGTGACACTGACTTACATAAAAATCACAGGAAGATTCAGCGATTGCACAGAGACTGGGAGAAGATACCGTAGCGATTCCCCAAAAAACTTGATGTCATGATAGCGTCACTGCAATCTCATTCACTGCACTTACCAGGGCTGACGATGCTGGAGCCATCTTTCTCCATCCTCCTTGATCGCGCGCTGGCCGACCTTGCTGTAAATAGACACAGAACTAGAATTAATTCCTTGCATCCATTGATTTTCTTAGGCGCTTATTAGGGTTGCGTGTTAGCTATCGCTAACCGTTTAGCTGGGTTATTAGCGCTCAACAAATCTAGTTGATCAAGGGTTGGAAAAAGACACCTTAGTTCACCTTGGATCTTTTTTCATGATCTTTAAATAAAATGTATCCTTCCAATTTTGTGAAACCAAATGTGGTGTTGAAAAACTTTAAAACTATGACCTCACCCCATTCAAGTACCTTTTGGACAATTGAGAAAAGAGATCGTTAGTCATTAAGTCCTCTCTTAGGTCCTCCAGCTGGAGAATGGTGCAAAAATTCCCACACTCCAACATCTCATTGAAAGCGCTCCCTAAAGAGTGGAACCCGTCACAGATAAATATAGTGTAGTTGTTGACTTCACAGTATGCAGGTGCAGCCACAAATACAACTATGCCAACACTTTACTACTCTTCTACTCCTGGCAATGCTTATTTGTGCTTCAAAGCTAACCACTGCCCGTGGAGTCTGCGTCTATAATTCAAACATTGTGTTGATAAGATGTTGTTTGGCACAGAAGTGATGTAATACACTGCCGCCTGTAGCGCTCTGGTTTGAACTGAGGGCAAAGTTCTGACAGGCCACTAATATGTTTCTGTCAGTCAAAAGTGTGCGTGGAAATGAGGAAAAAGAGTGACACCTGCAGAGTTACCCTGGTATGTACGTATTTCTGTGTGTATGCTTGCATGTGTGTGTGTGCACATCAAGACTATGCTCACCTGCTCAGTCTTGTCTGAAGCCAGAAAAACACACACATCTCCGCACAAATCACACATTTGGCGCAACTTCAATGGATTATAAAGTAATCTTCTGACACAAGGATCTATGGCTCTTCTCCTTTGAAGGGGATTTGCAAACTTCCTGCTTGTATTTGCCTAATGACAATGTGATTTACAACTGAGGTCATTGTAGACACATGATGCATGAGAAGAATAGAGGAAGTGTTGGTGGAAAAATACCGAGCCAGACCTCTTTTTGAGGGTCAAGCCTTGGTTTTAGAGTTTAGGTTTGAATTAGGTTTTGGTTAATGCTAGGGTAAAGGTGAGGGTTAGGCAATCAGTTGTGATGGTTAAGGTTAGAGGCTAGAAAATGCATTATGTCAAAGACATGTCCCCATTATTATACAAAGACAAACGTGTGTGTGTGTGTGTTTTTAACTCATTTGGTCCTAAAAACGTATAAATACGTTCTATTTTAAATGTTTTAAGTGTCCCAAAGACGTATTCATATGTTTTTTTTTGTTTGTTTGTTTTTTTTTTTTTTTTTTTAAATGCTAGAGCATGCAAAAGGCTTGATGCAGCCTCTCAACTTCAGAGAACGGGTGAAGCAATGGCTGTAATTACAACGGCCATTGTAACGGCCAGTAGGTGGCAGCAGAGTATAAGAGATAAACTAGGGCCATGTTGAAAACAAGCTCTTTCCACAATTCCAAAATTATAAACAGATTTGTGAACCCTGACTACCAGGGGAAAAAAATATTGTCAAATCATGTTTATTTTGATATTCCCCAATCTTTGTGAAGTAACTGGAAGACTGCAAAATAAATTTTTGGGAAAAAAAATAGTTTTTATTTTTTTTTTTTTTTTATGATGTGTCCACTGCAGTTTTTTAAAACTTAAATGCTAGGCTCAAAAACAGTTAAAATAATTCAAACAATATTTTAATGTGTTCTTAAGAATCTTATAGAAAACATGCTAACAACAAGCCTAAATTTGTTCAATAAAAAGTGTTATACACTTACTTTTCCTCTTCCCTAAAAAGTTCTTGCACTGAGGGAAGCAATTTTATTTTATGATGCAATAAAAGGTAGCAAAGCCCCACCCCTACATATTTGGTATCATTGGAAAGCTCTGAATGTCCTCTTTCGAGCACAAAAGTTAATTCAATTGTATGCATGGGTGGGAGATATTCAGGTTTAAAAAGGTCCACTACAGATGACAAATTTGAATTGCTGGTAGTCAGGAGGTCATTCTAATGCTAATTACTGCCAAACGTAAACAAATAGAAATTGACTTTTTTTTCCTGATGAAAGAAGAGACTCTAATCTCTCTTTTGGTAGGTTCCATGTTTTGATAGCAATAAAACACAATATTCTGTGGACCTTGCAAAATCAGTCAAAATCCAGTAAAATAGCCGGGAACGGAGGGGTTTGCTTCAGTGAAATGGCTGGGAGTGAATGAGTTAAAGGACCAGTAATGTGAAAAATCCAATTTTTGGAGCTTTACCATGTTAAAATGCTAATTCCTCATCAACAACACTGCTGAAGTGATGTTTTCCTCCATTCACCCCTCTATGAAAAATTCTAGGTAATTCTGCTCTCCAAGCACCAGCCCCGTCATCAGTTGTGCTCAGACCAAAGCCCTGTTTAATAGCAAAAATATTGCTTTAGCACCATCTTGTAGCATCTTGGTGCCGAGGAACTATAACCTTTTTAAAAGAGCATGTGAAAGCGTGTATGTGCACACATGCATGCATGCACGTGTATATATGTAGAACATGACCGGTCAAGTGCATGGCCTGGACAAACATGTCAACCGCTAAGTGATTGGCCTCAGATGACTAGTGAAGGTAAACAGAGGGGACGGGCTGCAGCACTTAGTCGCACTTGAAATACAAAAGCAATCACACACACATTCACACGCATACACGCCTTGTGAATGAAAGCTCGCAAAGCAGAGCAGCAAAGGAAGGAGGAGTGGTTTGCTGAGCAAACACATGCTAAGTTTATTTCCATCAGTGGTTTTATTTATACACTATTTTAATTGGAAGAAGTACGAAACACAATTTGTGTTTATGCAGTACATCTGGAAGGTTTTGTACTGTGTATTTGATCTACAAAATCAGCTGGTGGAGATTGATGTTAAATTGTTGCACATTCTGCATCTACAGGACAGCAAACTGGCATTTGATCGTATTTTTAATTAATGTGTGTTTTTTAATTGTTTTTATTTATTTATTTTTTTACAGTAAGGCCTCTACTAACCGTAATGCCATCACATGTGGATGGATGTTCACCTACTGCAGGTGGGTCTGGAACATATCTCGCTTTGTCTGCACAAACACACGCTGCTTCCAGTGTGTTTTTATGGCCCCTATTACACGTTGAGTGTGCCGCCAACATTTCACAACAGTGCTCGCAAATGAGGCAAGAGACAGAAAGAGAGAGGAACGGATGGGCGAGTGCAGACGTCGAGCTCATGTGAAACAAAGCGAGACGGGCTGAATGGTCTGACGCACAGCCATTTTTCAACCTGAACAGGCTGCATAAATGCTCTCACCTGTATGCATTCCTAATGAGTGAGGACCACACACGTGTGGCGGCCTTGGCTCAGAGTTAGAGATGATCATCCAGTAACTCTCACGTCGCCACCAGAGTGGCGGTTCATGCTTTTGTTTTCACAGTCAGGTTCCCGTTTTATTTTGAAAGTATTAACTCTCCTCTCACCCCAGGTCACTTACCCTTCCTGCAGCTCACTGATTACCGGTCCACGCCCATGATCACCACCACCTGCTTCCAATCAACCCGGACAATAAAAGCCACCTTCATTTTCCAGTCAGTTGCAGAAGTGTCACATCTCAGTGCATGGAAGCGTCCTCACAGTCCTCGTACCACAGTCCTTGTTTGATGTCTTGCCTTGCCTTGCCTTGCCTTGCCTTGCCTTGCCTTACCTTGCCTTGCCTTGCCTTGCCTTGCCTTGCGCCCTTAGTTTGCCCCTTGTTTTCCTCCCTAGTGGAGTGCCTTTTGTTGTCCCTGTTTTTGAGTGCCCTTTTTGTATCTCCAGTTTGGAGCTCTTTTTGTTCAGCCTTTTTTCCCTCTTTGAGAGGTGTTTTGAGTTTCCAGTGATTAAAGCTGCAGCCTTGTTGGCCAACTTAATACCTGCGTCTGAGTCCTACCTTCTCTCGTCGTGTCAGTAACCAGATGGTTGGCTGTTCGATCCCCGCTCTCCCCAATTCATGTGTCGTCGTGTCCTTGGGCGAGACACGACACACACATTGCCTGTAGTGCTACTCACACTGATGTATGAAAGATGCAAATGTTTGGTGGTTTGGCAGGGCGGTCGTAGGTGCACACTGGCAGCCACACTTCTGTCAGCCTGCCCCAGGGCAGCTGTGGCTACTAAAAGTAGTTTACCACCAACAGAGTGTGAATGCATGTATAACGTATCAATTGTAAGGCATCTTTGAGTGTCTATAGTGCTGTATAAATCTGAAGCATTATTATTACACCAAAACAAATCCAACAGCACACACAGAACCGGATAAGCCAACTATAGCCAGTAATGATTTTTAGACCATTAATGTATCTATCCATGATAAAAGTATACTCCAGCTAACTAGCTGTCTATAACTAACTTCACAACTTCATATTCACATGTACTTGACATGTTGGTGTCAGCATTGGGGGTGTGTAGATGTTGGTGGACCCAAACGCAGGGAAACCTGGCAGTGAGACAGACAGGAAGGGCAATGTGAGTAACTTTATTTAAAAAAAAAAAAACAAGTAACAGACTGGATGGAACGCGGGAGGACTGGTCACCAAGACCAGACTGGACAAGGGGAAGCAGGTAGCCATGATGGGGCGAGACGTGAACGGACTGATCGCCATGACTGGACTGAACGTGGGGCAACTTGGCTGGGACGTGGGGAGACTCGTCTGGGACGTGGGGAGACTCGACGTGGGGAAACTCGACTTGACGGCAAATAACACAACACAACACAAAACAAAACTATGCTCCCACACCGTGTGAAACACCACTGACTAAATACACCAACACTAACGAGACACTAACAAGACACACCTGAGAAACACAATAGGCTGAGGCCACTGATTGGTCACACATACTGGGAAGGGCAGACACACGCAGGTGGACAAGGTTAACGCTAGCGAGACAAGGAAGACAAACCCGACAAACGACAAAACGAAAACCCAAAATACAACAAAAACCCAACCCCACCGAACCAAAACATGACAGCTGGTAAATTACTAGCTAGTTGTAGCATACAGTTCCAGCTAGCTAGCTAGCTAGCACACATATGCACACCGAAGAGGAAGGAATGAGTTCAGCTTTGACAATGAAACTACACTGCTGCACACACACCTTTTTTGCACAGTACAAACACAATGAGTATAAAAGTATGTGACTCGAGGTTGCGAATAAAGCAGCCAATAAAACAACATTGACAAGGCAGATAAGGATTGGACTTCCTTTTCAAGCCACTTAAGACGTCCGCAGAGCTTTATGACTAGAAAACCTCCCTCAGGAAACGTGTACTTAGTGTATGTCATCCACACAAAGATTCTTTTATGTGGTTGTTCAAAAAGACATGTCAGGTCAACATGCTTTTAACGGTTCAGGGGGCTTTTCTTTGCAGTTAGAACGCAAATTAAGACAATTGAATGTGTTTAAAGCAGGGGTGGGCACACTTGGTCTTCGAGGGCTGGAGTCGTGCAGATTTTGGATGTTTCCCTTCTCCAACACAGCTGGTATATGATCAGTTCATTAGCAAGCGCTATAACGATCCTGTTGATTGGAATCAGCTGCGTTGGAGCAGGGAAACATCCAAAACCTGCAGGACTCCAGCCCTCGAGTACCGAGTGTGCCCATCACTGGGATAAAGGTACCGTTGAATGGGGTGAATTTTTGGACTTAAAATTGGGTTGTAAAAGGTCTGTATGTAAAAATGATGCCATTAACTCCCGCGAAAAATATTCTGCTGATCGTTTTTGCATTTTTACAGGTTGAAGTGGATAAGAAAAGTTATGCGAATATGAATTTTGGTGACAATTTAGTTATTTACCGACGTTAAAACTTTTTTAGGTGTTCAGACAGCAAGTAAAAGTTGGCCGGATGTTTGATATCCACTTAGGGACCATCCACAACTTGTGAACCACAAGTTACATATTCCATGGTGACATACATGGGGCAAATCACCTAAATCAAATAAATAAATAAATAAATAAATAAATAAATAAATAAATAAATACATAAATAAATAAATATACCTTTACATCAAACTTTGCTGATATCTCTCATTTTGGTGAAACTATATTACATAAATTTGTCAGACTTATTAATCATTTTTCTTTAAACCGGACCATGTGTCATGGTTCGGTTCTCAGCCCTGTTGTGCTTTTGCTTTCAGTGCCTGCAACGAGGGGGGCGTTCCCCAGCTCTGCACCTGCAGCGCATTGATAATCAAGACTTTAAAAGGACTCCGAGCAGCACAGCAAGCCGTCGGATTATTATTTGCTCACCAGTGTGTCCAAGTGTTCTCCGCGTTCTCAAGTTTGGTAAAGTCATAGAATCTGTTTTCGTCCTCGGTTAATTCTGTATTCACGTGTGTGTATCCGCGTCGCTTTCTGTTGTTTACTCCGCCTTTTTGATTTGTTCCTCATTCTATTTCGTGTAGTCCTTGCCGGTTGCAAGTGTTTTGTGTTTGCTATTCTGTCCTTGCCTTTTGCAAGTGTTTTTTGTTACATTCGCGTTCCTTGCCGTTTGCAAGTGTTTATGTTACATTCGCGTTTCTTGCCGGTTGCAAGTGTTATGTGTTATATTCGTGCTCCTTGCCGGTTGCAAGTGTTTTTTGTTAAATTCGTGCTCCTTGCCTTTTGCAAGTGTTTTCTGTTACCTTCGGGTTCCTTGCTGTGTGCAAGTGTTTGTTGTGATCCTCGTTATCTTGCCTGCGAGCAAGATTTGCTTCTTCGGTTGATTCAAAGAATAAATCGAGATTGTTTTCCTTCTCTGAGCCTGCCTTTCTGGGATCCGTTTTCCTTCGACTCGGTCGAGTCGTGTCAGAATAATCCGACCATGGATCCCGCAGACTCGGAAAAGGTGAGAAGGGCCTTGGCCAGGCAGGAACAACGGGTCGGGCAAACCGAGACCACCTTGGCCGGTCTTCACGAGGTGGTGGGCAGGCTTGCTCATCGTTGTGAGGAGATGTTCGGGAGGCTCGAGCAGCTCAGTTCCCGCCCGGAACTTCCGCGCTCCCGGTTACGCATAGAGAACCCGTTTTGCCCCACCCGTCACGCTACGATGGACATCCTGGAGGTTGCGGTCAGTTTTCACATCAGTGTTCACTCATTTTCGACCAGCAACCATTTACTTACGCTCGAGATCAGTCCAAAGTAGCGTTCGTTATGAGCCTCCTGACTGGTCAAGCCGCTACCTGGGCGATGGTGGTGAGCAACGCGCGACCAGACCTTCGGTCCTCTTTTCCCAATTTTGTTAGTGAATTTCAACGCGTGTTCGATCATCCGGTTAGGGGGAGAGAGGCCGGGGGTCGGTTGCTAGATTTAGTACAGGGGGAGAGATCGGTCGCTGATTATTCAATCGAATTTCGTTTTCTGGCCGCTGAGAGCGGGTTTGGAGACTGTGCGTTGCGGAGTGTCTTTCGTCGGGGACTGAATACACAACTCAAGGATGAACTGGCAGTCCGCGACGACACGAGCTCTTTAGAGGGACTCATTGAACTAACGATCCGTTTGGATAATCGGGTACGGGAACGTGGCCGAGAGCGTGCTGTTGAGCGGCGTGGAGCAGCCGTAAACAATGACATGTCCAGACTCTCCCTCAACGACGTCGCTGAAGCACGCAACCTTCCTGGACCTCCGGACAACGGAGGGGAGCCCATGCAAATGGGTGGTGGACGCCTGCACCCAGAGGAGCGTCGTCGCCGGTGGCTCGCTGGTGCCTGCCTGTACTGCGGTCAACCGGGGCATCGAGTGGCGTCGTGCCCAGCGCGACCTTCCCGCAAGACGCGGCCGACCGCTCGACTGGGGGGCCGGGCCGATCAGTCCCTGAAGTCCGAGAAGGATGCAAACCAGGGTAAGCATGAACCGGGGGGAACCGAACCAAGCCCGCCGTCGGGGTCTTCACTCAGTGATAAACGGCTAGAATTGTCGGGGGAGCTGTCGGGATACGGGTTGAGTGTTAGGGTAAGTGCGTTAATCGATTCAGGGGCAGATGATTGTTTTATTGACCCGTGTGTTGTAGACGCGTTAGGAAGCCCGGTAGAGACCTTAGAAAAGGTCAAGAAGGTTTTCGACCTCAACGGGCGCCTGCTGGCGGAGGTACGACTGTCTACCGGTCCTCTCAACTTGAGACTCTCGGGAAATCACGAGGAGAGAAGGAGGTTTTTTATTATGCCGTCCCGTTCTGCGCCCCTAGTGTTGGGCCTTCCATGGCTTAGAACGCATAATCCAGATATCGATTGGGAAAAGCCGGCGTTAGAGAACTGGAGTCCCTTCTGCCATGCCCACTGTCTGAAGTCGGCAGGAGGGACAACATCAGTGCCAGCTAGCTTAACTCACGAACCAGTATGCCTTGACCACGTCCCCGAGGAGTATCATGATTTAAGTAAGGTCTTTAGTAAAGATCGTGCACGAGCATTGCCGCCCCATCGTCCGTATGATTGTGCGATTGACCTGATTCCCGGTGCACCATTGCCGGGTTCACGCTTATATCAGGTGTCCCAGCCGGAGCAAGACGCTTTACGGGAGTACATTACTGAGTCGCTAGCGTCCGGTCAGATACGCCCGTCCAAGTCTCCCGTAGGAGCAGGATTTTTCTTCATCGAGAAAAAAGATAAGACACTCCGCCCTTGCGTCGACTATCGCGGTCTGAATGATATTACTGTTAAGAATAAATATCCCCTTCCCCTGCTTGACTCAGCATTCGCTCCGTTGCAGTCGGCCCGAATTTTTACTAAATTGGCCCTACGAAGCGCCTATCATTTGGTGAGAATACGGGAAGGGGACGAGTGGAAGACTGCCTTCAAGACGCCACTCGGACACTTTGAGTATTGTGTCATGCCTTTTGGGCTGACTAACGCCCCAGCCGTGTTCCAATGTTTAATTAATGACGTCCTCAGGGACATGCTGAACACTTTTTGCTTTGTTTACCTAGACGATATCCTGATCTTCTCACGCGACATGCATGAGCAAAGGCAACATGTTCGCCTGGTCCTCCAGCGCCTCTTAGAAAACCGACTCTACGTGAAGGCAGAGAAGTGCGAGTTCCACGCTAAGTCAGTACAATTCCTGGGTTTCATTATCGAGGGAGGGCAACTACAGGCAGATCCGGTAAAAACTCAAGCCGTGGTCGAGTGGCCGACTCCCAAAAATCGTAAACAACTACAACGATTCCTGGGATTCGCTAATTTTTATCGTCGCTTTATTAAAGATTACAGCTTACGGGCAGCCCCCCTTACTAAACTGACGTCAAGCAAAGTACCTTTTAGGTGGTCACCTGTTGCCGAAAATGCATTTTTGGAATTGAAACAGCAGTTTGTAAACCCGCCAGTGCTCATCCACGCTAATACGGATTTGTCTTTTGTGGTCGAGGTTGACGCGTCGGATTCAGGAGTGGGGGCGGTCCTGTCCCAGCGGTCGCCAGAAGACGGGAAGCTCCATCCCTGCGCCTTCTTCTCCCGGCGACTGAGTCCCGCAGAGGCGAACTAAGACGTCGGGAATCGGGAACTTCGGGCAATAGTCTTGGCTCTATAAGAATGGCGACACTGGCTGGAGGGCGCCAAGGAACCCTTTAGGGTGTTGACGGACCACAAAAACCTGGAATACCTTCGGTCAGCCAAAAGACTCAACTCGCGGCAAGCACGTTGGGCCTTACTGTTCACACGGTTCAACTTTGTCGTGGACTACCGCCAGGGATCCCGGAACCAGAAGCCAGACGCTTTGTCCCGGATCCACGATGCGGCCACGCCGGAGGCTGGAACTGAACCGGTCCTACCCGCATATTGCTTCGTGGGGGCAGTTCGATGGGAGGTCGAGAAACGAGTCACTGAAGCACAGGAAGGGATCGCTGTGCCAGAGGAGTGCCCGGCAGAGAAACTGTTTGTTCCTGACCCGGTGCGGGCTGAGGTCCTACGGTGGGGTCACACCTCACGAGTTGCGTGTCACCCAGGAATCAACCGGACTCTTGCCTTGATCGGCCAGCGGTTTTGGTGGGCCGACATGAAGTAGGACGTCACGGAGTTCGTCAAGGCATGTACCGCTTGTGCGTGCGGGAAATCGTCCCACCAGCCGCCGATGGGACTGTTAAGGCCGCTACCCATCCCGGCGCGGCCTTGGTCGCACATCTCACTAGACTTCATCACCGGCCTCCCCCGGTCAAGGGGAAACACGGTCATTATGACAGTGGTTGACCGGTTTTTGAAGCTGACTCACTTTGTTGCCCTCTCCAAACTGCCATCATCCTGGGAAACTGCACAACTCCTCGTCCGTCATGTCTTCCGTCTTCACGGCATTCCGGTGGACTTGGTGTCCGACCGTGGTCCTCAATTCGTCTCCCAGGTCTGGAGGAAATTCTGCAAGTTGTTGGGCGCCACAGTCAGTTTGTCGTCTGGATATCATCCCCAAACCAACGGCCAGACGGAGAGGGCCAATCAGGACCTTGAAGCTGCCCTACGATGTGTTTGCCTGCACAACCCGGAATCCTGGTCTTCACACCTCTCCTGGATCGAGTACGCCACGAACACTCTGCCGTCTTCTGCGACAGGTCACTCACCCTTTAAGGCGGCATACGGCTATCAGCCACCTCTGTTTCCTTCACATGAAGGCCCCATCGAACTGCCCACCATCCAACATCACCTCCGGCGGGCCCACAAGGTATGGCGGGAGACCCGAGCAGCGCTATCCCGCTCAGCGGCCCGCAATAAGGAGATTGCGGACCGTCGGCGGCGACCGGAGCCCACTTACCGGCCAGGGGACAAGGTCTGACTCTCATCCCGGGACATGCGTCTGGCAGGGTGCTCGAAGAAATTGGGTCCGCGCTACATTGGGCCCTTCGAAATACTTACCGTCATCAACCCAGTGACTGTGAAACTCCGTCTTCCGCCTTCACTCAAGGTGCATCCAGTGTTCCACGTTTCCCTCCTCAAGCCAGAGACTCCCAGCCCGCTGAACCCGTCTGCACCCGCTCCGCCTCCTCCCCGAGTGGTCGATGGAGATCCTGTCTACACGGTCAAAGAAATCTTGGACTCTAGGCGCAGGGGCCGGGGCTTCCAGTACCTGGTCGACTGGGAGGGTTACGGACCAGAGGAGCGGCAATGGGTCCCCCGCTCCTGGATCCTGGACCCGTCTTTGCTCGACACCTTCTATGCTGCTCATCCAGATAAGCCAGGTGGTCCGCCAAGGGGCGTCCGTTAAGGGGGGGGGTACTGTCATGGTTCGGTTCTCAGCCCTGTTGTGCTTTTGCTTTCAGTGCCTGCAACGAGGGGGGCGTTCCCCAGCTCCGCACCTGCAGCGCATTGATAATCAAGACTTTAAAAGGACTCCGAGCAGCACAGCAAGCCGTCGGATTATTATTTGCTCACCAGTGTGTCCAAGTGTTCTCCGCGTTCTCAAGTTTGGTAAAGTCATAGAATCTGTTTTCGTCCTCGGTTAATTCTGTATTCACGTGTGTGTATCCGCGTCGCTTTCTGTTGTTTACTCCGCCGTTTTGATTTGTTCCGCATTCTATTTCGTGTAGTCTTTGCCGGTTGCAAGTGTTTTGTGTTTGCTATTTGTCCTTGCCTTTTGCAAGTGTTTTTTGTTACATTCGCGTTCCTTGCCGTTTGCAAGTGTTTATGTTACATTCGCGTTCCTTGCCGGTTGCAAGTGTTATGTGTTATATTCGTGCTCCTTGCCGGTTGCAAGTGTTTTTTGTTAAATTCGTGCTCCTTGCCTTTTGCAAGTGTTTTCTGTTACCTTCGGGTTCCTTGCTGTGTGCAAGTGTTTGTTGTGATCCTCGTTATCTTGCCTGCGAGCAAGATTTGCTTCTTCGGTTGATTCAAAGAATAAATCGAGATTGTTTTCCTTCTCTGAGCCTGCCTTTCTGGGATCCGTTTTCCTTCGACTCGGTCGAGTCGTGTCACCATGTAACTAACAAACATTTTCAACATGAAAATATTTTGTCATTCAAAACATGATGGATCTTTTCCCTGACTGTAGAGTTTTCAAGAATAATATAATGTTCTTATCCTGCGTCTCCTTCAACCAGAAAGCAGCCTGCGAACTACAAAAAAAAAAAGATCAAATAAATATGCACCTGGTTTGAAGTAAACAATCTCATACGCTTACTCTTCACAACAGTAAAGTAAATGCCTGTGACGCTTAAATTCATGTAATCCCAACAGGTAGGTGTCAATGCACGTGTCCTGTTGTACATCAGAACCCCCCATTATCTTTTTACAAGCTCCCTCTGGGCCTGGAGCCGATCTAGAATGTCTGCTATCAGTGCAGAGCTGGGGCCGCATGACAGCAATGTATTCTTTGCTGCTGATAATAAACACAGGACATACACGCCCGAGTGTAAATCTGACACTTTTCAAAGTGTTACTTTTTTCACATGTAACCAGTGTTACTCCAACACTGTATAGTTAAAAATCTACACTTGTAAACATTAAGTAGTGTTGAAAGTACTCCACACTAGTGTCAGTGATAAACATTTACTTCTGCCAAACTACACCTAACTGGTGATTAAACACTTATGAGTGTATTGCATTCGTGTGAGTGTTAAAAATTTAACTCAAACTACACTTTACTCTGGTAAATGGTACTTCATCTATGTAGCGCTTTTCCTCCTTACAAGGCCCTTAAAGCACTTTATATTTTGACTACTGATGACACATCTGCGATTGGCTGGCAACCAGTTCAGAGTGTACCCCGCCTACTGCCTGAAGCCAGCTGGGATAGGCTCCAGCACCCCTGTGACCCTTGTGAGGATTAAGCGATTAAGAAAATGGATGGATGACACAACATCAGAAGCAACTTGGGGGTTCAGTATGTTGCTCAAGGATACTTTGACATAGTCACACCAGCCTGAGATTGAACCCATGCTCTGAGGGTGAGGAGACAACCACTCGACCAATGAGCCATGCAACAACTTGGTGTATTGCTATTGAAATGTTGACAGCAGTCAGCACGTTGGAAACGGAAAGTTTCTCCTTCACCGGAATTGAGGGTGTGGTCAATTTAACATTCAAGGTAGTGCTATTCAGATTACACCCAACATCCACCCCAACACTCAAGGAAATTTACTCTTAACAGTGTTAAAATAACACTACTTAGTGCTTACTGCATATTTGATTGAACACTGAAAATTTAACAATAACACTGACCAACCAATTTGCTGTGTACCAGTGGCATAAATATAATTGGTTGTTACTGTGGTTGTAGTGATAAAACAACAGTTTCCCGTTTTATTGGTTTGGTCATATGATGTTTGCAATGCGAGCCCGTGGTTAGTTGTGACATCATTTTCAGTCGACAACAGAGGGCGGTTTTGGACAGGGTGGCAGCCCTCAGATATGGATGAAATGGAATGAAAACTGAAAAACGGTAATGAAATTTGCTTATATAATCATGGTGGAATATTTTTTATGGATTCTAACGCTAATTTCTGTACAAGCTCGTGTGCATCTTTGTGTTAGGGTAAACAATTTGAAAACATCTATATCAACTTGTAGTGGAAACGATTAGCTGACTATTTGACTTGACTTGAGGTCAACTAAATATGAATCACGTTTTTAGTAGTTGAGTAATTTGCAGAGGATTTTCGACTTGCCCACCTGTTGATGTCCGGAATGCTCGAAAATATACATGAGATACATCTGTGAAGCAAAAAAAAAAGGTTGCGGATTACTACTGTACTAAAAAAAAAATATATCAATCATTCACTCCCAGCCATTTTCATTGAAGCAATCCCCTTCACTCCTGGCTGTTTTACTGTATTTTGACTGATTTTTCAAGACCCATAAAATAATGTGTTTTATTGCTATAAAAACATGGAACCTACCAAAAAAAAAAAAAAAAAAAAAAGATTAAAGTCTCTTCTTTCAGCAGAAAAAAAAGTATATTTCTGTTTCCATTTTTCAGCAATTAGCTTAGAATATAACTATGTTTCATCATTATTCACAAATCTATTTAGAATTGTAATAAGCTTTTTTTATTTATTTCCAACATGGCCCTGGTTGCTCTCCTTTGCTCTGCTGCCACCTGCTGGCCGTTCATGTAATAACTACAATTTCTTCAACCCAGCGGCCAGCAGTGACTTTTTCGAGTGGACATGCTGAAGTATAACATATGCTTGCACCCGCAGGGGTCTTTTTATTATTAATTTCAATATTAAATATTATTTTATACCGCTGTGTAGGTATAAAATTAAAGCGGAAATATTCAGGACTGACGCAGGTTAATACGGACACACTGTAATGTAACCAGTTCCGTGGTGCATGAAATGACAAAATCACAATTTTCCAATTCGTTGGAAATTACAGTATTCGGAACTGGCCCATGATGTAAACTCAACCCGGGAAAAGGGAAAAAATGACATCGCAGAAAAGCCGCAAGAGGTTTCAATAAAGTTTACTGACCTATTTGGACAGCCAAGGTAGCCACTGATATTTCTTGTGCAACCTTTCTTGAAAGTGAGGGATGAAATTCTTCCCCGTTTTCGTGATGATTACTCCAGTAGGTCGACCATTTGAAATGATATTTTCGCTGGAGCATTCCTGGAGCGGGTCGGAGGACTGCGGAGCATGGCCGAGAACGCTGGAGCCTCCTCGGGCATGATATCTGGCATTTGCCGGTCCTCTATCTCCGGGACGCAAAGCCACTGACTGCTAGCAAGTGCTAGTTACAATATAACCAGTACAGTACAACAGCTCTCTATGCTAGCTGGAAAGAAGTACAACGTTAACTGAACTGCACGCCTCCTCCCCTCCCTGCCTCCTGCGAGACCCGTGTTGCGTTCACTAACTATGGAGAGAAATTTGTGTCTTTATTTTCAATCAAACAAAAAAGGAATTTGCAATCAAAAAAAATTTCAATCAAACAAAAAGAGGATTTGCAATCAAAAAAAAATTTCAATCAAACAAAAAGGGGATTTGCAACCTCAAATAAATTTTAATCAAACAAAAAAGGGTTTTCATATAAAATAAAAATTTGCAAACAAAAAAAAACATTTCAAACATGGATTTGCATTTTAATAAAGTCTTTTGCAAACATTTTTTTCGTTTTGTTTGCGAATCTGTTTTTTGGTTGCGAATCTGTTTTTTGATTGAAACCTGTTTTTTGGTTGCGAATCTTTTTCTGTGTTGTGTGGGCGGGGTCCTCCGTTCAACCGATGATAGAAGCCTTGTCATTGGTCAGCTTGGAAGCCGCTGCGACAACTTTCATTGGTCAGATAGGAATGGGGGTGTGACAATGTTCGTCTGACTATTTCCTGGTTCATTTTGTCCAGTAGCCGCCAGCATCGAGGTAAATATAAACCCCCCCCTCACTTCTAGTTTTCCGTTTTGTTTATCTGACATTTATCTAAAAGCAACCCTTGATCTATCGTTTATCCGGTGATTTGTTCTAACCATTACAATTAACGTAATCACTCACTCAGCATTGCTTAGCCATGTTAGCTAGCTAGGTAACTGATGGTCCGATACATGATACATACATACATACATACATTTGTTTCACATACAGGCAGGGCTGGGAATCGAATTTATTTACACTAGCTGCTTCCCCTAAATCTTGGATGTTTGAAGTAGAGATTCAATTCGTGATAATTCTGTGATTATTATTTATTGGTCCTGGTTGTTTACTGTACGAGTCAGGTTGAAAAAGAGGGGGAACTCATGCACCGTCAAAGCGGTGACACTGCTACTACTAGGATCCAGGCCACGTAACCGTTTGATTTTGGTTAGTCTAGTCATGAATCGTGATGTTTTGTTGGTACGAGAAACGGCCCAAATAAACGGCCTGCTGAGATAGCTGTTATTATGCTTATTCATGATTAGTTTATTACATTACATTAATAAAATGCTAATTATTAATCACTTATGAGACGTTCTGGTCATTGAAATAAGTAGCCTCTGCTACATTTATTATGTCTTGGGTGTTTGAAATACAGAGGAAGTGACTGAGATTACGTAATATAAATACATTTAGTTCCTGTGATTGTTTCATTGTAGTTTTCCTGTTTCAATAATGTTCAAAACATGTGTCAAACATAACTTTGTCAGAATTTTTTTTTTACATGTTTGGTACTTAATTCAAGCACACTTTTCTTTACTTTTTAGATGCAGAAGATGAAGTTGGTGGTTGGTCACCTCTCTTCATGAGGTGATGCTGTGGATAACTGAGCAGGGCCACAAGCACCTGCTTATGTCAGACAGAGCAATTTAAAATATCAATAAACTTTGACCACAATTGTGAGGTACAAATGCCAGGTCACACATTATGTTACCCCCTGCACAAACACCATTACATTTCCAACTGCTCATATGAGTGATTACCATTCCTTTAAATCACATCTACTGACTGCTATCACCTTTGATGCCAGATTTGACACAGTGTAATTGAAAGGGCAAAAAAAAAAAATCACATCTATTTCATTTTTTTTGAGTAATTACAGGCTGTTCCTACCAAAATGTTTGTTTTAAGTTTAACAGTTCATTTTCTGAGCTTTCTTGATTTCTTGTTGGCAGGCCAATCATTTCTTGAGAAAAATGTCTGTATAAAATCTATAAAATGCTGAATAATTGACTGGTTGTTAGTTCATATGCATGCTTTTTTTTATGAAATAAAAGTCAAACTGTTTTACACAGGAATTTATTTTCATTTTTTACATAAATTTAAATGACCCTTTGGGCCGCGAGACACTAGCACTAGAAGCAACATTGAGAGTCTGCAAATAAATGACGCGACCAAAACTCAAGGACTCCTTGTTTGGATTGATTTGCCGTAAAGCAACAAGTCTTTCCTCAGGTAAACGACAGTGGATATCAGGTATAACGATCCCGTGTTCACCGTGATGGTCCAACGGTAGTGTCTCTTCAGCTTGCTGGATCTGTAATATCAAATACATTTATGAAAGCTACAGTAACTCCAAGAACTTTTACTCATATAAAGTTTTTTCCTCTGGTTATGTACGCTTTTACCAGCAATAAAACTGCCCTGGCCTGCTCCTCTTACAGTAAACATGCATCTCGCTATGTCTACATTTTCTACCCCTTGGTCTGCTCGCACTCTAAAAGAAAAAATCTAGTCAGTGTAATTGCAAAAGTACACCTACAACTCAGATTCCCCTTCTGTTTCAATCTGACTCATACAGTAAACAACCAGGACCAATAAATAATCACAGAATTATCACGAATTTAATCTCTACTTCAAACATCCAAGATTTAGGGGAAGCAGCTAGTGTAAATAAATTCGATTCCCAGCCCTGCCTGTATGTGAAACAAATGCAAATGTTTCTTTATGAGTATAAAAAACAACAACAAAACTTCATCCTAACAGCTATCCCAAATTAGCCGTATATTTGTGTTTTGACTGCCAACAACATAGCTTCATGACTGACTCATGTATCGGACCATCAGTTACCTAGCTAGCTAACATGGCTAAGCAATGCTGAGTGAGTGATTACGTTAATTGTAATGGTTAGAACAAATCACCGGATAAACGATAGATCAAGGGTTGCTTTTAGATAAATGTCAGATAAACAAAACGGAAAACTAGAAGTGGGGGGGAGTCATATTTACCTCGATGCTGGCGGCGACTGGACAAAATGAACCAGGAAATAGTCAGACGAACATTGTCACACCCCCATTCCTATCTGACCAATGAAAGTTGTCGCAGCGGCTTCCAAGCTGACCAATGACAAGGCTTCTATCATCGGTTGAACGGAGGACCCCGCCCACACAACACAGAAAAAGATTCGCAACCAAAAAACAGGTTTCAATCAAAAAACAGATTCGCAACCAAAAAACAGATTCGCAACCAAAAAACAGATTCGCAAACAAAACGAAAAAAATGTTTGCAAAAGATTTTATTAAAATACAAATCCATGTTTTAAATGTTTTTTTTTGTTTGCAAATTTTTATTTTATATGAAAACCCTTTTTTGTTTGATTAAAATTTATTTGAGGTTGCAAATCCCCTTTTTGTTTGATTGAATTTTTTTTTGGATTGCAAATTCCTTTTTTGTTTGATTGAAAATAAAGACACAAATTTCTCTCCATAACTAACAGTCAGACATAATAGTGCTCAACATAAATGGCAACCCCCCCACTTAGTTTGTTACACTTCCTTTCCTCAAAAGTTCTCCGGGAAAAGGGCACTCATTGGGATTCGGTGATGAACTTGAACTGAACAATGACAGTTGACCACCGAAAAAGCCAAGTAAACCAATTTTGCGCATGCATGTTGTCAGATAGGCTGCGTGACCGACAGGTTTTTTGCCATTCAAATGCCGCATGTACCGAAACAACGTTCACGGAACTAACACAATTGATTTCTCATTGTGTATGCGCGAAACAGACTGTCCCGCGAGGAAAACAGGACAAAATATACAGGAATTTAAGACCAAAACAGTAGAACCACGGTATTGTATTTTAGAGGACGCTGACAGAAATATTTTCAATGATTTTATTTTGAAGAGGTCGGGCAAGCACTGCTTAAAAGCCTGCTATGACTGATCGCCACTGCTTCAACCGTTCTTTGCAGTTGAGACTGGCTGCATCAAAGCCTTCTATATGCTCTAGCATAAAATCAAACAAACAAACAAACAAAAAACGTATAAATATGTCTTTGGGACACTTAACACATTTAAAATAGAACATATTTATACATTTTTGGGAGCAAATGAGTTGTTAATTATTCAACTTTGATTTGATTTTCAACATATAGCCAAGTACACAATATTGTATCAACGAAACATAGTTTTCAGCTTTTCACATAACACTTTCTTCAAAGAAAATAAATAAATAAATAAATGAAGGTTGAATTGAAATCCTTTTATTCCCAGATACTTTAATTTAGCTTTAGGTAGAGAAATCCAAACACATTTAAGTATTTTAACTATCATGCTTAATAGATAGGGGCCAAACACTGACTAATGCTCCACCAGCTGCTCTACTGAGTGTTGAGCACCATCATTTGAGATCAGGTCAACCGCATAAGAGTATGTATGTGCATGTCCATGTGCTCCAGTACCTTATTATTCCATTATCCACGGGCTACTAGGAAGTCAAATTAAAGGTTAGGCCATCCATTGGCATGTCGAACCAGATGACAAGGCAAATATGTCTCAACATCCTTTTATAGCTTGACTTTCATGTTACCATATAACAATAGCTTTGGGCTCCCACTTACAGCGTTGTATAAACAGGCTAGGAGCTATTCCTTGAGACGACGAGGAGGCTTTTGTCACACTTCTAGTGGACCTGGCGGTCTGTGTTCATGTTTGTGTGGAGTGGAACATAAAAGCACATACCAGGAGTACTTGCAAAATAGGGACTCTTAAGTCTGAAGGGTGTTATTCATACAGGTTACTCATTGATCCAGAACATTAGGGAGTGGTGTCACAGAGCTGTGGAACAATACATGCTGATTGTACCAATGGAATCTCAGTTTTAATTATGCTAATGCTAGATTAAAATTGAATTAAACGGTTTGTAAATCATGATTGATTGATTGCAGCTCCTTCTGGTGTACAACTTGGCCACCAGGCAGCAGTATAATACAGTTATGGAGACAACGAAGAAGAGTTTCCTACAACCGGAATTAATTAATCTGTAGTAATTTTAGTTCTTTTTTGTTGGTTTTTTTGTTTTTACAGAGGCTGTGAAAACTATGGCTTGGAGTGTTGTTATACTGTATTTGTGCTCAAATATCCTTTCCTTATAACACCGCCACTTTGGAATTTAGTTTTTGTAGCCTGCCCAAGAATTGCATAACCAGTACCTGAAAAGATGGTCAATCAAAGCAGTACAGTACGGATTGTAAAGGAAAGTGAAACAGAAACACGAGTACGGAAGAATACATGCTGACTCAAGTAACATCATCCCAGTTACATTTCAAACAACTTATGTAAGAATGGAATTTCGGTTTGTGGTTTAATCAGTCACCACTGAATTACAAGCAACCTCTTAATTATTGTAGTTTTTAAAATCCTACAGTAATGACCTAATTCGATAATACAATAAGAAATAATTAAGTCATTTTGGACATAGACATTGTGCTGCTTTTTCTGATATGCCTTGTCCACCTGGGGACCATATAATACAGACTAACCCCGGGTTTTCACTGGATGCGGTTGCGGTGCGGTTGCGGTGCGGTGCGTCTTGACTGCGTGCTCTGGACGGGTCAATTTTTTTGTCAATCCACACCGGCTCCGCACAGCTGCGGTCCGGCAGCTCCGTCGCCGCCCACTTCCCAACGTGTCTCGCGGGACCGCGCGCGCGCGATCATGTGGCATTTCACAACGACAAACATACAGAAAGTCTGTGCTCAACAGAGAAGCAGAAAGAGAGGTGGACTTCTTTTGATTTAACCTTTTCTTCTTCTTCTGCTATGAGATTCCATGCAGCATCCTTTTTTTGGTTGTCCTTATAAAAAGGATGTGCCGTGTCATATATTATTTTGTGGTTTTCCACCTCCAATATAAACCTCTCCTCGTCCATGTTCGCTGGTGTCTAAACCGTGAATGAGCACATGGCCCGGCGACGCCCACGTCACGTTTTGCTGAAAAACTTGCGAAACAGGAGCTGGCGAGTGTTTTATTCTGAAAGGTAACCGGAAATTTATTTTGAAACTGCCTCGGTCTTCCTGTCCCGCTCGATGTGTTTTGTGCTAGCTTGCCATTTGCCGGAGGCCTACCGCTGCGGCATCCGGCAAAAATAGAAAATAGGTCTATCCTTGCGGAAGGCTTGCGGCACGCCGCAGGCCTTCCGCAGTCGACACGCAACGCACCCGCAAGCTGTGTAAACTGCACCATTCGAATGAATGGAATCTAATTGCTTGCGTAACCCCGGGTTTTCACTGGATGCGGTTGCGGTGCGGTTGCGGTGCGGTCCGGCGACTAGCCTTCCGCAAGGATAGCCTATTTTTTATTTTTGCCGGACGCCGCAGCGGTAGGCCTCCGGCAAATGGCAAGCTAGCACAAAACACATCGAGCGGGACAGGAAGACCGAGGCAGTTTCAAAATAAATTTCCGGTTACCTTTCAGAATAAAACACTCGCCAGCTCCTATTTCTCAAGTTTTTCAGCAAAACGTGACGTGGGCGTCGCCGGGCCATGTGCTCATTCACGGTTTAGACACCAGCGAACATGGACGAGGAGAGGTTTATATTGGAGGTGGAAAACCACAAAATAATATATGACACGGCACATCCTTTTTATAAGGACTGTAATGTATTGTGAGTTTGATGTTCGCGATTGCTTGTTGTGCCCGTCTCGCTTGCCGTACTGAGCGGCAGCCGGACGCGGAAGACAGAAATAAAGAGTGGACCCGCACTGACCCGACTCTCGTTATTAATATACTTTACAAGGACAACCAAAAAAGGATGCTGCATGGAATCTCATAGCAGAAGAAGAAGAAAAGGTTAAATCAAAAGAAGTCCACCTCTCGTTGTGAAATGCCACATGATCGCGCGCGCGCGCGGTCCCGCGAGACACGTTGGGAAGTGGGCGGCGACGGAGCTGCCGGACCGCAGCTGTGCGGAGCCGGTGTGGATTGACAAAAAAATTGACCCGTCCGGAGCACGCAGTCAAGACGCACCGCACCGCAACCGCACCGCAACCGCATCCGGTGAAAACCCGGGGTAAGCTACAATTAATACTTGTTCTTCACAGAAGATGGAGAATATATGCCTGAGAGTATTGACATAAGTCTAGATGTGTTGTTGCCCCTTTGTCTTCAAATGTCTATTGTTGAAAGAGATAATAAAAAAAACACGCACACACCTTAACAATGGTGCTATTTCTTAGCCCATCAATGGTATTTTGCATTGTTTGTTAGCATTAGGCTAAGTGGACTTTCTAAAGGCAAAGATATTGTTAGGCGTAATTGTCTTTATGTTTAGTTTGAAAGTAAACGTCATCTGGTAGTGGCAATAAACAGCTTGGAGATTCTTTTTTAAAGAATTGCTTGCTGCCACAATATAGCAATTGTATGTATTTTTTGCTCTCAAGTCAAAGCAAAAACAAATCATCAGCTGAACAATTGCTCATTAAACTTGTAAGTCAAGTCATTGGTATCTCGAGACACCACTGCATATACGCGTTGGAGAGAAGCAATACGCACATATTCACTTTATTATACGATTCCACAAACAGGAATGTGACACCTGCACACGCATCGCAAAAACACACACGCAGGAGGAGGAAGGAGCGGTGGCATGAACCAACTTGCACTTGGCTCCAATGGAAAAGTGTCAGACGCTCGATTGCACAAAGACTCTGGAAAGAGGAGCCGGGAAGAGAGGCATTCCGCAGGATAGACCTTGTGTACATTAGACTGAGCTGGAACTTAGCTGGAGGAGGTCAATGAGGCTCAGCGGATGGGAGCAAGATTAGGCAGTCGTGGAAAAAGAGGAGGAGGCAGAGGGGTGATAACCTTGCTCTCGCAAGATGAATTCTCGCGGTATTTGTGAGTTCACAAACCGTTGAGAATACATCCTGTAGCGCTCCTGTTGATTTCCACCTATGGACCAATCACAGAGAGACATTGTGTTTGGGGCGGGATATGCAACTGTGACGAAACCAGAAAGCCAGCGCTGACACCAAAACCCAACATGGATGAATGGACGCTAAAATTAATTCTGTTCTCGCAGAATTACTCACCGTTTCCTTGTTGAATGTTGAACAGCGAGAGGCGATTCGTGCATTTCTAGCTGGTAAGATGTTCGTGCACCCCCCACCAAGAACGAAGACATGGCCGTGATTGGTTAAAACAAATGTGTACAATGCCGCATCGTCCAATCAGCTCGAATTATTGTACAGAATGTCCCGCCTTTCTCGACTAAATTACCGTGGAGCGGTACCAGATGGATATTGCGAAGAACTCCCTTGAGTGAAGTGCAATAGCAATCTGGCTATCGCCAGGTTATGATATGATAGATATGATGGCCTTCATCACCTTCCACGTTTCATTAATATTTTCTATACACCCCCACCTGTATTGGGCCAATACACCAAAAAAAAAAAAGTGTCACAACACAAAAAGTGTACTGTATACTTAAAATATCCATCCATCCATCCATCCATTTTCTTGACCGCGTATTCCTCACAAGGGTCGCGGGGGGTGCTGGCGCCTATCTCAGCTGACTCTGGGCAGTAGGCGGGGGACACCCTGGACTGGTTGCCAGCCAATCGCAGGGCACACGAACAACCATCCACACTCACAAGCACACCTAGGGACAATTCAGAGCGCCCAATTAACCTGCCATGCATGTCTTTGGAATGTGGGAGGAGACCGGAGTACCCGGAGAAGACCCACGCAGGTACGGGGAGAACATGCAAACTCCACCCAGGAAGGTCCGAGCCTGGACTCGAACCGGAGTCCTCAGAACTGGGAGGCGGACGTGCTAACCACTCATCCACCGTGCCGCCGTACTTAAAATATGATATGTCAATTGACACAAATTGAAAATCAAATCAGGGCCAGTTTACTTGAAGGTAAAGCTATCACTCATTGGATGACTGAATGCAAAGGTTAATTGTAGCTACTGCCATCTAGTGGAAGATCATTTAATTGAAGAACCATGAACTATGTATTTCACTTTTGGACCAGTGAACTTAGTTCAAACATTTTCAACTATGAACTGAACTAGTTCATTTTCAAATTTGTGAGCTGAACTTTGAACTAGTTTGTGTAGAAAATGAAATCTAAAAAATCATGATGCAGTCATAATGATAATTCACATAACATTTGATATGTGCTTCACAGCGGTTGGGAATAGCTGCTCAAAGCATAATTTGATTTTTACTTCAGCTGTACCTAATAAATCACTTGAATAAATAGTGTACCTCATATAGACACCTCCCTTTTCCCCTCAGAGAAGAAAAAAAGAGAACAAGTGATACGACTTTGCATTTGGGTTATGAGTGTAAAATTGACTTGACATTGGTTAGCTTTATGTTTTATTGTATGTAAAGAAACTAAGACTAAACAAACTAAAAAAAAACAAAAAATAAAAAAATTAAAAAATTAAAAAAAAAAAACTTACCCCTAACACATGCCTGTTACTTTCTGAAGTTGTGTTGAATAAAGGATTCACCTCCAATACAACCTCCATTTGATGGCTTTAATTACTTTCACTATAAGCTCAATGCAGAGCACCTGCAGAGCAAGACATGGCATCTGTAAAGCTGATGTTTACAACACAAGGAACAAAACATTGGAGGAACCAACTGCCAAATGTTTGGATGTAATGCAGTTCAATGACATCTGTCAACATTGAAAGATATAAGTGTACATCTCATTTTTGTTTGGAGGTGTACCCAATGTTTTGTCTCACGAGCTACAAGCACTTTTCTACCATGATGTCATTCATTTGCAGACCAAATCTGCAAGTGGAGTGTCGTAACCACACCCAGAAGATCATGCATGGGTCTTTCTCCCCAAATATGAATTACGAAGAACGTACATTCATTTTTCCATAATGACAAAAGCGGTGCTGTCAACCACTCCCTCCAAAAATGCACCTTTTGAGGATGTCAGTAGCACACTTACCTGTGTATGAAGATTTCTTCATGGTGGCAGACGTTTCCTACTGAGGTCTGTGATATTAAAAAATGTAATGGTTCTTTTTTTTAACTGGCTTATTTCCTTTGTGGTCCTCTTCAATTGATCTGGGTTAAGTTTGAAGGCGTATTCCAGTGCACTGCGCACCTCTTCAGAGAGAGAGAGAGAAAAAGGCAGACGGTAATGGACACAATCACACCTGCGCTCCTGCGTCATGACGCATACCCATGCGCCATGTGCGGGAGTGGTTTGGCTCCTGAACTGTATGCTGATCCATGTTTAGGAGCCCTACCTAAGGCAGATAAGACACACAACACAGAGACTGTCTGTGTGTACACATCGTTTGTTAGTTCATCTACTGATTGAACATGTCAATAAAATATAATGTGGATTACAATGCAGATATGTGAAAAGAAAAAAATGAGTCATAAGAAAGAAATAGTTTGGGGCATTTACATTTCAAAAGATGTGTTTGGTACAAACGCAGCACTGATAATCACAAAATGAACACAAACACCATAGAGTGATTGCATGCTTTGTGGCTGATTTTCTTCAAAGTGGGGTCTTAAGTTTTCACTCAGAAAATAAACACTTCATAAACACTGGATGTATACACATGAAATCCTTCTCAATCCACACTTCTGGGCTTCTGTTAATGTGCGGTGGTGATTTTGTCATCAACCACCACCTCCCCAGCCTGTATTTTTGCCATTTTGTTGTGTTTTGCCATAAGAGAAACGTTTCTGGGCGGAAAGTCTATGTTTACCCCTCCAGCCAATCACAGAACGGGGGGCGTGTTCCTGAAGGCAAGTGCAATGTTGGCGAGGAGAGCGGAGGGGTTGAGCCATGGGAGGAGTCCGTTTTGAAGTGTTTGTTTACAAACAGAAACGGACAAAATTTAAGTTCGACCTGTTGCCATAGTGAAGGAATTATTGAGTTTCAAATAGCAGCCAGTGTAAGCACAAAACCTTCATGTTTCTGCTTGGAAGAAGAAGAAGAAAAGAAGGTAAAGAAAAGCCTACTAGAACATCTGAAATTCCATTGGAGTTAATCGGGGCATTTAAAATGTTGGCAGGTGTGCGCTGACTCCCATTTAAAGTTTGAATGTGACTAGTTATTTATAACCGCAACTGCATCTCCAGTTCCAGGGTGTGCACACTTGTGCAACCACATTTCAATTATTCTTAATTTCACTCTGTCTATATTTTTTTTTAATGCAGTTGACTTGTATGGGGCATTAATTGGAGAAATATATTAAAATCATTTATATTGGAGTAAAAAATATTAAGAGAGGTATGGTTTAAATTTATATCCGTCAAATAATTACAGTAGATCTTACAACTGTTTAACCCAATAAATAAAATGTCAAATCTTTTTTCATGTTACTTTGTTTTGGCAAAAATACTACTCACATCACAAGAATTTGCTTATCGTTAGTTGGCTTATGCGATGGGCCTCCAACAGTGTGTGGGCGTCTGAATGGAACCTGTGACCCACTCAGCAGCATGAGTCATGTGTGTCTGTTGCGGCAACATTCACCTGTTTACTGTTACACTGAGGGGGCTTCACTTCAATTTAAGAGAGAGAGAGAAATTGCCAGTTTTGTCAAAAATACAAAAAGAAACAATTCTCTGTGAAATGAAATATTTTACTTCCTAATTAGGAGTAACAAACAACAATTAAATACTAATTCAATTTGTGACATTTTGTGTGACATTTTTCTAATGTAAAATATGTCTGGACTTAACAAGTCTGCCTCACAGTCGAGAGGTTCCGAGTTTCTGAGTTCTCTCTGCACTAGCTCAACTGCAGCAACATTCTTCAGTTTCATCATATCACGTGAAGAGAATTCCTGTGTGACAGCTGCACGCTTGCGCTGCACTGACGTCTTGTGGCCGTGACATGCTCTCATCCACTTCCTTTCACTTTCAAACACAGCCGCCGTCTATGACCACGATCTGTTGTGAACTTGTGACCGCTGAGTGGCTATCAGCCGTTATTGTATTAATGCTGTTTTAATTGCTATCGCGGGCTAATTGCTGAAAACACACAAATGTGGCATAGTTATTTTATTTAGCCGCTAATGCATAAAAAGGGTGATTAAAGAAGAGCCACTGCACTTTTCCTGTCATATACATTGGGACTTCAACCTTTGAATTATGAGGATTTCAAGATACGAATCAACACCCGGCTGATTTTGTTGTTGTTGTCTTGAGTTGAGTTCCAAACAAAAATTTGAATTACAAGCACTAAATGGAGGGAACTTCACAAGTACATGACGCGTAGTGAACAATTCTTCAAGAAAAAAAAAAAAGTGCTTGCTTTAGGCAATTTATTGCTACTCTAAGTTAAAGTTTACACATAAAACAAAGATAATTGCATGTTGTGTACTTAACCAAACCAAAGTCCGTTAGCCTTATGCTAACACACAATGCAAAACACACCACAAATGGGCAAAGGAATCTGATGCAGTGGAACTTATGGCTCCAACGTATATTTCAACACAAAAGGTATCACTACACATGCAGACAGGCAATATCTTCAAAAAGAATGTATACTGCAGCTTACTGAGCCTCTTAGCTGTGAAAATGTTTGTGTGTATTTTTGTACATGTGTATAATATTGTCCCCTGGTGGCCAAGGCATGCACAGCAGAAGCAACACTTGAATGAACTTTGAAGCCACAGACACGAGCGAGCGATCGGGTTGGGTCAACTTCACATCATCCTCCCATGGAGGTCTGCTTGCAGTTCCTTATAAACTCACTTTGCAGATTGCATGCTTTGGCCTTCTGCATGGACTCCAACATATCCGTTTTTTTTTCCTTCCGCCATATCAAGTACCTCAAGTGACAATTTTAAAGAGATTGAGGAGCCATTTCCAATGGCTGTGAATCAAGTCAACTATGTTCACACCCACAACGGCGCAAAAGATTAAACAGTGATGATGTAAAAGGTACTGAAAAACATTTCCAATAAATGACCTACCCTCAACAGAATTTTGAGTTACTTCATAATGCAACAACAACAACAACAACAACCGCTCCACCCCCACCGCCCAATTGCATCTAGGCTCCCTGCTATGGGCACTTCCACACATTTCAAGTTTAGTCCTGCAAATTCCCACATATTGTAATCACGATTCCCATAAAATTATTGTTGCAATCATTGGAACGTTTCCAATTTGAAAGCTCCTTGGAAGTTCGCAACCCAAAGTGCAAGGGGACGTTCCAACGACTTGGCACTTGTTGCTAAGTAATTAGGGTTTGTTGGGGGGGGAAGAAGACTGAAGAAACAGTTACACAAAGTCAATAGCAGCTTAGAAATGCATTACACACCCCCATTCCACATGTCAGCTATCACCACTGTTGTATAACCTGTAGAATCTCTCTCAGGACATGGCAAGATGTGACTATGAAACTACTGTCAGGAAAATCCTACTAGAACATCTCAACTTTAAGGTTTAAAAAAAAACAAAAAAGGGAGAGAGAAAGACACTTTGAATTGTGGCAGCTGTGTGCAAGCTCATGACTGAATGCGATTGGTTAATTTTGAAACCCTTTAAGTTGAGCTGTATAGTTTACAGAGCACATTGGTGGTGGAAAAGGTTTGCTTTGCAACTTGAAATTCAAATCAATCATACAAATTTGTTGATTCACTTCATTATTGGATCGTCAGCATTATGGTGGTGCACACACGCAGCTGATGATTATCTCTGAGAAACATATCTTGCCCTCAAATTATGCCCAACATTATTTGCCATTTCCTGTTACAAGTTATGGCACGTATAGAAGCTGCAGCCTCTGCACAATGCGTGTGTTTAAAAAAGCACACACACACACATTGTGGTGTTGCTGCGTTTGGCCCCTCGGCTGTGTCCCCACGAAGAGGGTCTTGGTTTCCGCTCGCTGACGATGAAGCCGTTCCATTGCTTGTTGTTGTTGTAACACTTAGCCCACATGCTTCAACACTTGCATGTCTCGGCCGGCTCAGGAAATTCATAACTCGTAGCCACAAAAGCACACGCAAAAACACCGACCTGCTTGATGCATGCTGCAAACCTGATGAGAGATTTGTTTTTGTGACATTTCCATGTTGACTCACAAAAAGCGACGGGGCGCAGATGACTGTTTGCTGTTTGCGCGCCTCTTTAGCCGTCACTCAATGTTCAGCAAAGGGATAAAAGTGGGCTGATTTCATGCTTGTTTGCACCTCACAGCAGATGTATCATGATGTGTTTATCATCTTATGCATCCACACAAGCCTGTAATTTCGACAGTACATTCACTTTACAAAGATAATAATGCTCTTGATTAACAAAAATGCAAAGAACATGGGACCTGAATGACCAAACTGTTTTGCTATGCCAACAGTTTTTTTTAACCATTAGTTACTCGTACAACAGGTATCGTATCAGGCCGATACTCCGCCTTATTTCAAAGTAATGGTACTTTCGATACTGGTCTTGTGGCCATTTTACGACCAGGAACTAGTAATTAGAAGAATGGAAAATTGACATTAATTTCATGCAATTTTAAGGAAAAATACTATATTGGTATATAGGGATGTAACGATATCCAAACATCACAATACGATATTGTCACGATATGAAGGTCACGATACGATAATTATCACGATATTGTTTGGGGGGGGGGGGTTGGTGATATTTAAAAAAGATCACAATCACAGTTGCACAATGGTTAAAAAAAAATCAAACAGTTGTACTCAATGGAACAATTGACAGCACAACTTCAGATGAGGGTTCCTATTTTTGAAAGAAGATGGGGACCAATCCTGGACATTGTTAGATAGGGTATTGATACCCTGGGTATGTGGAGGAAATTTTTGTTGTTGTTGTTCATATTACTTGTATTTGCATGATACCAATTGTATGTAAAGGCCCTATCTCAGGACAATTATTGTTATTGTTATGTTGTTGTCGGTTTTGACAATAAAAGTTCAAAAAAAAAAAAAGATCACAATATTGTAAAAACAAAAAAGGAGCTCATACTAAAAGAAGCACAATATTATGCTTTTGTACATAACAGCAATGCATATAAACCAGCTACAATCTCTAATAACAATATTGAGGCACTTACTTGCTAATGCAAGCACACATTGATCGCTTCACAAGCAAATTAGGCTCCCCTTTATCTGACAATTAGCATAGATTTTAAACATCGAAGGCCAAAACATCCCCAATGAAAATTAAATTGCACTAAAAAATTAGTCATTAGAGGGTGCTAGAACTGCACAAATGGAAATCAACCTGACTTTTTAACAGATGTGTTCCTTTTGAATATTGTGAACATGACGACGACGATATTGTAGAAGTTTTAATATCACGATATCACGATATTTCCCTTATTGTTACATCCCTATTAGTATATACACAGCAGGTCTTTAAAATTGTCTGCCATTGTTTTTTGGGGGAAACTTTATGTATCAAAAGTACTAGTGGCATCAGGACTTGGTACCCGTATTGGTGATTACTCAAGAATTGAGTACTTGTACTGGTATCGGTCTAAAAAAATGTGGTATCGAACAGATTAATAAAAAGTTTACACACCCCTGTCAAATTGACTGTTGGTAAAGTATCACCAATTGAGCATTTCCAGGAAGAATTTAAATTTGAATGAAATTTGATGGCTAATAAGCTGGCCTGGCTATACGTGTGCAAATGGCCCAGTTTTTTTTTAGCAACTAATACAAGCACAGAATATTGTTTTATTTGTTTGTTTGTTTGTTTGTTTGTTTGTTTGTTTTAAATTGCAAGGCGGAAAGGGTAAAACAGTTTCCCAATCCTGATCTACATAAAATGCATACAGTGATGACAGAGTAATACATATATAATTTTCTTATTAGAAACCAGTATATTATTATATATATATTATTATATTTTTTTCAATTATTCAATTATTGTTTTCTCTTTCATCCATCCATCCATTTTCTTGACCGCTTATTCCTCACAAGGGTCGCGGGGGGGTGCTGGCGCCTATCTCAGCTGCCTCTGGGCAGTAGGCAGGGGACACCCCGGACTGGTTGCCAGCCAATCGCAGTTCTCTTTCATATACAGTGAATAAATTTCATACAATATTAACACAAAAAGACGATTCTTTAATACTAAATGATGTCATGACATATACAATGAAAATCATGTCACCGGGCACAACATTAGTTATTGCCTTATGTAATGCAAAATATATTTTCAAAATTATATCTATAAAGATAATAATGCTTAGTATTAGAATGGCAATAATACAGCGCGTGCAAAACCACGATGTATTATACTGAGTCATTTCTAATATTTTCATGAATGACCTAAATACCATCTTGTACAACTTCAATAATAAACATGGTAAATTAACTCACTACGAGTGTCAAACAAAACTAAGCATTCAGGTTTGTGAAGTCAGACGTTTTTGTATTGAATCTCATTCAATTCTGTACCTAATGAAGTGTCCGGTGAGTGTAAATGTCATGTGTACATGTATCACAAGCAATTGGAGACAATGACATTTATAAAAAAAATAATAAAAAAAATCAGGTTGCAAGCACAGTCAGTATATTTTTCATGTACCTGATTGGTTTATCCAGTGGCATGCATGCAGTGTTGCTGCACGGCTTGTTTGCAGGCCTTACAGGATGTTTTTTTTTGTTTTTTTGTTTGGTTTGGTTTGGTTTATTGAACATCGAACATGTAATACAAATTATAAAATAATAATACGGAAAGAAAATAAAAGCCAAAAAGGAAAAGAATTATCAGCAAAGTTGGCTGTTCAGAGCGAGTAGGAAGTAGGATGTCTTTACGGTCGCTGAGTTCCACGCATGACCTCGTAAACATCATTGGTGACTCCGTTCCGTAGCCTCCATTTGGCATGCCACCTTTTGATCTGACAATGATATGATGAAATATGATTAATATAAGCCTTGATGTATTTGTAAAATGTAACGAGGCTATAAACTGAGAGGCACGAAATGAGACCTCAGTAGCAAATACGAAAGCATGAATCCCACAATTTTTTTTCCCAGTCTGGAACTCCTTGCAGTTAAGTATATAAAGAGCCCGCCTTCCACTATAAGAAAATACAGTCTAAACACATAGACAGACACAGACCTTGGGTATGACCCATAGCAGGAAGGCGATGAAGACTCCAAACAGCACAGCAGCCGAAACCACAACGATCACCAGGAGAAGGTTTTTGTTTGGGTTGCCACACTGCTGCTCATCTAGTAGTGAGACAAACATTTGGAATAAGAACAGAAAGTCTTTTTGTTACAGGTGAGAGTAGAAACCAAACACAGTCCACCATTATGACATGACAATACATTTAATTACTGGGTACAAGTATGTTCGATGCTCTGCATAAATGAGTACACCCCAACAGGTTTGTAAAACCAACTTTAGTTTCCTGTCAGAATTAAGATTTTGTATGGGATACTATACTACAAAATATTCCTGCAAATGTGGGGCATTGATTGCAAACAGGATTTGTTAATTAGTACCCCCAAAATAGTATTTGTTAATGAAATTTATTAGAGTACATTTTGCACAAATAAGTACACCTCGAAAAAAACGACTTGGTAATTCCAGACCTAAGAGACGTGTTGCCAACCATAAGTCATGGAGGTCATAGAAAATACTAGAAGTAGTCGTTTTTGTGGCGGGGTGCATAATTTTTTTTGCATTAATTTGATTAAAGTGAAGATTTTGTAATCTATTTTATTAAAGCCTTACTTTCATGTTGTGAGTTAAGCGCATATTCTACAGAAAACATTTTGTCAAAATTTTGCAAATTGTTCTTATATTCATTGAGTTATTGAATAAAATCTTATTTTATTTTTTAAGGGGGCATACTCGTACATGTAGGTAACGGGGTGGGAATCTTTGACTGTCTCAGGATTCGATTCGATTCCGATTTTTGGGTCTGCGATTCGATTCAGAATCAATTTTCAATTATTGATTCAAAATAATTTGATTGACAACGATTTCACCTTCAATTTACAGATGTGCAAAGAATTGTCATGATCTACTCCAGTCTGACTCGCTAATGCTAATTAGCGTGCTACTCACGGCACTTTTATCACTCAAAAGAACGGCTATTCATACAAAACACGTCAGGAATGTATACAGAGAAGTAGCTTAACATTACTCACCAGCATATGCTCTTCCTACGCTAAAAAAAACAACTTTTATTGGCATAATTTGATCGTGACTTTTTCCTTCTACTCTAAATATGGCTACAACTTAACAGTGTATCGGAACGCGAAACCACACTGCCCCTAAGTGGCCACATCGTGTACAACATGGACAGCGCTACCAAATTGTTGAAAACAGAAACATCATTGCACATATTTGTGACTGTATTTTATCTATTCCTTGATATGATGATGTCATAAGGTGATAAACGCTTGCCTGAAACCACCAGCAGCACCGAGCCATTGCCGTCCACATCCCTTTTGTCCGAGATTTTGATGTCAAACCACTGGTAGCTACACCAGTACGGCCCTGTGTCTCCTGGAGTCAGCTTCGAGATGACCACGTCCACATTTGGCAAGTCTCCATGCACCGTAAGCCTTCCGCTGAAATTCTCGGTGATGGTACTTTTGTTGGATGTCATGTAGAGAACTTGAGATTCCTTCCTGAGGCCTTTCAATAAAATCATCGTCTTGATGTGTTGAGAAAGTCTGCACTGGATGGAGACAGATCCGCCAGTGGGTCTCCATATCACTGTTGCATTGTTCTCCACTGAGGTAGATGCAAAATGATATTTCATATCTGTTTGCATTATTTAGGTATTCTTTTCCTCTGTATAAGTCTTACCTGCTTCAACCAGAGTTGTGCCAAACAAAAACAGGACGGAGACGAGACCTAAGCACACAGCAGACATGTTGAGCATGAAGCCGCACTAGGAAATGCATCTGTATGTCTTCCCACATCATGACACATTTGAATACCGACAGCATCCTGTCACCTTTTGGTAGCTGGTGTGAACTTAGACGCATGTGATTAGCATCACCCCAAAATGGGGTCTTTCCCAGAAAGTGTAAAAAATATTTAAAAAATGTTACTGCTCCTAACTGAAACAAAATGGTGCAAATAACAAATAGCTATCATCTATGATAGCAATTTGAGATTTTCTATGTAATATCTTTTTTTTACACTTTGATTACAGAATCATTAAAAATTGTAAATGTGTCTTCTCAAGTGCATAATTACGTGCTTTTGGTGTTCCTTAGACCAGCGGATTTTCCATTTCAAGGCAAACACGGTGAAGTGACATTGAGATGTTATGATGCACAGAAATGGGAAAATGCTAACAAAAGTGAAATCAGCCTCAAGTGTAAACACTCAATTCAGTGGCAAAAAAAAAAACACTTTTTTTTTTTTTTAACCCCATACCAATGGTGGTTTTAAAACCAGTTTCACAGTAATTTTAGAAACCTACTTTACTTCCAAACATTTTAGTCTTCTTTTAATGTTTAGATGTTGTCAATGTACATTCTTTTAGTTCAGCGACTGTCTTGTCATTTGGCACAACAGTGTCCTCTAGAGACAACAGAGCAAGCACACCTGACTACAGCCACAATTAGAAAAAACAGGGGGCACACGACAGTGAACTGCCACGTATTTGTGGTTTCGGTATTCGCTGCTTCACATATTTGCAGAGTTTTTTTTTATACATTGAAAAACTCCTATATTTGCTGTTTTTGCACCCAGGTCAAGGCAATCAAAGTGAAGGTCTTTGCAGCATCTACAGGAGGTGCGAAGGAAGGAATTATGTTGTCAGTCAAGCAGCTACACTTAGAGAAAAGTTGTGCTTGTCTAAAGCGTTCTCGAGGGAGGGTGTCAATTACAACAGGGTTTTCATCTCTTCGCTATTTGCGGCTGGACTTAATCCTTATCTCATCATGGGATTCCCATGTGATTAGTGCGATTGGAATAGATATTTGAACACTAACTGTGATGCAACACACATGTAAACAGATAACAAAACAATATTCACTGTCATAAAGTCTATACTCTGCAAACTAAAAACGACTATTATTTCAGCTTAAAGTGTATGGGACAACTCAGGACATTTTTTAATGTTGTTTTGAACGATATAATATACATGACAAATGAGCGACTCGTCGAGTCAAAACATATTAAAATAGTATTTCCTTATTTTTAAATTACCTGTGCAAAATCTGGCCATTGGCGCGCTCCCAGCGGCCGAATCGGATATGACGTCAGCGGAAGAACTGAAGTCAGCGTCTTTGCTTTGCCGCTGCAAGCTTACGACTGCTGTGTGTTTTATGTCATCAACTGAATTTCTACAATGCCGTCACTAAGTGTAGTAAACTTACATTCATGTCTACATGAGTTTTATACTGACCCCTAGTGGTCATGTCGTGCACGCAAAGAGTCATAAAGATCATAATATATATCGTATTCTAATTAAGATTGTGTTTGTGGACATATAAGCAGCAAAATCCATTATTTTAGTTAACAAACATTAATGAAAACATTTAAACTAAAATTCAATAAACAATTTTACTCATGAAATGAAATAAAATAAAAACGAAAATGTTTCTTAAAAAAACGAAAACTAACTGAAACTTACTATAATTATAGCAAAAATGTCCTTTGTTTTAGTCTTTGGTAATTAATCTACTACATGAGCCTTGGGGATGTTTTTCATGTGATTTTAAGTATTTTTATTTCGATATTAACCAGCGTAAAGACGTTTGAAAGTGATGTCACGACAGAAGTGATGTCATTAGCAGCCAATAGAAAAGCACCTTCAGATGACGTCGCACTTACACGACTAATTTGCCTGCTTGACTTTTGGCTCCAATGGCTCCGCTCGCCTGATTTTTCATTTAACTCAGACGAAATGCAATGCTAGGTAAGAAATTAGTTACTTTTTTCATTTTACCTTGTTGTTTATTAAAAAATAAAAAAATAAAAAAATTAGTACTTGGACTATCTAAAACTAAGCATTTTTTTTTAACTTAAACTAATAAAAACTATCAGAACCACTTTGAAAACTAATTACATTTAAAAAACAAAACTCAAAACGAAATAAAAACTAACTAAAATGAAAATTCCAAAACTATAGTAATCCTGGTTTTAATCCATGTCAGTGGGTGACCATTTTTCTACTTGCTGTCGTCTGAAAATCACATCATAGTCGCTCAGGTAGCAACCAATCACAGCTCAGCAGTTTATGCGCTCTAAATAATATATTGTTTAGTTAATTATGAATTTATATATATTATTATATATAATATATATTATGTTTAGTTAATTATGAATTTATATATTCACTTTGGACTAATTTAATTCAATCGTTTTACCACCTGAAGCAATTTATTTTATACATTGGTCAGTAATTCTCTGTTTCATCTTAAATTGGTTCAGCAATTCTTTTCACATTACCAAACCCAGAAAATGGGTAAGCCATGATCGGTCATTACCTGAGCCGTGAGCAACAAGTGATGTAATTTCATTTTCAGTAGACAGCAACTACTTTGATCGATACAAACGGGTGCATTTTGCTGCCTAATTCCTATTCCACAAATGAAATATAGACTAGTGAGAGTCGCATACAATATTACTGCAAAAATTAAATAAATACAAAATAAAATGGGGTTTGACTTCCCCTTTAAGCCTTTACTGTAATGTAGAAAACAACTTTATAAATAAGATAACACAAGAATTGATTATTAAAATAAATGCTCTAGGAAGAGTCCGACTGTATAAAAACTTTTAGGCACAGGCAAAAAGTGTGCTAGCAAACATGAGACATATATCAAAACATATCTCTCACAAATTCCCAGAATGTAACAATTCAGCGACAGCGTCCCGCAGGCGCACACCCGCCTCATCCTGTTCGCCTCCCTCTGGACTAAAAGCCTCCACCTCTTCAACTTCTCCATGAGGCACATGTCCGACGTCCATCAGCATGTTGTGAAGGACGCAAGCGCTCAACACCACCGCTCTCGCTCGGCTGTCATTCCCGACATCCAGCCGCCGGAGTCTCGTGAATCGTCCCATTAGGCCCGCGACGGCCCGGTCCAGTATGCGAAAGTGCGGCTCCAATGCGGCATTGAAGCGTTCCTCTCTGGCCCCGCCTCCTCCTGGATACGGCGTCAAAATGTGAGCGGTGAGCGGGTATCCGGCACGGGCCACCAGCATGGAGTCAGGAGGCATCCGGTTTAATTCCCGATTGAGGTGCGAGCTAAGCAGGCCGCCTCGGTACACGTCCCGCCTGCTCTCGATGAAGCAGTGGAGGAAGCGTCCCGTGCGGTCGCACACCAATTCAAGATGGATCCAAGATGCGGGATGCTCTGTCTTCTTTATCCTCTTCACTTCCGGCTCTGCGCTGTCTTTACTTGATGGCAGCTGGATGGGAATACGGGTGTGCCCCAACACTCCCAACACCCGAGTGATGTGCCGGCTTCCTCCCGCCCGCTTGGTTTCCTGTTCCAGCACTTCAGAGAGAGGGAAGAGGATGGCCTCTGCCTCGTCACCTGTGGACGAAACATCACCACTATGAATAAGACGGCATTTGACCATTGTGGCCAGATTTGTGCGTCTGGAGTTGACTGTAATCCTGTCAACACATTCAAATGGAATTTTGATTAAACACAATATAAATAAAGATAATTGATGGATGGAAATTAATGTATTTTAGATTGATAGATTAATAAGAGTCACATTTTGTATCTTCATTAAAAACGTGAACAAAAGTGGGCGGGTCTGATTCCGAACCATATAACTCCAGGGCTGAATGATAAAGTCCTACTGCGGCCCTCAGTGGGACAAGTTAAGTCAAGTAATCTTTATTTATATAACTGAAATTTACCGACACTGCGATTTTCATCTTTGTAAAAAAAAAAAAAAACTAAACAAAAAAAAACGCCAATTTTGCAGGATTTCAACAAGTCAACCTGGTAATGTGCACCTTCTGTGGTAGTTATCAGATGCTGTACACTTATATTTTTGCGCAATGTGCTTGTGGCTTTACGCCACCCTTAAAATCTTACCCAGGGGCCAGCGAATGTGCTCGTCCCGCAGCGTGTTGACACACTGGCAAAAGAAAAAGAAGATGCGGTGGATGTTGCCTTTCTCGAGGCGGTACAGACGGGACAAAGTGCGGTAGCTGACACGGCTGGAGAGCAGGGTGAGACACAGCGGGACCGTCTGGCTCAGAGACAGGCGGGCACGACCCGCAAGGCGGGTTCGCGATTGGGAGTCCCGCAGGAGAGCAGTCACATGCTGAGTGAGGATAATATATAATCACATGGCGCATGTGACGTCACCGTTAATATACAGTGATATGGCGCTCACCTTTGCTGCCTCCACTTCCTCCCCGGTACTAGAGGATGCAGTAGTGGCGTTATTCCTTTGTGGAGGTTCACTTGCTTGTTTGACTTTGTCGATCAAGTCCGCTTCCAGCACGTCCTCCATGGCCTGGTCCAGTCGCTGGTCCAGCTCGACGGCAGACAGAGGCTGCCATTCCCGCTCCACCAGGTCCAAGACGGCTCGGCTTGCCGCTAAAACGCAGCCGTCGACGTCCATTTGCCCAGATAGTTAGAAGAAGAAGCGGTCTTTGGAAGATAATTAAATGAGGCTTCACTAAAAGAAAAACCCATGTGTCTTTACTGTTAGCTAAATAGCTAAATGCTAACGGACGCGGCGTTCGGGGACAGCAGAAAGTGGAGGAAACTTAAGTATTCTCGTAGTAAAAACAGTGTACTGTGGTGTGTTCAGGGACATTACAGGAACAGTCCAGAAAATGACTGCCATAAATCAAATGCAAACTTAGCACCGTTAAGTTACTGCGTTCTCACAGAGGAACATTGCATAACCTTTCAAGAAACGAGCACAGTCTGTACGGCTGTACGCGGTAGTAAATAGTGGGCTGTGGTGTGTTCAGGGACCCCAGTCAAATCAAAATGAGCTGTAGTGTGTTCACAGACTTCTCTGGGATTTCTACGTGCTTTATGCTCCCACAAGCTGAGAACATAGAAAATGATGGTAGCATGAGGAGGATTGTAAAGAAACCAAGGACATTGGCGTGTTGAGGAACTTTGCAGGAACACCCGAGTCAAATCTATTTAGAAGTCAAAGAGAGGACGCTCACTCATCTTTAATGTCCAATCAATTCCAACTTTGAACATTAGCCCGAGTTAACAACACCATTATCCAAAATTAGTTTCCATCTTATTACTGCAAATGTCTCAACCATAAATATACTGTACTTTCACTTTTAAGTTTTCAAGTGTTTATTTCTTTGTTTTGAGGAGGTGGGGGCGGCATGAATTGTATAAATAGTATACAAGCAAAAAACAAACTTGTGATAGTGGGGCTCAAACGTTGGAAAACAAGCATACATTTCTTTCGACTAAATATTGTGGCCTGCTGATTAATGTTTGTTGGGATAAAATTGATCACGAGTTGTAGTAACCGTTCACCCTGAATTTGTTCTTCAAAGGGCAAAAACAAACTATTTGGGCCAAAGAAAGGAGTGAAATCCTAATAGTTTAATTAATACAAACATAAAAAGCGTAAAAAGGTCTCTCCTGCTCGATGCCGTCATTGAAGCCAATAAAGTAACACACACACACAAAAACACTCACAGTGAAGTAAGGCAGCTTAACGACAGCTCAAAAGTAAAGAATCAATTAAATAGGAGGTACAATGATTGGTGTTGAGCAGGTGACAGTGTTGTGACCAGTCAGGGCTGTGAAAACGTTTTCTAGCATGCACACACAAACGCACCGCTCGCTCACATAACAATAACAACAACCCATCTTTTGCTTCTGTTCAGCTGGAGATCTTGTCCTCCGCTTCACCAAATTTTGCCCGCCCCAACTCCCATAAATTTCCTGTGTGCCTCCTCCCTCTCACTGAACGGCTTGCTCGTTGCCTGAGCTGCTCGAATCCTGTGGCTTCATGACGTCCGGGAGCTCTGGGGGGGTGGAGAAAGGCTCCATCCTCAGTTGCTCAAATGAATCATCTGTGGAGAAGTCAAGTCAGCAACTTAAGACCAGGATACACACACACACACATTACTATCTTATGGAACAACAAAAAAGTTTGTTTTACCACTGAGCCGAAAAGCTAAGCCCACTGTGCCGGGAGACTGAGGCCGAGCCGTATGGTTGGTGAAGCCGCAGTTTCCGAGTGTCTGAGTGTCATCCAGCTCCATGTCGTCCTGAAAAACAAAAAATAGCAGTCAGCATGCCACTTGTTACACATGACATTATAATAATAATAGGGCTGAAACATTCTGGTAAATCAACTAATTGTGATTTTCTTCCCCCCTAAAAATGAAAGCTTTCATCTCATCCTTGGCCACCAGGGGGCAATATAATACAGACATACAGTGTGCGCCGCCTGCGTGAATGCTCCATCCATACTGTTTCAGCACCGCCACCTGGCAGTCGGGAGGGACGAGATAGAACCGTATATTACATTCGTAACTGCCATTTTATGATAAAACAGAAGACTAGCAACTAAGCTACATTAATACTGTACTGTATTAATACTTTCAGCATTGTTAATTTAAAGTAATGTCCTGTTTTTGAATGAAGGGATGGAAAAGAAAAAATATATATATTTACAGCCCTCAATACAACAGTAACTTGAGTGCCCAAACTTGCATTTTGAGACATTCGACTCATGAGTGAGCTTCAGACATTCCACAACTAGATGGACTTCACAACATCCGGCCACTATCAGTTCAACAATTATCAGAGAGACGTGACTCACACATGTATTTTTAACACATGACAAGCACAGACTTTTTAAAGTGATCAAAGTGTATCCATTGCACACACTATGCCAATTAGCTAACATTACGCTAACACCAGCTGTTAAAGATGCTCTTCACTGACGTAACTTCACAAATCAGTGACATATGGTCATCTCTGTCCCTCTTCAGTAGCGGGAATCCTTATATACTGGTGCAGTCACATTAAAACACCTGGCTTATGGTAAAATTAATTTTAATAATCTTGCAATAATACAAATCTTAATCAAAATGGTCAGAAAACACTTTTATTAGACTGTCGGTTGGAAATCTATTCGATTTATCCTTTCAATTCTCTCCAGACACTCCTTTGTTAGTACACATTTGACATTTTCATGCACTTATTAATGGCACACAATGTGACGTCATGTCTCAGGGTTTTTCCTGCTTTGACTCTAATTGATGCAGAGGTGGTACCACCCTGACAAGGGATGGGCGACTACCAATACCAATCCTTTTTTGAAAGGTACAGTACTTGCAGCGGTGGCTAATACCAGTATCACATTTTTTACGGGGTACAACTTTGGCACAATACCTGTTAACGAGGTGTAAGGGAAAAAAAGTTCCATATAACACTTAATTAGTGCCGTGCTTCTCAACGAGGAGTGCGCACGGCCAGTGAGCGCTTCAGTGGTCAGTGAAGCCATCTTCCTGCGCTCTCTCGCAACACGCTGAAAGAGGCGTGCTGCAGGCGTTTCCCACATATCGGTAGGCCGCTATGCATGTATGTGTACCTGCCTTTAAAAAAAATACTAAAAAAAGAATTAGACCACGCCGTTTTTGACGCCAAAAGATCACAGTACAGTACTGGTACCGGTACCCCGTGCTGCACTAATTGCGACCGAACTCAATCAGCTGCAGCATTGTGTTGAGCGTTATCAGTCACTCAGGATGGAGGCAGGCAAATTTTGAACGCAGAAAAATAACTTCCATCTATATTACATATAACAATAAGACTCAAAAGGCAATTATGTGGCACAAAACATTAGTTAATTTGTGCCAAGCTATCATAGTAGTTTAGCCAAACGTCAAAAGGTATCCCCACAACAAACTGTACCGTACTAAAATTATTTCGGAACTGACTCTAGTTCTACTCTCTCATATTGCATTGTTTTGTTGCTCTACCATTTTGTAAGCACAAAATATGAACGTCTTCCTTCTATCTTGGTCAGTTTACCTTATAGAGCCTTTGGTCCTCGGGCGGCCTCTTGAGGATGCCTTCCACAATGCGCTTCAGCTCGTACACTGAGGTCGATTCTTTGGCGTCGGTGAAGATAGTCGTCTTGTGACGCCGAATCATTAGGAACACATCCTGGCGGAAAAGACAAGAGAGCTCTCCTCATTTTCATACATTGTTTTTTCTTTGGCTTTCTCGTGATTCCACCACAATACGCAATTTGATAAATATTCCATACAAATGCACATTGAAATACACTTGCAATAGCTATAAAATGCCAAGAGGTGACTGTATTGCATTGCAAACCATCCTGTGCCCTTCCCACTACAACAAAGGGTGAATACGGTAGTTATACAACATACGTTACTTTGAAAATGGACATCCTTTACTGATTCGAAAGCCTGTATCTCATTGAGCGATGCAGACTTCCAAGGGCGAGTGTTGCTTTTTCGACAGGCTTCAATGTTGCAAAGACACTCTCAAACCCTCTTTATGCTCTGTTTTTTCTTGTCGCCATCAAATTTTGAATATGTTCAAAATTTCTTTGCGATAAGATTTTTTTTTTTTTCCCGGTTTAAGAGCATAATGAAGGTTTTAGACAGAGTATGTGGCAACTGGAAAGTGTCTTTTGAGACGTTGAACGAAGCCTGCTGAAAAAGCGACACTCGCAAGTGAACAAGTGAGCAGCCCAGTGAGCAAGAGTTTACTGGAGCGGCTAGTGGGAGAAGGTAGTACAGGGTGACCCAAAAAGATGCGTACCCAGATTTTATTGGATAAAAAATCCATTTTTTTAACGAATGTCTTTTCTGTTGCAGGACGTGAAAGGTGAACCTATGGATGATCATTTGCAGCTATAGTTGCCCTGAAAATGTCCTGGACAAATCAGCAGAAGATATTCTCCCTGGAGACCTATTTTGCGACAAAATCATACCAGAGTGTACAGATTCAGTTTGGAAAGCGTTTCCATTGTCGCAACTTTCCATCAAAATCAACAATTGTTAGTTGGATTAAGAAGTTCAGAGTTCAGTTCTGAGAACCAAACGTTCTCAAGAAAGTTTTCATCATTTTCAAGCACATTACAGAACCATTCACACATTGTTACTCGCTTTTCCTTGTCAGCATCGGTTAATTTTTGCTTTATTTGGATCTTGTATGGGTATAGGTGCAGATCGGACGTAAGAACACGCCGCAGTGACTCCCTTGTCATTCCGAGTTCTTGGCTGCGTCTACGCACTGATTTCCTCGGGCTGCGTCCTACTGAGTCCCTCACTGCAGCAATGTTTTCTCCTGTCCTTGCACTCTTCTTCCTGCATTCCTGAATAAGTTCCCCCTGTGGCTTTAGAACATAGGCCCACTACAGTCCCATGCTCTCTGAACTTCTTCATCCAACTAACAATCGTTGATTTTGATGGAAAGTTGCGACAATGGAAACGCTTTCCAAACTGAATCTGTACACTCTGGTATGATTTTGTCGCAAAATAGGTCTCCAGGGAGAATATCTTCTGCTGATTTGTCCAAGACATTTTCAGGGCAACTATAGCTGCAAATGATCATCCGTAGGTTCACCTTTCACGTCCTGCAACAGAAAAGACATTCGGTAAAAAATTGATTTTTTATCCAATTAGATATGGGTACGCATCTTTTTGGGTCACCCTGTATAAGCTAGCGAGAGCAAAGCGGAGGGATACAAGCATCGGGAGCCTCTAAATGATGGGACTCAGCAAACGACCACTTGCAGGCAGTCCTTACAGCAGGGGTCTCCAAGTTAGGTCCTCGAGAGCCCCTATCCAGCCTGTTTTCCATGTCTCCGTCCTTCAGCACAGCTGAATCTAATGATCAGCTAATCAGCAAGCTTTGCAGAAGCCTGATAACGATCCCGATCATGAATCAGGTGTGTTAGTGGAGAGAAACATGGAAAACTGGCTGGATAGGAGCTCTCGAGGACTGAACTTGGAGACCCCTACCTGAGGGGCTCGACACACGGGAGGCGACGTCGCTCGCTCTCCATTCATTTCCTATGGAAGCAAGGCGACAAGGCGAAAATCGCCCTCCTCCCTCCCCCTCGGCGACACGCGACTTTCGTGCATGTGAAAAATCATGCGTGTGCACATAGGTCCGCAACGCGATACTAGAAAGTTGAAACATGTTCAACTTTTGTGTCGTCGCCGAGGCTTCAACCAATCAGTGAAGATTTCATTGACGAGCCAATGAACGCAGGACATGCTAGACAGTGCGATACACGGCAAAATGGGAGGATCTAAGTTTAGCAGTCCGACCATCCAGTTTTATATGATACTTCACGCAATGATTTCCGGGACGTGGACTGGAAACTTAGCAACAATTGTTCAGTTAATTCCAGTAATATATTGTGAATCTTCATCCTCGAAATATGTAATGGAACGTCCATTTACAATGATTCCCTCCAATTTAATAGCCAATCAAATCTGTTGTCAACAAGCCGCTCTAGAGGGTGCCGTCAGTCACTGCCGCCGTCGCAACTGTTTGTAGCTTCCCGTGTGCGGCAACAAGTACCTTGTCGCCTCCCGTGTGTGCAGTTTGACATGGGAGGCAACGGGATATGTAATTCGCTGTCGCTTGTCGCCTACCGTGTGTCGAGCCCCTTACAGTGTCAGGTATGGGTCAACTACATTCATTAAATCCTCCTTTGGGTATCCGTAGCAGAAAGATGGTGGCAAAACATGCCTGCTGTAAGTTGTGGTGCAATCTATGTTATATAATTAGCTGTTACTTGTCCTATGATTACATTTTTATTTTTTTTTAATGTACGTTGATATGTTTATTTTTTTATTTTTTTTGCATATAATTGATTTTTTAAATTAATTATTAGTTTACCACTTGATGGTGCAATATTTTACACACTGTCACTTTAAGGACACTATCCTGAAATATGTATTTACGTGTTCATATAACTGGTGACTCACAAGATAGAAAAGCAGATTAAGTCTCAAAATATTTTCATGTCCACAAAATAATAGTAATCATGGCTTTAAACAGTGCAATTATGCCGATAAAGTGATAAAGTTGATGCTAATTAGCGTAGCATTGAAGCTAACGCAGTGTACTCGGCAACTCTGTAGCCACAACTTGACCAACAGCAGCTGTTATATCGTATAATATTACGGAACGTCACCGTATCAACACTAAAGAGCGGTTGGATTTTAAATAATATACGTCGTTTGGAGATGTTTCGTGGGCCAAAAGCGTTAGTAAGGGAGTCGTGACGAGCTAAATTGCTAAAGCTTAGCTCAACGTTAACACACACACACACACACACACATCAAGGAAAGTTAAACTCAATTTCCTTTTTCAAACTGCCCGACTCAGCGTTATGTGGCGTTTAAACATTAGATGGCCCAAAATGGTATTAATACAACGTTTACAACCAAAGGTTACTAAACTGCCAACTTGAACTAACTTGAGCTTGTTGTATTTGTTGTCTTCAACGATTAGACTTGGATACTCGTCCAAAACGGCTTCATGCGCCAAAACATTTGTCGTTTTTTGTAGATCATCACCGACGACTGTTTTTCTTTTCTTTCTTTCTTTCTTATTCCTTCTTTTTTTTATAAAGCCATGTTGAATATCATAAACTGTCCAACGATGAGAAGCTATCAGCCCGTTAGCTAAACAAAGCCAGCATTCTTGTAGACGTCGGCTTGTTGGTGACACTCGCTTCCTCTTTGTGATTTTAAAAACATTCGGCGCCTGACCAAAAGAGTTGTGTTCTGTCGTCGAAGACATATTAGGTGATCAGCGTGGGTTTTATACACTCACCATGTCTAGCGGTCGATTGCACAGTGAGGGGGGGGGAAGGAGGAGAAAAAAAAAACGCCTCAACTGCTCAGCGACAGCTGATGCGGCGTTCAATTTCTCTGCTTGACTGTCAGAATATCCCAGTTGCCCACCTGGCCGTGGGGCCTCTTCATAAATGGCTATCGTAGGAATCTCAGCGACCTCGAAAAGAATGTTTATCAGTACTCAAACTAGTGCACGTTAATGTCGATGTGTCAATATTAACTTAGTGTTACGTGTATATAAGAGAGCACGTACTTGATCGGTCTTTCCTGAACGCAACCCGCGCATTCATGGTCAAACGCGTCTTTAATGTAGGCTTCATTTCTGTGACGTCAGACATGCGCGTTTTCTTTCGATGTGTAAATGTCTGTCAGGTGTCTAAACGTAAAAACTCTATACCTCATTCGTTTTGAAAACATTATTTTAATGTGTCTGTTTATATTCACTGAGTCTTTGTTCAAACAGCTTCTGGCAAACGTGCAGTTTTAACTACACCCAGTAGGTGACAGCAAATTGTAAGTTCACTAGCCACAAGAAAGCTGTGCCGTTCAATTATTTTACCTTGAATAAACATTAATAACTCCACTCCACACCATTTAGGCTTTTAATTTAATTTTTTTAACAATGAGAAATGTCATACAACATTACATTTATGGATTAATACAAATACTTTTATTCAAATGTTTGCGCTGGTTGATGGTCCATATTGCACATGGAATGCGCTCTCTTGGATCTGTGCATCTGTGTACTGGGAGACCAGAGAGGACATTTTAAGATCATTTCAAAGCAAAACTTACATATTAAAACTTACAGTCAGCTGTAGTGGAGAGTGGACGAGTTGAGTATTGCGGCAGCACAGGAGGGTAAAGGGCCTCTCTTTGGTGTGAGAATGTTCTTGGAAGCATAGAGCAAACACCTTCGCGGGAAGGAAGACGTCCCAGTCGGCCGGGTGCTCATCCACCAGGTCACTCAACATGCTAGTACACATACATCTCTTATCAGACTGTGTACTTAATATTGTGGCCTGTGCACTAAGCCTGTCCACTGATACGGACCTGTCAATCATATGCTGCACGTTCAGATCAACGGCGCCGGTGTGCGGATGCTGTAGCACAAGAGCCACGTCGGTTGTCAGCTGTCTGGAGAGTTCTTGATTGATCTGACGTCACGTAGGATGTCATTACTGCGCTTCGCTTACAAGATTTCACACATTCACGTCACTCACCTGGTCAATGACTTCGCGGGGCAGCCTGGAGACAATCCTTAGCGGTAAGCCGAAGTGGTTGAGGGCATCGGCGACATGATTGGCGACATGAGTGGGCTGATAGGAGGGCACGGCCGCTGCCTCTACCCACTTGGAGTAGTAGTCGCTCAGCGTCACCACGTACTTGTGCCCATTGTGTGTCCGAGGTAGAGGACCCCGCACGTCCAAGCCCAGCCACTGCCACGGCGAAGTCACCTGATGCCACCCAATCACAGCCAATTTAAAAACATTTGGACGATAAGAGTAAAACAGTAAAAAATAAAATAAAAATAAAATAAAACTCACCACAATCACCTTTTCAGGATTTAGGCCATCCGTCTATGGCAGGGACACCAAAACATTAGTTTAAACAGCCTGTGAACATTCTCATTCATCCAGGTCATTGTATTATTAAGACACCAAATTGCCATACACACACATACATATATATATATATATATATATATATATATATATATTAGGGGTGTCAAAAAAATCGATTCGGCGATATATCGCGATACTACATCGCGCGATTCTCGAATCGATTCAATAATCGGCAGAATCGATTTTTTTTTTTTTTTTAGGATTCACACCTTGAGCATGGAAGAATGTTATATGAACGGAACATTAAGCCTTAATATTTTATTTTAATGCTGTTCAAACATGAAACAGATTACAACCTCTATAAGACTGAAATTTCAGATAAATAAATAATACATTTTCATATAAATCTTACACTCTACAAGCTTACTGATTGGTATTTTCTAAATTTGAATGAAAAAAAATCGCAACAATCGACTTCTAAATTCGTATCGGGATTAATCGGTATCGAATCGAATCGTGACCTGTGAATCGTGATACGAATCGAAGGCAATTCACACCCCTAATGGCCGCTGTCAATAAAGACTCGGTTCCCAACATTCACATTGACGAGCCATTCAAATGACTCAATTCGTTTATCATTAATAAACTCAAACGCGACTGAAAAGGCGGCCAAACTAGCGTCCGGATTAGGGTTGCGCATGACGGCTAACACTGCTGTTCGCTCGCTGTTAGCAAGCAATCACGGCTAAACGCTGGCAAGCCGCAGCCCCGATTACACGCTTCCGGTAACAACTTCAAAATAAAAGTGTTACAATTCATTGATCTACATATACTACTTTAGTAAAGTAAGGTTTATTTTGAAATTTGGCTTCTCACAGCCTGCGATTGGCTGGCAACCAGTCCAGGGTGTCCCCCGCCTACTGCCCAGAGCCAGCTGAGATAGGCGCCAGCACCCCCCGCGACCCTTGTGAGGAATAAGCGGTCAAGAAAATGGATGGATGGATGGTTTCTCACAGCCCCGTGTACTGTCATGCATACTGCCGTTAGCTTGACTACGACTTTCTCAGCGGCTATCCGAGGCAGAAATGTCGTTTCAGCTCTACTATTAATAATCGTTTTTGTACGATTACGCCTATTTTGTAATCGTAGAGGGTAATAATCGAAATCGTAATTGAATTTCGCTTAATTGCACAGCCCTCACAATTTGAATTTCTGTATATATTCATATACAGCATTGTTAGTTTTGCTGTTAGCGTAATACTGCTATTATTGTCCCTAGGGGCATTAAAAATAAATCAATCAATCAATAAATAAATAAATAAATAAATAAATAAATAAATAAATAAATAAATGTGTGTGTATATATATATATATATATATATATATATATATATATATATATATATATATATATATATATATATATATATATATATATATATATAGATCTGGTGCCACTGAACATTTTGAGTGGTTGAAATTGAAAAATAATATTCATAAATGACTTAGTTATGACACTTCAAAGGAAAAGCCATTTTTGGACAAAATCACAAGAATTTAGTTCTATTAAGAAAACTGCCATTGTGTAAAAACTGGTTATGCAAAAAAAAAAAAAAAAAAATCAGTTTTCATGACTTATCTTATTCAACCCTCTAACTATGTCATATGAAATATTCAAATTAGAATTTTATTTTCTGCATACGTACCGCACAGTTAGTCTTGCTATTAGAATAATACTGCTATTATTTGTCCATAGGGGCATTAAAAATAAATAAATAAACAAATGAACAAACAAACAAACAAACAAATAAATAAATAAATAAAGAACGATATATGTATAGATAGGTCTGGTGCCACTGAAAATTTTGTGTGGTTGGAATTGAAATAATATTCATAAATGACGTAGTTATAACACTTCAAAGGAAAAGTCATTTTTTGGACAAAATCACAAGAATTTAAATAAACTAAAATTTGTGCCCAATGTCTTTCCTTGTGTAAAGCACATTGAGTTGCCTTGTGTATGAAATGTGCTATACAAATAAATTTGCCTTGCCTTGCCTTGCCTTGCTTCATGTCTGGGGTCACGCCTGGGTTAAACTATCATGTTGATTGTTGCCTTTATTTGAACTGATGATTTGTTTGAGGCAAATATCTAATGTTTGGTTTTCTTTGAACTGATGCAATCGGCTTGTAACTAAGGAATGCCAAGTCTCTTTCATCTCTCTATATGGTTCGGACCAGTCTGCAACGAATCAGATGGGTCCAGGTCAGTCCGGTCTCAGCTGCTTATATGGTTTCGAGCCAATCCACAGCAAATCGGATCGATCCATGTCGGTCCTGTTTCAACGACCTATCAGGGTTACCCACATGTCTAGCCTCAACCAATGAGATCGAGTCACTGTCTATTTAAGCTGTTTGAGAAATGTGTGTGTGCTGGATTATTAACTCTGTTCATCGATGTGCTTCCGCAGCCCAAGGGGGCTTGGCATGCAGTCTCTTTGTTTTTCGTTTAGTCAAGTTATGCGAGCCCTGCGATTGGCTGGCAACCAGTCCAGGGTGTCCCCCGCCTACTGCCCAGAGCCAGCTGAGATAGGCGCCAGCTCCCCCGAGACCCTTGTGAGGAATAAGCGGTCAAGAAAATGGATGGATGGAAGTTATGTGAATAAATAGTTACAACCTTATTTGTGTCTGCGCCTTGGGATCCAACCCTTCAGCACAAAACACTAACTGAGATTAAATGCCCTTGGAACAGTTAAAAGTATACACAGAGAAAGACCTCTGCCAAGGCTTTTTGTCAATAAAAGAAAAGTTGCACACAAACCTCCTTGGTTTTTGTCATCATCGCATCTGTGTCGGGTGCCCACTGAACATCCTGCTGAGAACAAAACAACAATCATACACCTAAAGTAGTAGAAGTAGTGATCAGTCTTTTTAGTAGTTGTTGTAGTGCAGTAGTAGTAGTAGTAGTAGAAGTAGTAGTTGCAGGAGTCATAGTAAGCAGCATCAGAAAAAGTTGTAATAGTGGTAGCTGTAGAAGTAATAGTGGTAGTAGTACAAGAAAAAGTTGTAGTGGTAGTAGTCGTCATACTGGATGTAGAATAGGGGTGGGAACCTCTGGGTACCTCATGATACGATACAATATGCGATACAAGGCTTACGATAACGATTATTTCACGATGTGACGATACCATGATTATCGATATATTGGTCCGGCAATAAATCCACTTTAATCTATATGATAAAACTACTCAAGACATAAACCATAGGTGTCAAACTGAATCCATCGAGGGCCGCAGCCCTACAGGTTTTCGAGGCCTCCCATTTTCAACGCAGCTGATTCATATTTAACATTGCAAAATAATAAATAATATAATATTATATATATATATATATATATAGTCACCACATACGGCGCCTCCCGATATCGGCGCTCGGAAGGACCCCCGACTTGAAATCGGGCATATCCAACATGTTGGATTTTTTGGCCCGATATCGCTCCGTGCAGCAGATTGACAGTGACGTGCAGCCAATCAGAAAGCGAGCCAGCGAGGAAGCCGGTTGGGAATCCAAAATCAAAACAGTCATGACGCAGCAGAAAGTTCGTGCTTACACTCTTTTTAGTTTTTTAATTATTTGTATTTTTTTTATTTTTTTTAATACACGCACACACATTCTCCACAAATAAACGTGGTCTCCGGGTGGGACGCCAACCCGCGCTGCCAGCACCGAGCCGAGGGCAAGCGATGTCTCGCCAGTGCCCATTTACACTCCTTTATTAAACAAGACCTTTTCTTTTTATTCCGCTTTTTCGGCTGAAAACCAGGATCCACTCATGTAGACGACTCGGAAGCCACGTTTAATCTCGAGAGGTTTGGTGAGACTTCCTGTCACATTCTTGAATGAACTCGGCTCGTGTGAAGTGTGTTGATTGTGCAGTGTGGCCGCACATCACGCACGGTACGTTCAAAACTGGAACTCCCGTGATTTTTTCTCCTCACGTGTGGTGTCTGTCAAAGATTGGAAATCGGCCGACAATTTTCTTCAAAATCTTGCCGTGTGAACCAGGCTTAAGTTTAAAATCTTGCCGTGTGAACCAGGCTTAAGCTCATGATTTTTCTTCACCTGAAGACTACCATACAGTTCTGCGCCACTCTTGTTATGTGCTCCCCCTAGCGGCCCGCCAAGTAATTGCTCAATAAGTAATGAACAATGGAGCCACTATAGCGGCTGTATATTAACTAAAAATATTGCGATACTTGCGTAGGCGTATCGATAATCGATCGGGAGACAAAGCAAAATGATATCTATATATCGTCACACTCCTAATGTATAAGTAGTAATAGTACTAGTAGGAGCAGTGGTGGTAAGAGTACTAGTACAAGTAAAAGTAGTTGTAGTAGAAGAGCTCCCCGTTTTAGGGGTGACAGTAGTATAAGTAGATCGTAATTGTATTGGTGGCCACCATACTAGTAATATTAGTAGCAGCAGCAGTCGTAGTAGTAGTAGTAATAGTATGAGTAGTAGTGACAGTAAAAGAGAAGTTAGTAGTAGAACAAAGTTGAAGTCATACAGTATAAGTAGTGGTGATAGTAGTAGTAACAGTAGTGGTAAGCATAATGGTAGTAGTAAGAGCAGTAGTAGTAGATGATCTTTTCTATCAATTCTACTAATAGTAGTACTACTCTTCTAGTAGACTCTCATTGTCAAAATCAAAACAGAAATGTTGTTTGAAAAGGCATGATGAAATGCTGTACTTCAAGGGTTTCTTCCCAGATCTCCCTGACAATTTCTTAAATGAGGTAAACATGAGATCATCGACATCATCATCATCATCATCATATGTGGTGACCTGTTTGGTGCAGTAATCTCCGTGGAAGAAATGCGGCAAGGACGTGATCTTGACAAGGCTCGGGTCCATGATGATCCTCCACCTGACCTCCTTCTCTTGCATGTCCACATCTCCACCTCCCCCATCCACGTCCACAAACTCGTCTCCTTCAGGAACGTCATGCCCCGTGGCCGTCGAGAGTGTGGCCGAACTGGTCTGCCAGGCTTTGGTACTCACTCGCTGCCACAGTCGAGACAGGGAAAATGTTTAATCCAAGTCTGCGACCAGTAACTTGAATGACACATTTGACAAAGTAACAGTCAAGCTCACCGTTTTTCTTCTTCCTCTAGGAGTGCTGCTGGTTGCCTAAAGAGAGATGAGTCACAGTATTTATTTGAAAAACATGACTTTCCTCAGCCTGACAACTTTTAGCTGATATTCTTGTCAACCAATCCGATCTGGCGTTTATTTCATGTTGTGTCATAACCTAATATTGCAGTCATTTATTATACAGTGGACCCCACTATTAGACAAATTGTCTTTCAAAGAACAATAAACCTCCAATACGCAATGCATATTTCATGTGAAATTGGTGCTGGCTCCCCCAAATAACAACAACAAAAATCAAGAACAAGAAAAAAAAAATACAAAAAAAGAAATACATGAAAACATATGAAAACCTCTGACTAGGTGAATCTGTCAGTGCCAAACCACAAATATGTGGTGGGCCACTGTATATTTTACTTATTTATAATCAGTAATAATTGTAGTAGTAAAGTCAGTCATTTCTGAAAAGTAGCCTAACATAAATTATCTAATAAATACATTTACAAAAAATAACTCTATTACAACTAAAAATGCTAAAAACGCATACATGAAAAAAATCTTTCAAAAATTATTTTAAGCCCAGCAAATGGAAAATGTGGTCAAATATTTTTAGATATTAAATCTTTAAAAATGTCATAAAATCGGTCAAGAAAATATTATTGAATTGGTGAGGATAAGGTGTACAGATGGATGGATGATTACTAAATCGGTTCAATATATTTCATTATTTGGTTACTCTAATCATGGACAATGTAAAAAAAAAAAAAAAGTTCACATTTAATTATGCAAGAAAGTATTTTTGTTTATTTTTGTATTGTAGTGTACCATACACTAAGGCCCTATTCACACGGAAGCAAAGCAGGTTTCGTTCCTCAAAAAAATTGTGTACAGACAGAAACATTTCACGACATGTGAGTGTCCAAAAGAAGACGCCTAGGACGTTTAACGGATGTAATAGATATGCCAAGTCAGGTGTGGTGCTGTAGCACAGCCACAGGGAGTTAACAGAAAGCGAAGAAGAAGAATCAGCAAAGAAAACAAATCACTAATCAGAATTGATGCTGCATTCGAGGATGGTCGGATGTCGGATATATCCGAGTTCGTTTTTCCCAGTTTCGACCTGAAAGCGTTTGAGGCAAAAGTAAACAACCAAAATGGCGGCTGGTGATAAATTGTTTTTTATTTTGGTCCTCAAAACATATTATGACCTCCAGAAAACTTACCTTTTTGCAATTTTGCTTCATTTATTGTTTTAATCTTATTTCATAAGCATTCCATACAGTTAAGTAGTTGACCGCATAATATCATGCAGGGAGACAGCGGCAATACTGTCACGTACGTTACATTAATTGAAATTATGGCGAATATTTATGAATGAAGAAAGCTATCTAGTTTTATACTCGAGTAAATTGTGTTTTGCCATTCAGAGTGACGTCACATTGTAGTCCGCCAGTGAAGTCGGGGTCCTTTTTTTCTTCCGACTTCGCAAGTGGAATTTCCGAGTTCAAGGGGGCGTTCCCGTACACACTTCCTGGTTTGAACTCAGAAAAGTCCGACTTCCAACCATCCTCAAATGCAGCAATATTACTGGATAGCCGATAGGCCAAGGCTTTTGAAGCCGCGAGGCCGCCATGTTACTCCTCCCATGAAACGTTTCTCAGCATACGATCCTATACATTTACAATCTCATAACTGAAGAATATTTGAGACAGTACTTAGTAGAAAAAGAATGATTAATGCTGTTTTAAATTTGTTAAACATAAACAAGAGGGCTTCAAGCATTTTACAACTTGCCTTAAATACATGCAATTATGTGCTTAATGATTTTTGGAGGAAACGTGTATATATATATATATATATATATATATATATATATTAATTAAAGAATTATAACTATAATTCAACAAAAGATGCCTCTGCCAAATCTATCATTGGAGTCTAAGGGACTGAGCGATGAAAGAAAAAGGGTCTTCACAATACTTTATACAGTAGTCTCGCGAGATGGGAGGAGTGATGGCCGCCTTGTTGCATCAACAGCTTGCAAGAGCGTGTATGGGCTATCGGCTACCCAGTAATATATACAGATCAGTGAGATGAACACAGGAGAAGTGACAATGGCGGGTGATTCAAGTACAACATCACGCAAAATATGTTGCTGTATAAGCATAAGCGAGCTTAGGAGATTGTGCAAAACGACTACAACACTGCTATCCGCCAGTCACGCGAGAATTGGAGCGTCGTCATCTCGCTGCGACCACGACGTCATCACTGGAGGAGTATCCCGCGTTTGATGTCCACAATGGAACGCAATTTGATATCTTACCACTCTGGAGCCCAGTTACAAAGGTGATCAGTTTTAAGCTCCAAAACGGCACCGCCGTGTGTTCAACAAACATGCACTAAAATGTCAAAAATAATGACCAGGACATGTAGACAGCACATCAGGAAAAAAATTATTTAGTGTTGAGTACACCTTTAAATAAGTAAAACATAGGTTCAAGGCAATACAATTATTAAATATTGCGATTTACTATGAAATTAATCTTAACTCATTCACTGCCAGACATTTTAGACATTTTTCAACAGTCAAAAAATGTAGGTTGCACAAAATGCAGCCATTACTCTCAAACTGTTTATTTAGCATAAAATGGGGCAATGATGCCATCTATTGGTGGTTGGGCATCAGTAAAGTTGTTCCAATTTTTACATTTACAGTGGAGCATAATCAGAGTCTCCCCCATCTAGCCTCGCTGAAAAAAAAGACAATACTTGTATTAAGAATCGATTTTTCAAAATTTAATTAATTCACATTACCAACAAAAATGTTACTTTTTTGTAGTGTGTCTTAGAATAAGTCATTATTACACATTTTTTGTACAGTAAATACCAAAGTCCATCAGATAAGTAAACATATCAGTATATCATTAAAAAACTAATGAAAAATATCAAGCCGATCTCGAAATAAATGTTTAAAGTAACCAAAAGAAACTAATTATCGGGTGCATCCTCCATGCCAAAAGTCCATTATTATTATCAACAAACCTTGTTTTTTCTGGCTTCGCCTTGAGGCAGGAATATGGTGGGCACGGCATCTTCCCGAAGCTGGACACACTTGCCAGTTCGGTCCAGGTATTGCTCCTCAAAGTGCTTGCTACACAGCACAGAAAAGCGAGAAGGCGCCCAGTCCTTCCACTTCATATTGGCCAGCCATTTCTTCAAGCGTCGCTCGTTGCACAGCGGGAACCTACGGAACACATTTGTATTTGCTTCCGAACTAAAATTGGATTTGAGGTGAAACCAGAAAAGTCGTATGCCGAACTCACTTGAAATACTTCTCATCGGCGTCGTCGGAGCTTTCACACTCGTACGCACACTTGTAACGGCCCATGTAGAACTTCACTTTACTACTGAAATGTTTAATTAAATCGTTTTTGTTTTTCTAGAACAGTGTATCAAACTAGCTAAAGTAGTGACAACTACATATCCGCATTTCAAAATACTGTACGACTAACGGAAGGTTTCAGTCAAATGTGATGGTATTTCGAATTTTGAGAATTATATCGTATGTATAATTTTATAAAACTGGTTGGCAGTCAACAACACTAATCATTATAAATATATTTTATAATATCGACTTTATAAAACGTTTATTTTCTTCTTTTTGTTACCCAACTCTGACAGAAAGTGCTCCCTGGCGGATGTTAGTTTCCATTTTCTTCTTCGTTGGTTTGAGTGTTTCGGATTAAAAACGCCCTCTATGGGCAAAACATATAAGGCCAGCAAATCAAGTTTAACATTTATAGACCCCTTTTCTAACGACAAATGTAGTAAATAGCAATTTACACATTTGTAACGTTCGACTATGTTGTTTTAGAACAAGCTTAGGTAGCACCTTAATGGTTTGGAGCTCAATAAGCCACAGTCACCAGTGGATGATTTGTCTTTATCTATGTTGCCTGTTGTTAAATCAGCTTTCCCTGTCCAGTGACCTCTTAACCGTGGTACAGAGACTGAAGAGGCATGTTCTCTTTTCCTTGCTTTCGCACAAAATTTATTTTAGCTTTCCCACCAACGTACAGTGCGCTGAGCGCAAGCTCGACAGCTCCCCTTCACTCTCTGGACCGACACCGCCCTCCTGTGCCAAAGTACGGCACTGCAACGCTATATCCCCATTCATATACTACTACTCAGGGACAGGCTTGGCTTGTAACACTGGCAAAAATAACTTATTGGAAAAGGATCATTTTATACACAGCTTTAAATGACTTTCACACAAATATGTATATATAAAAGTTTTATTACACAAATAAAAAGACAAATGTGACTGATACCATAGTGAATCATTTGAGAGCCTGCCTGACCCACATCCAAATATCCTGTGTGCGTTTTCATCTCATTTTTGGCTTCCATTTGAATCTCCACTCGTCCCAGTCCAGCAACGTTCTCGTCACATCCCACCCGGCATCTTCTACACCTGTCAATCAAACCCATCACCTTATCAAACAGCCTGTAAAGGAGGTGTTGCTGACTCCCACATCGGCTCACCTTTGTAAAATCGGTCAAACTCGCTGCCCATCAACTCGTAGCTCTTGTGTACCATTTCCCAGAAACCTTGATGTTGCCTTGATGAACTCAACTTATCGCTGAGCCAAATGGCTTGACACATCGCTCTGATTTCATCTCGTGTGTTTGCGTGCGCTGCCAAACATACGCACACACAGCCTGAAAGTATAGAGAAATGCAGACTTAATACACACTGTGGCGAGCCTTTTTTTTAATTTTATTTTTTATTTTTATTTTATTTTTTTTAAACCCTAACCCTATTTTGTACCGTTTGTGAAGCCCAGCAAGAAGGGTGCATCCTTTTTCAAAGCCAAACGCAACTCCTCCGGGCTAAGAAAAATATGATGTCAAATTGTATTATCCATCCATCCTTTTTCCGAACTGCTTCACACAAATATTTACATTTTGAAGTCCAATGGCCAAGAGTGATATAAAATGAACAATTATATCTCAAAAGTCAAACAAATTTTGAGGGTTACCTTTGGACAACTTCATGAAGCCTCACACCAAGTTTGATAGGCAAAGTTTTCCTAAACTCTGTACAATAAAATAAATATACAGTATAATTATCATACTCACAATTATCAGAAACTACACAGCCACCACGCACACGCATCTTTTACCCAAAAAGACAGGTTCCTCGCGATTGGCTTCCAGTGGGGTCGGGACGTGTCCGTCTCGCAGGAAGTGCCTTAGCATGATGGCAAGCCGCGCCTCGTTCAGCGTTTCCATGACCACCGAACGCACCGCCTTGTAGTTGGCGTACAGGTGGAGGGCGGTGAAGAAGAAGAACAGGCCGATGGTCAATCTGGTGGTTGAGTGGGGGGAAAAAAAAAAAAAAAAAAAAAATCAACCAATAAGTACTGATTCTGGATTAGGATTAAGACTGGTCGTTTAGCACTTACGCCGGGTTGTCCGTGACGAGCGGAATGAGGATCAAACTGACCAAGAGTCCGGCCAGATTCACCAATGTCTCCTGGAATTAGTGCAACGTCAATGTTTTTTTCTCCTTTTTAGAAATGTGTCATCTTAGCTTTTTGTCTTTTTTTTAAGAAAGTGCAACATTAAAGCTACTCTATGTAGGATTTCCCCCAAAAATATCTTAACAATAGCCTTTTTATTTGACCATTTATGACTGAAACATATTCTAATTAGTAGATCAATATCTTAGCTGTTCACAATGGGTACTCCTACAAGCCTCTGGCCAATATTATTTCGGAAGCGTCCGGTCCGAATGTTTCGAATTTCCCGCCCTCTTCTGCGGGATGTGACGTCATGCGCGTCCTCGTCAGTTGTTTCCTGTCGCGCGAAGACGGAACTAGTACAGATTTTCGCTGCCCCAGACACCCGCTGTTACTCCGCGGAAGGCTGCTTAAAAAATAAAAAATAAAAAAATGAAAACAATGTCAAGTGCCACGAAAAAAAAATAAAATCTAAACTTGATAGTGACCGACGCCGGGCAAGAACGAGAGTGAACATTGGTTTGACATTTCAGCGGTGGAGAGAGTTGAGATCGGACTTGGATTAGAAAAGTGATTCACAGCTGGCTTTCTTTCTACTCCAAAAGGTAAGAAGCGAGTATCTTGACATTTAGAAGAAAATGTGTTGTTTTCAAATAGCAGTAACCTCAAGATCGATCACTTCTCGGTCGTAACTATTGGGGTGAAAGTGAGGTGGAGGGCAACATTTAGCGTGAAAGGGGCGGCAAAGTTGAATGTAATAGAACAGAATGACTTTATGAAGAACAGACGTTCCATTCCGCGGCGTTTCAATCAGGCTAAATGTTGCCTTATTTTCCTCCGTGAAAACAGCCTATTATCGCTACATTATGCTAACGGAATGTGAACGCTACTACTGAATGGCGATAACATTCACGGCCGTATCACACTAAGTAGTGAATGGGTCTATATGTTTTTCACAATCGTCAATTTCCATAACTGACAGCCCACCTTTCGGCTAATGCACAATGACGCTAGCCTGGGGGCGACATACACTAATAATGACTTGAATCAGGTTGACGTCCGTCGAGCGGGGTGACTACAATATGTAACTGCATATTAACATCGGAATGAGGTCCAATTAATTGACGTAATTTGCACATCGTTTTGGAGTACAGCACAGGACTGGACTTCGACCGACTAAAGCAATATGATCTGCACGTCCCGTGGACATCAATTGTTTAGTGGGGATCGAGAGTCTCATTCCGTGAAGTGGCCAGCTTTGTGTAACATTATAAAACTTCTTACCTCTGAAAACATAGTTTCATTGGATATGAAGAGCCCAGTCTTCAGTATTGAGGTCGTGCACGTACGAGTGCGCGCAGCGTGTACGAGCGCGCAGTTTGTTTTCGGCCACAGGTGGCAGTAGAGATTTGAAATTTTAAATCTTACATATAGCTGCTTTAATAGTTGTTCAAGTTTTTGTTCATGTACCGCCACTCAGAAATATTTCGGTAGCTTCAACGCACCTGACTACCGTCTTTGGCGGAGATGTCGGCCATGTTGTCTCGCCGAGCTTGATGGACAGTCAGAGCGGCTCTGGTGGCTCCTCCTGCCACGCCCACTACAGACTGAAGAGGACAGGTTTAGACCATTAGCGAGAAAACAGCGGAAGTTACATATCACTATGATTTCTTTATTGTATAATACAGCTGCTTTCTTCAGTGGAGCAAATCATAAAAAGAAAAATACATTTTCACACTCATAACAACCATGATTAAATTGTGTTCCCAACCATTTTACTTCTACTTATATTCAATTTAGCTACCTTGAATATCCCCGACGTGCACACAATTAAGGTGAACCAAGCAGGAAAGAACGGGGCCAGGATTTCCATGAACATGGCGATGTCATTGAGAACGTCTGCAAAAAGCCTTGACAAACATTGGGACAGGATTAGTCAGAGAAATGACAATTAAACATTTTTGTACTGAGCATACCTCCATTTTTTTGCCTCAGAGTCCAACTTGTTCCTGAGGAACGCGCAAACACATGATGAACAACAACAACAGAACATGTTTAAAGTTTTCACGAGATTAGACGTGCCTTTTAATCAGTCAATGAGAGGATGGAGTATAGTCCTTGGTTGTGTATTCTTCATCTTATCAAGATATTTTGGGCAATTTCTTCCTTTTTTTGTTCCTAGTGCATACAGCAAGATCCATAAAAGGCATGCTTGGATAAGTTTGGTGTCCTTAAGGCTTGGGAATGATGTCATAGAAAAATACCAGAAGTTATGAAAATGAGTATTGTATTTTAATTGACAAAAAAAAATATTTTTTACTTTCACTTTTGTCATTAAGTACATTTTAAAATTTGTATTGTTTTACTTACTTACTACTACTACGTTTACATTTACTTGCAGTAGAAAGTTTGAGTACCTGTAGTTTTTCCACTTCTAACCGAAAGTGGCTCATTACTTGTGTCTCAGTCTGAAAGAGACGGTGCTAAAAATGTACCCTTTTAGCCAGGCGAAGACAATCCTTCCTAACATGCCGGTTCCATCTAAGAAAAAACACATTACGATTGAATGGTGTCAAGTATACAACAAGCATGACAAAATACATTTTATTTACCTCTTAGCAGCCAGGTGACTGTGGCCGCAGCCACCGTGGCTTCCTGGTTTCCCACACCGACACCTCTGAGTGACGCCTGGGTGGCCAGCGTTCCCGACAGAGAGCTGGAGAAGGCCTGAGGAGAATGTTGATCATGAGGGATGGTAATTGACATTAATTTAGCAATTATGACTCCTTTATTGGTACTGCTTATCGATCAAATGCCATATTAATTCTACTATCAATTCTGATTGGGCGAGGGAATGAAAATAATAGAAGTAAGCTTCAGACACCACCACAAGTGGTGGGAGCATATTGTAAAATTTGTTGACAGTGACACCACCACCTTGCTTCTACGATACAATATGTACTTCACATTAGATTTTAATATGGTATATTGTAGTTTTTATACAGTATAATACTGCTATTGTTCAAATAGGGGGAAAATGTGATAAATACATTTTGTTTTGAGGGGCTGGGACAGATTAACCATTCCAGTCATTTCACAAGGGAATTTGAATTGGGATAAGAGTAATTTAAATTTCGATCATGGTCACAAAACGTACCTGTACAGTATCCCAAAACTGGTACTGCAAGTAGTCTCCACTCACACTCTCCGGATAGCCTTGAGGAAGAAAAACGCTCTGGAATATATACAAAATTAAGATGTCAAACAAAATTTCATAAAACTACAGTTCTCGTACGGCTTCCTTACTTTAAAAACACCAACAATGGAGTTTCCTCTCGGTTCAGCATCCCTGCTGTCCCTTCTCCTCTCCATGGCTCCGTCCTTTGCAACATAATGCCACGACTCGCCACTGCCGTACCTCTCGGTGGCTAAAATAGCACCGTAGTCCTCCATTTCTGCTTTTATGCAACAAACCCCTGTAATGTCCAGTTTAGGTCTGCAATTGGAGGCGATAAATAGACCAGAATCACCACTATTCGGTTTGCTATACGCGATCAGTTCTACTGGATTATTTTTTTTAACAAGCCACAATAAAGCTAACAAGATTAATTTATATACATTTGACACTTGTTTTAAGTTTTAAGTTACAGTACAACATCGACACGTCAGACATCTCTCCTACACTGTGTTTTCTTCCGCCTTTTCTGACGCGAGACATCCTATTGTATGGGGTTCCATGAGTGCCAAAAATATATGGGGTTCCGATTTTTACAAAACTTTATTTAGTTTCACATCATAACAAAACAGTTTCAAATTACCAAGTACAAAACAAGAAAACATTATTTACACACAAAGTACACAATCAATTAAAACACACAAAATTCAATTAGTCCAAACATTTTACAATTGTAAAATATGCCAGGGGAAAAAGATTCTTTTTGTCCTTCTTTCTTTCTTTTCTTAAAAAACAGAGAAATTGTCTAACCACAGTGTTACTATCAATTTTTATATTCTTCATACTCATAACACACCTGGTTTTCCACAATTTTGCACACACAGCAGTTATAATAATTTGAAATAATTCTTTATCTTTATAAGGTATGTTATTTTCTATCAAGCCATACATAATAGTAATATAATTGACATCTATTTTAAGTCCAATATCTTTCATTATTGCCCAGACTTGCTGAGCTCTATTACAATCCATCAATAAATGTTGCTGTGTTTCATCCTCTGAACAATTAATCATAGGACATTTTTTCGTCTTTACAAAGCCTGCCGACAGCAATCAACCATCTTATGTCTTTCATCCCTTCTGGGATGATAGTATTTTTTTTGTTTAAAATGCGGACAACTTCCGTACACTGATTGCTATCTAACAGCTTAAACTTTACATCACCACCATATCGTGCATCATTTATTTTTTGAAAAATCATTTTACATGTTAAACCATTCCAATCCAGTTTCAAGTGTTCATATTGGGAAACAAAATCACCGAAGACTAATTTATATGTTGGGCCCTGTCTGGCTCTTCCTATTCCTTTTTCCGAAAGGGCTAGATCACCAATCCAGGGAGCTTTCCTAGATATAGCCAAATACATATTCTTGACAAAAGCGATTTGGAGTCTGCAGCCCAATTCCACAGCTCCAAGGCCTCCAAAGTTCCTTCCTTTGAACAGGAGTTCCCTTTTTGTGACTTCGCGTGTTGTTCCCCATACCAAATTTACACAGGTCTTATTCATTTTAATAATTGTTTTATGGTCCGGAGGAAAAATATTTGCAAGAAACAAAACTTAGACATTATATATGTTTTAATTATATTTATTCTTAATTTATAGGTTGTATTTTTATTTTCCCATTTCTGAGTTTCTTCTTTGATTACTCCAAGTTTATCTTGCAAATTTATTTCACTACAGTTCTCATTACAAATAATTAGGCCCCAAATTTTTTTTTCTTGTTTAATTTGAATATTAATGATTTCTTTCGTTTCCGACCCAAACTGTCACGCCGCCACCGGCGTGACGGTCCATGCTTTTGTTTTGTTATCCATGTTTCCTGTTTTACTTTGAAAACCCTAACTCTCATCTCACCCCAGGTCACTTGCCCTTCCTGCCGCTCCATAATTACCGGTCCCGCCCTTGATTATCACCACCTGCCACCAATCACCTACAGCAATAAAAGCCACCTGCATTCTCCCCTCCGTTGCCGAAGTGTCACAGTCAGTGCATGGAAGCGTCACACAGTCCTTATGTCCTCGTTCATGGTGCCAAGTGGTTTTGCCTTGTTTTTGTGCCTTTTCCTCCCCAGTGGAGCGCCTTTTGTTACCCCTTTTTCCTTGTGCCCTTTTTCCTCCCTAGCGGAGCGCTTTTCGTTGTCCCCAGTACCTTTTGCCTGTTTTTTTTTCCTCACTAGTGGAGCGCTTTTTGTTCTCCACTTTTTTGCTTCCCTGTTCTCCTCTCAGCTTGAGAGGAGACACTTGTTGGCCGGAAATAAACCTGTTGCCTTTGTGCCCTACCTTTTATCCTGCATCTGAGTCCTACCTTACCTCGTCGTGTCAGTACACTTCGGCCAGCATGGACCCAGCAGGCAAGGTCGAGGCTGCACTGCAGAGCCAGGAGGCCCGGCTCGACAACCAGGACCGGATCCAGCAAACCATGCTGTCCCAGACTGGGGAATTGACCAGCCAGGTCCACGAGCTGGTGAGCCTCTCACGGCGTCGAGCGCCAGCTCCCACCGGACAAATTCCTCAGCCTGAGTTCTCCGTACCGACCACGGCATTCACCGGGGTAGGATTAAGACTGGCCTCCCCAGAACGATACTCCGGTGAACCCGGGCGCTGTCAGACTTTCCTCACGGAATGCGACATTCATTTCGAACAATTACCACAGGCATTTCCCACAGCCCGGTCCCGAGTGGCCTTCATGGTGTCTCACCTGACGGGACGGGCCAAAACCTGGGCGACCGCGGAATGGGCCAGGGGTTCCTCGGTCTGCCAAAGCGTACAGGACTTTCAAATCGCTTTGCGCCAAGTCTTTGATCCAGAGAACAATGACCGAGAGAAGGCACGAGCATTGAGCCGGCTTCAACAAGGCAAAGAGTCTGTCAGCGATTTACGCTGTCCGTTTTCGAACACTGGCAACGAACAGTGGCTGGAACGCCATAGCTCTTCAGGACCATTTCTTGAAAGGACTCTCACCTGCCATTCAAGAACTTCTGATCCCCGTAGAACTCCCCACGGACTTGGACGCTTTGATTTCCCTCGCCATCCGCACAGATCATCGTCGCCAGGAGCTGGCTAAGATCGGCGGACCTCGAAGGAGGGAGGAACCCACCCCCTGGTCACGGCCACCGGAGGCCGGAAGGCCGCAACCCATCCTTCCTTCCCGACCTGAACCAGGAGAGGTGGGCCCCGCCAGAGAGGAACCCATGCAACTGGGAAGGGCTCGGCTTACGCCTGAGGAGAGACAGCACCGCCGCCGAGAGAGCCGTTGCTACTATTGTGGTGGTCTTGGACACTTGGTGGGATCCTGCACCACGAAGGGCAGCTCACCGGTGAGTTCTCCATCACCCCGACCCGCCAAGAACCACAGACTCACGCAAATTCAGATAACCCACCACAATGTCACCACCGACCTGTCAGCCCTCATCAACTCCGGATCCGACGAAAGTCTCATGGACTGGGAGCTCGTAAGGCAAATACGAGCCTCCACCGAACCCCTTTCCTCGACCATCCAGGCTAGAGTGCTGAATGGCAAGGAGCTCTTCAAAATCACCCACATCACTGAACCTCTGGAAGTCCGAATCGGACCTCACTTCGAGACTCTCCGCTTCCACGTTTTTCATGCATCATCCCCCACTTTGGTTCTGGGCCATCCTTGGTTGCGTCTACATAATCCCAGAATCGACCGGAACACTGGAGTCGTTCTGGAGTGGGGAACGGACTGCATCTCTCACGGGTTGGAACAACCCGCACCCCGAAACTCCACAGCCCAGGTTCAACAGGTGACTCTCGTCCCACCGGCTCAAGAAGAGTACCCGAACCTGCACACTGTTCCCTCCTGCTACCACCACTTGCGGGAGGTCTTCAGCAAAACCAAGGCCATGACACTCCCTCCACACCGACCATATGACTGCCCGATCGATTTGATTCCCGGTTCCTCATCCGACCGTCTTCCTCACCTGCTGGCGCAGGCTTTTTCTTTGCGAGTAAAAAGGATGGATCCCTACGCCCATGCATTGATTACAGTCCTTTGAACGACATCACTGTTAAGAACCGGTACCCCTTGCCCTTGATGTCCTCGGTGTTCGATCAGCTGCAACAGGCTAAGATCTTCACTAAGCTCGATCTCCGGAACGCCTATCACCTCATTCGGATCCGCGAGGGAGACGAATGGAAGACGGGCTTCAACACTCCTCGGTAGGGGTGTCAAAAAAAAATCGATTCGGCGATATATCGCGATACTACATCGCGCGATTCTCGAATCGATTCAATAATCGGCAGAATCGATTTTTTTTTTTTTTGTGATATTTTTTTTTTTTTTAGGATTCACACCTTGAGCATGGAAGAATGTTATATGAACGGCACATTAAGCCTTAATATTTTTATTTTAATGCTGTTCAAACATGAAACAGATTACAACCTCTATAAGACTGAAATTTCAGATAAATAATACATTTTCATATAAATCTTACACTCTACAAGCTTACTGATTAGTATTTTCTAAATATGAATGAAAAAAAAATCGCAACAATCGACTTATAAATTCGTATCGGGATTAATCGGTATCGAATCGTGACCATTCGTATCGGGATTAATCGGTATCGAATCGTCAGGTACTAGGCAATTCACACCCCTACTCCTCGGGGACATTATGAGTACCTGGTCATGCCATTTGGCCTCACGAATGCTCCAGCCGTCTTCCCGGCCATGATAAATGAGGTACTCAAGGACTTCATAGATCACTTTTGTGTACGTTTACTTGGACGACATTTTGATTTACTCTCCTGACCTAATGAGCCATCGAGACCACGTAAACAGAGTACTGCAACGTCTTCTGGATCATCATCTGTACGTGAAAGCTGAGAAGTTTGTTTCACGTAAACACCATCTCCTTCCTGGGATTTATCGTTTCACCAGGGAAGGTGGAAATGGACTCGGACAAGGTCAGCGCCGTACGAGAGTGGCCCACGCCGGACTCTCGGAAGAAAGTTCAACAGTTCCTCGGATTCGCCAACTTCTACCGTAGATTCATAAGAAACTTCAGTACCATTGCCGCTCCCCTACACGCTTTGACCTCCCCACAAGTTCGTTTTTTATGGAAGCCGAAAAGGCCTTCAAAGACCTAAAAGCACGCTTCACCAATGCCCCAATCCTCAGAGTTCCTGACCCCAAACGCCAGTTTGTGGTGGAGGTAGACGCCTCCAGTATTGGAATTGGGGCGGTACTGTCCCAGCGTTGTCAAGAGGACGGCAAGACACATCCCTGCGCATTCCTCTCACGTAAATTATCCAAGGCTGAACGCAATTCCTCAGTCGGAGATCGGGAGCTTCTCGCGGTAAAAGTGGCCCTAGAAGAATGGAGACACTGGCTGGAAGGCGCTGAACTTCCTTTTGTGATCTGGACCGATCACCGAAATTTGGAGTTCTTACGCCAGGCAAAAAGACTCAATCCTCGACAGGCCAGATGGTCCTTGTTTTTTTTAACCGCTTCGTGTTCTCCCTTACTTACAGACCAGGCAGCAAAAACGTCGAGGCGGATGCGTTGTCAAGAGTCCACGAATCCGAGCCATTGGAAGCCGAGCCTGAGACCGTCCTCCCCCGGGACTGCAAAGTTGGAGCCATGAGATTGCAAATTGAGGACGATGTCAAGGAGGCACTGCGCAACGTCACTCCTCCCACGTCTTGTCCACCACGTCGACTGTTCGTGCCTGAAGAGCTAAGGTCTCAGGTGATACACTGGGCTCACACATCACAGCTTTTTTTGTCATCCTGGAGTCCGCAGGACCATGTATGCTGTTGCCCGGAGATTCTGGTGGCCGGCAATGGAAACCACGATAAAAGAGTACGTCGCTGCTTGTCCAACTTGTGCCCGCAACAAGACTTCAAATCAGTCCCGGATGGGCCTTCCCCAACCGCTACCAATCCCATCCAGACCATGGGCAGAAATATCATTGGACTTTGTGACCGGACTACCCCTATCCCATGGTAAAACCACAATTCTCACCGTTGTTGACAGGTTCTCCAAGATGGTTCACTTTATCCCACTATCCAAGCTCCCATCCGCCAAAGCTACAGCCGACATCATGATCCACCACATATTCCGGTTTTATGGTTTCCCTCTGCACATCGTCTCCGACCGTGGACCACAGTTCGTCTCCCGCTTCTGGACACAGTTTTGTAAAGCCCTAGGTGCCAAAGCCAACCTGACGTCTGGATACCACCCTGAGGCCAATGGACAGGCAGAACGATTAAATCAGCAACTCGAAACCGGACTGCGATGCCTTGTCTCCCAGAACCCGACCACCTGGAGCAAGTACCTGGTATGGGTCGAGCTTGCTCACAACTCATTGCCCACATCTGCCACAGGTCTCACCCCGTTTAAATGCGTCCACGGCTACGATCCACCATTCTTCGCTGAACTGGAGGAGGAGGCAACGGTCCCCTCGGTCCAGGCCATGATCCGTCGGTGCCACAAAGTCTGGTCGGCGGCCCGGATGGCGCTTCAACGCCAGGGAGACCGGGTGAAGAGGGCCGCCGACCGGAAAAGGAGACCGGCACCCGAATACCGCCCAGGCCAGCGGGTGTGGCTATCAGCCAAACATCTCCGACTCAAGGTACCATGTCCAAAGCTGGCCCCGCGATTTGTGGGGCCTTTCCCAGTAACCAAGTCCATAGGTCCCGCCGCCGTTCGACTCCGCCTGCCAAGATCCCTCAGAGTTCATCCAACATTCCACATCAGTCAAGTCAAGCCGGTCCACGAAAGCCCACTTGTGCCCTCCGAACCCGACCCACTCCCCACAGAGATGATTGAAGGCGGCTCTGTTTACAAGGTCAGGAAACTCTTAGATGTGCGTAATCGGGGCCGCGGAAGACAATACCTTGTCGACTGGGAGGGGTACGGCCCGGAGGAAAGACAATGGGTCCCCTCCCGGTTCATTGTTGACCCCTCGTTAATTGATGACTTTTACTCTGAGCACCCTGACATTCCTGGGCCGTTGAGGGGGGGGTACTGTCATGCCGCCACCGGCCACCATGCTTTTGTTTTGTTATCAATGTTTCCTGTTTTACTTTGAAAACCCTAACTCTCATCTCACCCCAGGTCACTTGCCCTTCCTGCCGCTCCATAATTACCGGTCCCGCCCTTGATTATCACCACCTGCCACCAATCACCTACAGCAATAAAAGCCACCTGCATTCTCCCCTCCGTTGCCGAAGTGTCACAGTCAGTGCATGGAAGCGTCCCACAGTCCTTATGTCCTCGTTCATGGTGCCAAGTGTTTTTGCCTTGTTTTTGTGCCTTTTCCTCCCCAGTGGAGCGCCTTTTGTTACCCCTTTTGCCTTGTGCCCTTTTTCCTCCCTAGCGGAGTGCTTTTCGTTGTCCCCAGTACCTTTTGCCTGTTTTTTTTCCTCCCTAGTGGAGCGCTTTTTGTTCTCCACTTTTTTGCTTCCCTGTTCTCCTCTCAGCTTGAGAGGAGACGCTTGTTGGCCGGAAATAAACCTGTTGCCTTTGTGGCCTACCTTTATCCTGCATCTGAGTCCTACCTTACCTCGTCGTGTCACAAACACCTTCAGATTTAGAATGGTTTAACATGGCCCCTGATGCAGTTTCATACAATTTTAAATGAGCCGTTAAAATATCCATCTCATGATTATCTCTAATAACAGTAATGTCATCAGCATATGCAGTTGCTACTACCCTGTGAGCATGTCCCACATATGTACCGGTAATAATAAGCCTTTCTCAACCATAGGTTTATAAATGACTTCCCTTAGAATAGAGAGGTTGTCCCACATAACACGTCCTTTAACAGCACATGTCTGTTCTCTTTCTATTATTTTATCAAGTATATCATGAAATCTATTCATTATTATTTTGGCTAAAATTTTATAATCGATATTCATTATGGTCAGGTGTCTAGTTATTCACATCTGTTTCGTCTCATTTTTTATATAGCAAGCACATAACACCTTCATAAAAGGTATCGCCCAAACATCCTCTCTCTAAACCCTCATTTACCATACTGGTAAATAAGTCCACAAAATCATCTACAAACAATTGATAAAATTCCGAGGGGAGGCCATCAGGGTCCGGGTTTTTATCAGTATTAAGTTGTTTTATTGCCTGGATCACTTCATCTTTTTGAATTTCACCAATTAAAGAACAGAAATCCAAATTTCTATTTACAGGATTGTTTTTTAAAAAGGTTTGCATTGCTTCAGGCACACAATTTATTGCCTTATAGGAATCTATGCACAATTCTCTAATTGAGAATCGTTTCTCTTTTTTAGTGTTTACTAATTTACCATTTTTATTCTTTATTGAGTGAATAAATTTGCTTTGTTGCTGTTTCTTCATCATATTAATATATGTTGTATTTCCTCTATCATCGGTATTGGCTTGCTTATATATATTATACAACAGTTCATTATTCATACAATCTATTTGTGATTTTATATCTAACATATCTTCATCAATAGTCCTATTTTTATTTTGAACTAGATCAACAAATTTATGTACTAATGTTATGTATTTTTCATTTTTAAGTTTATTTAATTCTTTACATTTAAATTTAAAAAAATCTTTCACTCTATACTTCAATACTTCCCATAGTTTGATGTTTGATTTTGTTAAAACCTTTAACTGAATTATTTTATTAATTTCTTGTTTTAACTCAGCTATTATAGCTTTATTTTGAAGACATTGTATATTTAGTTTCCAGTAGCCTCTGGGAATAGAGGCCACAGTGGAGATGAGGGTGGTAACCAATAAATGATCGGTAAAATCACATAAGACAGTAGCGTAATTTTGAACTCTAAAATGTGAGGAAACATATGCACGATCGATACGCGTTTTAGTTTTAGAATCATATCTTGTAAAATCATTTCCCAAGGGGTTAATTCTTCTATACACATCTATCAAATTAAAACCAAGACATGTATCTCTCAAAAATTTTCCTTCATGACTCAGGTTAAAAGCAGTAGTACAGACTCTATCCTTTTCTTCAGTTACAGTGTTAAAGTCTCCACATACTATCACTTTAAATCCAACAAACAAAAGCTCTCCAAGTTTCCGAAAAATATGAACTTTCCCACTCTTGTCCTGGGGGGTATACAGGTTTATAATCCTGTATTTCTGCCCTCTATAATACAAGTCCAATAATAAAAGCCTTCCCGGAATAACATCTCTCCTTCTATATATCTCGACGTCGTGGGTTCTAAAAAATATTCCCACACCATCAGCTTTGCTTTCACCAATAGATATTGCACATTTGCCCTTAGGCCATAATTTCATCACTCCCTCCACATCAGTGTTTGTTTTCAATTGAAGCTCCTGTAGACATAATACATCAAAATCAGTTTTCATCAGATAGTCCATCTTATATTGTCTGAACTTCTGTGATTGAATACCACGTACATTTAGTGTTGCGATTTTTAGACAGCTCATGATGCAAATAAAATGTAATTTAAGGAGTAAGCTTATCATCTAGGCGTTTTTCCTTATTTTTGGATAGACACTTCTTTCTTCTCTTTTTTTGAAACCTTATCCTGAGTATCGCTTTGTGACACAAACATAGATGGTGCCGAAAACTCAGGAGTCGGGGAGAAAGAGCCTGAGTTGTTGTCTAAAGGTGTACTGACTCTCTGTGCCGCTGTCAAGTGACCATCACTTGATTGTGGACTAGGATTCTCGCTGGCACTCTCTAATTTCTATACATCATGATCATCAACACTTTCATTAATTATTAGACTATACTCGCTTTCATTACTTGAACTCGCTTCATTGGTAAAGGGAGAAAAATTGTCAATTGCAGGAAGTGGCTCAGATGATGAAGAATGAGCTTGGAAAGCAGATGACGGCTGACGCTTACCAGCACTGCAGGGTGGACGAGAAGCCAGATGTTGATCTAGAGCAGAAGCAGTCAGAGGCATATCCTGGAGGGAAGAAACTCGAGGCTCCTCCTCATCCTGCTGACGTGCAGGCTGGACACTGCGCTGATGTTGATGCTCTTCTGGGAGCTGATGAGGAGCGCCAGCGCGAGCACCTGATGACTGCTGAAGACTGTGGAGCTGGCCGCGAAGGTGCTGCCGTTGTTGAGCCCCATCATGGAAGGCAGGAGGCTGAAGACGATCCGCAGAGTGATGTCGATGCCGAAGCCCGTCGCGGGAAGCTGCTGGCTGAAGACCATCCGCGGACTGGACTCGGGAACGCTGAAGAGGCAGTGTCTGCTGCGAAGCCACATGCTGGAGAGGCTCAGGTTGGCCCCGAGCCCGTGACTGCTGAAAAGTAGCAGGTTGTGCACGAGAAGCTCGCTGCTCATTGCTCATTATCTGTAAATTTTAGCTTCTTAGCTCAATAGCTTCCAGGCCATGTGACCTATTGACCCCAAAGCAATGCTGCATCATAGTGCCATGTCTGATAGATGAAGCACACCTTTTAGTTTTTCATTTTAGACCTCCACTTATTTGTAACAATTTTTTTTCCTGTATATCTGTAAATTTTAGCTTCTGAGCTCAATAGCTCTAGGGCTATGTGACCTCTTGACCCCAAACCAATGCTGCATCATAGTGCCATGTTTGATAGATGAAGCACACCTTTTAGTTTTTCATTTAAGACCTCCACTTATTTTTAACAATTTTTTTTCTCATTATCTGTAAATTTTAGCTTCTTAGCTCAATAGCTTCCAGGCCATGTGACCTATTGACCCCAAACCAATGCTGCATCATAGTGCCATGTCTGATAGATGAAGCACACCTTTTAGTTTTTCATTTTAGACCTCCACTTATTTATAACATTTTTTTTCTTATCTGTAAATTTTAGCTTCTTAGCTCAATAGCTTCCAGGCCATGTGACCTATTGACCCCAAACCAATGCTGCATCATAGTGCCATGTCTGATAGATGAAGCACACCTTTTAGTTTTTCATTTTAGACCTTTATTTTTAACAATTTTTTTTTCTTATTATCTGTCAATTTTAGCTTCTGAGCTCAATAGCTCTCGGGCCATGTGACCTATTGACCCCAAACCAATGCTGCATCATAGTGCCATGTCTGATAGATGAAGCACACCTTTTAGTTTTTCATTTTAGACCTCCACTTATTTATAACATTTTTTTTCTTATTATCTGTAAATTTTAGCTTCTTAGCTCAATAGCTTCCAGGCCATGTGACCTATTGACCCCAAACCAATGCTGCATCATAGTGGCATGTCTGATAGATGATGCACACCTCTTATTTTATTTTTTTTCATTTTAGACTTCCACTTATTTTTAACATTTTTTCCTATAAATATTAGCATTTTTTGCTCCATAGCTTCTAGGTCATGTGACCTATTGACCCGAAACTAGTACTGCCTCAAAGTGGCATGTCTGCTCGATGACACACACCAATTTTTTTCTCAATTTCAACCTTTCCTTCATTTTAATTTACCGGTAACTTGATATTGTACATATCAATGTTATTACTCAATATCACCCCACAAGAGTGCATTCCCAGTGAAATTTGAATTGGTACTGTTATTGTGAAACATCTTTTGAACTATTAATAATAATAATAATAATAATAAATAAAAACAAGCATACTTTAAACTGCGTTTGAATTCAATTTTATTTTTGAAAACTGATCTTTTATTTTGAAAACCGAATGTTGTTCTCCATAACATTCTCCGTGCCAGCGTCTCTTCGAGCACACTACCGTAAATCCTAGAAAAGGGTGAACAGAAAAAATGAAGTGCGGCTGACTTGACCGCGTAAAAAGAAAAGGCGACTAGCTTTACCTCAGTGCAGCTCTCAAAGGGCCACGGTGACTATCACATGGTTGATACGAAGATTCTGTTCCAAATCATCCACTTTTTGTTCCAAGGCAACAATGCGTCGATCTTTTTCCTGTGTCTCTTTCTTTAATTGCCGTATTTCCTGAAGAAGTGGCTCAATGCTCTTCTTCATTTCAAGCAATTCGGCGACCATTCCACTGAGTTTTTCAAGAGAAGATTTTATCTCCTCATTCTCGTCAGCTTTTTCCGCCTGGCATTCTGCAACAATGTAGTTAAAAATCCCAATGCAAAAATCAACAAGTAGTTAGAATCACGAGCGAGTGCAGGAGCAAGTACAGATGCGACTTCCTCAACAGATGCATCCTTGAAGTGTTAAATGTCTGTTACAATATGAATCTTTTTTTAAAAATGAATAACTGAGCACCACATCATGAGATTTAGTATAATAAATGGATAATAAATACAAACCGAGTTGATACATAGAGGAATACAATTTATTATAAGAGCAAATTTCATGATACCTAATGCAAAAAAAAAAAAAAAAAAAAAGCCTAAAACTTCATCACTTTGCTATCTGGCATTTTAAAATGGATATATTTATATGTATGTACACTTTTTTTTTTCCTTGCCTTGTAAGGGCATGCTACAAGGACACGACCTCGACGTGTGTAACGAGACAAGAGGACAAAAGTCATTTTTTTCCGGCACAGGCGAGACGTAAGAAAGGAGCAGAGGAATTTACGAAGAAATGAACAGTCTTGAGTTGCTGCTATCCACAGGAAGTCTTAAGTATTCAGTCTTCACAACACAAACAACCCAAATCATGAAAATCATCATCTCATAAACATTTTTCAAAACCTTCTTCAGAGTTCCAAGCACTACAATACCGAGGACAATCAGGAACACTGAAAAGGAACATTAATACTACGTACTTGATTAAAAGTCTGATATTTTCTTGGAGAGGGGGGGGGGGGGGGGGGGGGGAAATCAAGACAACAGTGGTATTTCTCATAAAGAAAAATAAGATAATAAATCACAATAAAATAAACAATTAATAAAATGAGCAGGAACGAGATTTTTTTTAAAAAAAAGGATACTTTTGCAAGAACAAAGACATTGAGACAGATGTTTAATCATATTTTTGAAAAATTTCAGACTTTTTGGAGTATGTTTTTCCAGAAAAAAAAAAAAAATGAGGGGATTTTTTTGGGGGCGGGGTGGGGGTGAGGGGAGGAGTGAAATATAATATATATATTTTTAGAAGGAATTCTGATATTTCTACAAAAACTTAGTTTGAAATTTTAGATTTTGGAAATGTTTTCACAAATAATATGATAGTCTTAAACACGCTGGTTCATCACGTAGTTGTAATGTTTGCTCCATTATCTGACGACGAAAGAATGCAGAGAACTTCAAGTTGAATGAATAATGTAATTGCAATTTTTTTCTGACAAATTCCCTGAAACATTATTTATCTTTTATTTCTTGTGGAAAACATGTTTTAAAGTTCTCAAAAATATTTTTTTAAATTGATATTTTCCTGCTAAAAAATATAAGACCAAAATCTTGTAGAGCAATAATTGCTTTCCTTGTCAGTGTGGAGCTGAAGTTCCTCAGTACTACAAGACAACTTATGTGGAGAGCAGAATAAATAAAGAGCTGGAACACACAAAATAGAAGAAGAAGAATGGCATCACAGACAAAAAAGCCAGGCTTATTGCGGAGTCGTCCACTCCAAACAGTTCACTCAGGGCCCACTGAAAGAAGGGGGAAGCCCTCCTTCCCCATTCAGACACGCAGGATCTCCAGACAGTTGTTGTAGCAGATGGCGATCCAGTCGGGCTGCGTGGACGCCCACTGCACGTTGTTGATCTCACCCTCAGCCGTGTATGCCAGGATGGGATCCTCGATGGCGCGCGGCATCTGCTGGATGTCCCAGATCAGAGCCTGGTGGTCGTCGGCTACCGCGGGAGGAAGAAAAAGCAAAACGAGAGGTAGAAGAAGAAGTGGTTTTTACGTGTGCATGCACTCCTACACATATTTACTCCTCACATACAGGTACACAAAACAAAGTCCCACATACGCTTACAAAGCACACATGGGTGCAAAACAAATGCTAAACTGAGCGCGTGAGCACAGACTCTCACAACACCTACACATAATACACACAGTAGAAAGACAACAAAAAAAGTGTGTAGGTGTGTGATTTACCTGCGGTGCATATGTGACACGAGGAGTGCGGCGCCCATGCAATGCCATTGACGCAGGCGCGGTGGTTGTTGAGGCGAGCCACGGGCGTGCACGGCACACGCACATCCAGGATCACAACCTTTTACAAACAAACATGATGAGATTTGACGAGAGGAGCACTGACATCAAGCGTATGCACTAAAGCAATTCATGACGCTGGCTAAAAAGAAAACCTCATAAATATTTCGCTGGTGTCAGGCCAAAACTTCGTAAGTCACAATTGAGCAAATTTCATATTTTTTTTTTTCAAAAATCTACACTTTTGGTTATTCCACACGTGTGGAATTTTTTATTTTTTTTTACCAACTATTAACTAGAACGTCAGATACTCTGATCTGCTGAACGAATGAAGTGGTGGTTGGTGAGTAAGACTGACCTCCATGCCGTCCATGGCCATAGTGGCCAGGTAGTTGGGGTCCTGCTTGTTCCAGCACAGGCGCAGCAGCGGATGGTGCTGGGGGTCCTCGTAGATGATGGTGCTATGCTCCAGGTGCCGCAAGTCAAACATGCGTACCGAGCCGTCGGCGCCCACTGAGGCGAACATGTCGCGACCGCCGCCCGCCCGGCTGAAGGCGATGTCGTACACCTGCAGAGACGAGAATCCCAATTACACCACAGCTGGGCGATATGGCACCTCAGATTTGACGTTTCCCTCTGCACCCCTTCACACAGACAAATGACAGTGATTCACTCATTCACTCCCAGGCATTTTCACTGAAGCAGCCCCCTTTGCTCCTGACTGTTTTACTGGATTTTAACTGAGGCCCACAAAATATTGTGTTCTATTGCCATAAAAACATGGAACATACCAAAAGGAAGATTAGAGTCTGTTCTTTCATCAGGAAAAAAAAAGTATATTTCTATTTGTGTCCATTTTGCAGCAATTAGCATTAGAATATAGCCAAGTTTCATCATTATTCCCAAAGCTTTTTAAAATAGTGTGGAAAAGAGCCTTGTCCAATATGGCCATGGTTGATATCATACTCTGCTGCCACCTGCTGGCCGGATTTGTAATAACTACCATTGCTTCAATCATTTTCTTCAGTTTAGGGATGTCCCAATCCCAATCACGTGATCGGAAACAGAGTCCCGCTCACGTCATTTTCAGTTTATCGGTATCGTGAGAAAATGATCGGGGTTTTCATTTTTGGCAATTTTGTTTTCATTATTATTATTATTATTTTAGGGGCTACAAAGCAACAAAATCATCCAGCGGTAAACATATTGCCAAAAAACCCCGTTTTATTTATTTTTATTTATGATTTTGTGCACTTCTGATGGCACCCACCAAAATTACTGGGATGGTTTTGTTCAAATTTTAAAAAATAATAAATTTGGAAGCACTCCCCGCCAATACTTTGCCGAGGAATCGGCTCGAGACTCGGTATCGGCAGATCCTCAAAATCAGGTGACTCGGACTCATGCAAAACATGTGATCGGGACATCCCTACTTCAGTTTGTATGCACTAGCAATAAAAAAAAACATTTTAAAATGTTTAAATACGTCTTTGGGTGCGTGGTAATATTTCAAATAGAAAGTATTTATACACTTTGAGGAGCAAATGAGTTAAATATCTAAATCAGTGGTGGCAAACTGCGGTCCTCGAGGGCCGGAGTCCTGCAGGTTTTATAGATTTCCCTACTCGAAGTGCAGCTGATTCCAATTAACAGGCTTGTTATCAGGGGCTTCTGCAGAGTTTACTGGTGAGCTAATCATGAATCAGCTGTGTTGAAGAAGGGAAATATCTAAAAACCTGCAGGGCTGTGGCCCTCGAAGACTGGATCTCGCCACCCCTGATCTAAACAAACCGTTGCTGCTTTGTTTTTGTTCCTCCTGCTGGGATGATTGCTTTGAAGATGACACCAACCTCTTTGTCGTGGGCAATGAGCTGCGTCTTGACGTGTCCCGACACCAGGTTGACGCGGCCAAGAACCTGACCTGTCTCCAGACCCCAGATGGTGCAGGTGGTGTCGATGCTGGATGTGCCTGCACGGGTGGATTACGGTTACGGTTATTTCTATAACACTGCCCCTCAGATTCCTCTTCTTTTTCTTACCCAGCAGGTTAGGGTCCACCTCGTTCCAATCGAAGGACGTGAGCGGTGCACAGAAATCTGAGTTCTTGTTGTTGTTCAGCAAACATTCAAGACGTGTTTCCGTGTCACTAACCTGCAATGTGAAGGACATTTTTTTTAGTAGCTTCTTCCTATAAGGTAACTCTAACACCCGAATTTCCCCTCTGGGATAATTAAAGGATTCTCTTGTATCTGTTGCATTAACTTGGCTGTTTTCTTTTTCCTCAATAATTGGTTTGTAAAACATACTCATTTAGCTCTTTTAATAATTTACTGCATAACATAAACAGACCAAGAAAACAAGCATGTTGAGTTTGTTTGACGTACCCTCCAGATGCGCAGGTAGTCGCCGCTGGTAGCCAGCAGGTCCGGGTAGACCCCTTTTGTGTCTGGGATCCACATGATCTTGGTGGTGGGGTACGGGTGGTCAAAGGTGTTCCGGCACACAAACTCTGAGCTCTCCTCTTCCAGACCCACCAGCTGGACCTGAACACGCGCGCACACACACACGACAGGTTACACCATATGCACACAAAAACAATCGCCAATTATGTATAAATACTTCCTAATCTCTACCTACCAGTAACACCACCTAAAAACAGGGATTTCTGGAATGTCCCTAACATTTCAAGCAAGGTGTCATTTTGAACACTGCACCAAAACGTAAAGAAAATTCATATTGTCATTAAGTTACTAAATATTAGCAGGAAGATGGCAGCAGCTCTAGTAAGGTGAGACTAAAGCCATGTAATATAATTAGTGATTACTAGACCTACGATTATATAAATATATAAAAACAAATGCTTTTGCGACACATTTTTTTTCAAAATATTAACATAAACAGTCGTTTTTAAAAATAAATAAATTATTAGCTCACCACTAGATGGTGCTAGGGATCACTGAATGTCCCTTTAAAAGCACTCAATTTTAAAATCCTGACACAATAAAAACAAGATTTTCTTCAAAAACAACATGTTTGTGAACTTCCTCTATTTATACATTTGAACTTCAAATACAAATTCTGTAATGGTATATCAGCTTGTGGCGATGTGGGTAATTAAGCGCTTGCCCCTCTGAGGTCGTTCTTGCAATGAGTAGGAGTTGTAAACGAGCCGTTTTGTTTGAAGAATTGGACTGCTAAATCTTCATGAGTCACGTAAGACCACATTTGAGAAGTTAATACTGCCGTGATGGAGTTGAATTTGCTCTGCATTGATGAATTTTCCACATTCAAAGAATTAGAAGATGCGATTGCTGCATGTGAAAAGATGCAAAGTATGTCCTACTCCCTAATAATGCCGATAACAACCGATTTTTGGAGGCAAAACAAAATGAAAACTGTGAAACGAAACAGAAGGCAGTAAAGGACCAGAGGCGGTAAAGTAGTCAAAAATTTTACTCAAAAGCAGCGTTACTTCAAAATAATATTACTCAAGTAAAAGTAAAAAGTAGTCATTAAAAAATGTACTCAAGTAGAAGTAAAAAAGTATTCGCTGAAAAGAATACTTAAGTACTGAGTAACTGCTTGAACATTGTCTGATTTATTTTTTAAAAACAATGTAATCAGACAGACAAAAACATTCATTTTGTTAGGGGGAACCCTCTGTTGACACAAAAAATATCAGGCTATGAGTTTACAGGCGAGTAATCATTGAAATCACACATTCAGTTTAATTTGCAAAGTCAAATTAAGTTATATTAGAGTAGGATTTCTGGTAATTGATGTATTAAATCTGAAAATATTGCGGTCACTAAATTTCTGTAAATACCCATGCAGCATAACAATTAGAAACTTGTACTTTTTAGCCTAAATCTTTTTTGTTTACATATGCTATCATTGCTACATTCAATAAGATGTTATGTTTTCTTACCAGGTTCTGGCATTACATGGGGTCTAGTGTTTATCTGTTACCAAAAATATCTTTACCGTGAATAATTTGACACTTAGAGGCTACCGCCAATTCATGCCTCCATATAACGTGTCGCGATCGGGCCCGCCCACCGGGCCCGCGCCCAAGGCTTCCGTGCTCACCGCGGCGGCCTTCCTACTCGTCGCGGCCTAGCTTCCCCGGCTTAGGGGTCCGAGTGCCGGCGACATTTACGGCATTTATGGCAACAGTAAATAAAGTGTTTGCAAAAGAATCTATGTGAAAAGGTCCTTTTCAACACTTATGCCAGGTCAGACTACGCGATTTTTTGTCTTACACTGACAGTTGCGCTGTCACATTACCCGATAAAATCGCTCCGCGTCGTGGATGGGGCGTGTAGTCACACTACAAGTCTGAATGCGACAAGACACCAGCCGATCATCGCGTGTTGTCTTGCCAAGAGAGACGCGTCGGCACTGTTTGTCAGGGGGTTGGAACAGAAAGAAAGAAAAAAAAAAAAAAAAAAAAAGAGGCACGGACAGGGAGCATTTGCGTGAATGGAGCACGCATGGGACAAGTGTGATGTGAGCGCATTGCTTGCGCTCCCTGCTTCACAATAGTGTTTAAAATATGATTTAGTAGCCAACACTGTACTTTAATTTATTTAGGCCTACATGCGCCGGGTAAATATAGCCGATTTTGTTAATTAATTTGCAGGATGTCATCTTGTTTTATTTTATCAAACACTGAAATATTATAATGTTTGAGTATTTTTTATACTGCCTAATTTATTCATATTTGACTTGTTTTAGTACGGTGCATTGGATAGTACGCCACTCACTCGGAGGGGGGGGGGGGGGGGGGGGGGGGGGGGGGGGATTTCAAGTGAGAGGGCGGGTGACAAGTAAGGCGGCCAAGGCCTGGCCCAACTTCTATGAAAATGTGATCGATCCTCATTAAATATGTGCCCATCAATACTCATATGCCCAAATCTCTGAAATTATTAGAACAACAGTCACAATATGTATATATATATTTTTAGGTCCTCTATTCATGTCACCGTTCCCTGACGATGGGTTGCACGGATGCGTGTGCGCTCCATGCAGCTGCGGGGCGCTTCCCCCCCCCCCCCCCCCCCCCGAGTTGCACCTGTCTGAAGTCATCCCAAGAGATATCAAGGGGATAAATAAATAAATAAATAAATAAATACATAAATAAATAAATTAAAAGAGCTATAAAATGCTGTTCAGTGTGTGATTGACGTTTCGTTCCCTCTCGCTATTGGTCAATGCTGGGGAACCAAACGGACGGCGACGTAGGTATGTCACATTATGCGTCAAGACGAGCAAAAATGCTAACACGCTAGACTTTCGTCGTGACGGTCGTGAACCGTCCCGGACAACAGGCGACCAATCGTTGAACGTGTCACACTACACGGGCGACGCTACGTCAAGACAACCCAAAATCGTTTACGACATGCCCCGTTTGTCCACGACACGTCAGTCGGGCTAAAATCGGGCTGTTTTCGTATAGTCTGACCAAGGCATTAAGACAAATACCTGCCTAAATACAGCAAAAAGGGAATTTAGGTCAAACTTACCGCAACATGTTAACTCGGGTTCGATGTGAAATTTTTATATGCCGAAATGTCCGTTTATTTCGGCAGACACATAAGACACCGCATTATAAAGCTGTTATTCCGCACGGCGTGTAGGGGAAACATGGTAATTATATGGGGGGGAAAGAAAAAAAAAACGGCATCGAACGGACCAATCAGAAGCGAGCTACGTCCCGCCATCTACGTCGTTCAAGGATTGGCGACGTGTGCACCGCAGCCGGCCACAAGCTACGCGGCACGTAAAATTCATGACCGGCGTAGATCACATGATCATCAACATCATGGTCCGATCATGGTCATCAACGCGAGAGCAAACGTGGAGGCATAAATTAGGCTTGAGGAGGGGGACCCACGTTGCCTTTTCGGCCGATCCACCAGACGCTCGCCTTCGAGCCCCACCTCCAGGCCTGGTTCCAGAGGGGGCGCCCGGTTACCCGCATCCGGGCAAGGGAATACTAGATCAATTTGTCGTCATCATCATAAGGGGTCTTTTGAGCCATGCTTTGCCTGGCCCCTCACCTCGGACCTGTTTGCCATGGGTGACCCTACCAGAGGCATAAAGCCCCAGACAACATAGCTCCTAGGATCATCTGGACATGCAAACCCCTCCACCACGATAAGGTGATGACTCACGGTCCATTGTGGTGAAGAAGGAGCTGAGTCGAAAGGCGAAGCTCTCGATTTACCTGTCGATCTACGTTCCAACCCTCACCTATGGTCACGAGCTGTGGGTCGTGACCGAAAGAATCAAATCCCGGACACAAGCGGCCGAAATGAGTTTCCTCCACAGGGTGTCCAAGCTCTCCCTTAGAGATAGGGTGAGAAGCTCGGTCATCCGGAGGGATTTCGAGTCGAGCCACTGCTCCTCCGCGTAGAGAGGAACCAGTTGAGGTGGCTCGGGCATCTGGCTCGGATGCCTCCTGGACGCCTACCGGGGGAGGTGTTCCGGGCATACCACACCAGCGGGAGGCCCCGGGGACGACCCAGGACACGCTGGAGAGATTGTCTCTCGGCTGACCTGGGAACGCCTTGGGCTCACGCCGGAGGAGCTGGTTGAAGTGGCCGGGGAGAGGGAAGTCTGGGCTTTCCTGCTAAAGCTGCTGCCCCCGCGACCCGACCCCGGATAAGCAGTGGATGGATGGAAAGTGTGTCCTACTGCCCTATTACCCTGCTATGAGGGTTATGGTTAGTTAGGCTGGAAATACTGGATAAACAGTCTATTTTCAGTGGCGATAAAAAATGAAAACTTCGTCAAAAGAGAAGCGAGGCGGGAACCACGCCCAGTGCATGACTCGGTCCGGCGACTGACCAATCAGAGCCGTTCACGGCAAAATAACTATCAGGACAGTTGCCAGCCACTGCAAAATATCCACTGGTAGTGCCAACATTTGAACATTTATAAACTGGCATTTTGAACACACTTTACAACTTAAACAATTATTTCATCATTTTAAAATGTGATAATTAATTTAAATTCAGAGTAAAGTAACGTTATGTGACATTTTCTATTGAAACGACATGATTTAATTACGTATTGATGCTCCTCTGCACAAAACAACTAGCATTAGCACTAGCACTAGCATCCATCGCGTTACTATCTTTAGCCCGGTTTTTATTAAACGGCCCCCAGTGCAGCAAAAATAAATAAATAAAAATAAAATAAAAGACACCATGCACACACCTTGTTATTGTATTCTTCCACAAAGCTTCCCAGGGCCAAGCGAAAGCGTTTGTCCGGCCGTACGCTCCAGTTCATGGCGTAGACCGTCCATGGCGCCTCGTATTTGTAGATTTCTTTTCTCTTGCCGTGCAGCGACATTCTAGCGGAGCGGAGCTAACACGTCCGAGTTAGCTAACCGCGAATAAGTCTCTGCTCGGGAAACAACCACGACCACTTTTTTGTTTCAGCCCGTAAGAATAAGTAGTAGAAATTACAATAGTGATCGACGTCCTGTCGCGAAAACGGTACTATAATACAATACTACGGCCACTTTAGTCAACAAAGAGTGTCAGCCATAGCTCGTTCAGAACGACAAAGCACTGTCAGGTTAGCGGACTCCAACTGGATAACTTCCGGTTATGTCTTTCAACTTTACAAGCTATGTTTTGCTAAGTTCAATATTTCCTTCACACCAACAATTACGTTGAACATGCAGCTATTATTGACACACTTTATAAACTTTTTAGTAATCTCCCAGGAACATGTTTCCCTGCGTCAATTTTAATATTGCACTTGATTTGGTGTCACCTGTCAAGAGATTAGAAATTACATTTGAGGTGTAGATTTCAAAATAAAATATTCGCTCATCCTCTTTATTTTAGGTAAACCTTTCAATTTAAAAGGTAATTTTTTAGTATTCTGACTGACGTTTCATAATGAGGTGCTATTTAAGAGCCACAAAAAACGGCGTCTTCCGATGCAACTAACGCTACACGAACGAATGTGTGTTCTCTTGCTAACGTGACGTCAGCTCGCGTTGCTAACGTACACAAACTCTCGCGTTGACATAGGAAGTCTCGCCGCCTGAGTTTTACTTTGAGAGGTTAAATCCGTGTCAAGATTCTTCCAGCCAGCCGTTGCAGTAAATCGAGATATTTGGGGGCTGTTGAGGCCAGAAAACGGAACGCGAACTCAGCGGTAAGGTCCCGGTAAACTGTTACGAAGCTTGTTTTTTTTACTTTGAACATGGGATGGTGTCACTTTTCATTGGTGAGCTGGGGCTCGTGCTAGCTAGTTAGCATGCTAGTGGCAGGACTGGCTAATCAGAAAGTGATAGGGGGCGGGGGATGGTAGGGCACTGGGGTGTGCTTACATGAGGACTGGGGGTTGTTGTCCATGTGTCCAAGATTAATTGCTACGCTGTTGTTATATTAGTAATTATGACAACGTGTTTTCGTCGAATATGTTGCTACAGTGGCGCATGCGACACAATGTGAGAGCTTAAGTCAATTCGTCAAATGGGATCTCTGGTCTGTGAGCTGTCAGGTGACAGACACCTGTCTGGTCTACATGAGACCCCTAATCCGCTACTTAAAACTAAACGTTTAAAAACAACCTTAAATGCGGTCTTTTTTTTTTTTTAAATACTCCCTAACCCCAAAAAAGTCAATTTTAATGGGCCCCTAAACATTTCAAACATGGTATTTTCAAACATTCCCTAAATTCTTTTTTAAATGTTCGGATGTGACGTAAACATTTGAACGTCCCTAAACATTTAAAGCAAACTCATAATGTAGCCATTTTTGAACGACCTGAAAAAAAAGTCATGTTTTGAAATAATGCAACTTAAAATTTATAGTTGTACCTTGAATTATGAGCGTCCCCAACTATGAACTTTTGAGTTAAAAGGTGTCACTTGCTGACTTTTTTTGTTTGTTTGCTTTATTTCATGAGCAAACTTCACAAGTGTCTTGTGCAGGTTAGCAGAAAGCAAACGGTTAAAAAAAAAAAGAAGTTTTTTTTTTCTTTTCTTTCGAGTGTTAACATGTAACGAGCAACCACACTCGAAGGATTGCAGAAAAATATAAATGCAGTATTTGAAGATTTACATATATCACTTTTCTCCTTTTTGTTTTGTCAAAATCCTGCTCAGGCACTACCATGCGATATTTGCCCTTCCTCCTGCTGCCCCCGCTGCTACTCCTACTCCTGGCCCTGCCCGTCTCCAGGGGGCGCTACAATGACGACTTCGATGACGGTGAGGACCTGGCCGACTTCGACGACAACGACTTTGCCGAGTTTGAGGATATGAGCGAGGACGTGGCGCCCGAGTCGGGCACCGTCCCACCGCCGGCTGTTCGGGCCAGCCCTTTCTCGCAGCCTGACGAAGACGAGGATGAAGACGAGGCCACGGTGGAGCTAGAGGACGGCCAAGACGGTTTTGACGACTCTGATGCACAGGTAGGGTTTCCGTGTGAGGGAGTAGTGTAAGCTAATGTTGATAGAGTACAGTCCAGTCGTGTATGATCTGAATTGGTGTGTGTGTGTGTGTGTGTGTGTGTGTGTGGTTTCTTAAACTTGGATAAGAACGTTTCAGAAATTCTATTTAGTATAATTTCATGTGATGTGTTCCTCAGGATCAGGACATTTACAGTAAATATGACCAGGAGGAATTCGAGGGCATTGGTGACATGGATAAGACTGGCCACCCCATGAAAGACCCCCTCATAATCCATACGGTAAATCTTATTTAATGCTCAAAGCCTCCCCTCAGATTATTGCAGGGCTCTGCACTAACTTTTGCACCGGTGGCACTGGTGCTACCAACTTTTTCAGTTGATCGCACCATACAGGTTTTGGTTGCACCTTTTTTGAGGGAGATACAGCATGATTGTATTCGCTGAAGTAAAGTTGTCTCAATTTGCATAGCGTAGTTTTAGATGACGTAAAGATTGACATCGACTCAACATATAGCTGCAAAATATTTGACTGGAACAAGATTTGCCTGCAATAAAACAGGTCAAGTATTTTATATTAGCCTACTTTAAAAGAAAGTGAAAAACTAGAATGGAAGATGGAAGCCGAGACTAGAAGATGATTGGGTATTGTAAACAGACGTTGACTATTGATTGTAATTAAGTAAAAAAAAAAAAAAGTGATTTCACATCCATCATTCTTCTTAAAGTATGCCCGCTTTTATACAGCCTTTATTGTTTAGATATTTGCAATTATTAACAGTTCATGCATTCAGTCTTTTTTTTTTTTTTTCCCTGAGTTTGAAATGTCCAACAGTATTTGAATACAGCTCACGGCTCGCCCAACGCTGTCAGTTACCGTGGCTAGTTGCTAACGCTGGAGACTTGTGCGTATCATACAGTGACATACTAATTAACTTTCTTAGCGTCTTCAATTGACAATTATAATTTCGAGGTGGCGTTGTGTTGAAGTTGGAAGTCGACAGTCACTTGAGGACGAGTCGAGCTTAGCCGCCGTGAGCTGTAAGATGTCATGCGCAGTGCGTTAATTTCAAAATACAAGTAAAGAGGCAATTGAATAGACATCCATGTATGAGTAGGACGGCTTTCATTTTGAAGTTGGCTTCCGCAGCCCATTCCGTGGATGTACGACCCAAACTGTGGCACTTGATGCATACAGATCACCACTCAAAGATGTGCTGGCCCGTTGCACCACTCATTAAAAACATGTTCTCGCACCATGCGACTAGATTAATATTTCACCAGAACAGGTTGTACAGTTGGCCGCATTTGCGGGTGAATTGGTCGCAGTGTCGAGCCCTGTACTGCCATCTCTTGTCTTTCTTTTGCATGCTGAGTCTAGACGGCTAGAACGTAGACCCTACATACAGTAATCGTGCTGGATGCGCCCAATTCATAGGAGTCATTGTAGACACTGAAAAAAAGACAGTTGTACTGAAACAACTTTGTTTCCCAGATTGTTTATTATTTGCTCTTCAATATACCTTTAAATACAAAGTACAGACAGCTTTTTTTAAATCCGTCCATCCATTTTCTTAACCGCTTATTCCTAAATAAAGTTGAACCGACTACCCTATTAAATGTGATATGGTCAAAAATATGGGGAACCAAACTTTTGTGCTGGCACACTCAAAAAAAAAAGTTTGTTGCACCAGTGGAACCACTGCAAAACGTTGGTATAGCCCTGCTTTAGCCAGTCTCCTTCTCTTTGCACGCTTCCGGTGCAATAAGAGAGATCACAGTCTTGTTCTCTATGGATGTGTTTAGAAATGTGCTCCAAGTGCAATCTGCTCCTCCCCTAACATTCGTAAACGCAGAACATTTTTCAAAAGTGCCGTTTGGTTATGCAGACTGCCACAACAAAGGAATGACGTGCTCCGCGTTTGGGAGTACAGATGGAAACAGAAAAAATAGCTGATATAGTTGTGTGAATAATTTTGACAGAAATTTTTCTATGAGTTGTACAAAAATGCCGGTAATGTTCAAATAAAAGCAAAGCCTCTGGTGGGTTTTGTCTTCTTTTTAAGAAATATAAAAGCTGCTTGTTGAAGGTAAGCTTCAAGTTCTTACAGTGAAGTGTTTTACAAAAAATGTACTGCATCAGTGTTTGTCATACAAAACAATGCTATGGTTATTCAGGCAACTTTAATTCAGCAAATGTAGTCATGCTGTACCTCCCCAAAAAAGTGTGCACCGAAATCCTGTGCATTTTCGATCAACTGAAAAAGTTGTTCGTAGCAGTGCAAATGGTGGTAGTAACGCCCTGAATTATCTTCAAACATGTATAATACATAACAAATGGTTTTTAATTAATATTACGGCTCTTTAAGTAGTACATTTTTAATGCTGCCTACTGCCTAGTGCCTACTAGCCTGACCCTTGCGTGCAGTGTGCATTTTTTCCATTTATGGCGATGCTGCCTCATGGAGACTTTGTGATGCATACTTGGGTTTAGGTTCCGGCCCATCTTCAGAACAGCTGGGAGAGCTACTACATGGAGATCCTGATGGTGACGGGCCTGCTGGCCTACATCATGAACTACATCATCGGCAAAAACAAGAACAGCCGTCTGGCTCAGTCATGGTTCAACTCTCATAGAGAGCTGCTTGAAAGCAACTTCGCTCTTGTGGGTGAGTTGATCGTTTTCACTTTTTAAAATTTTTTTTTTTTTAAGTAATCTATTATGATGACGCAACAAACTAGTGTTTGTGCACACAGGCGACGACGGCACCAGCAAAGAAGCAGTGAGCACGGGGAAGCTCAATCAGGAAAATGAACACATCTACAACCTTTGGTGCTCCGGACACGTCTGCTGTGAGGGCATGCTCATACAGCTCAAGGTAAAGGACTGCATGCGCATGTGTGATAGTGTTTATGGTGTGTGTAGTTGGGCTGAACGATTAATTGCATTTGCACTTAAATCGCGGTTTGACAAAACCCGATTATGTAATCGTGAAAAGCTGCTATTTTAAATGTTCATTGAAACAGCGGAAGGAGGGAAAGGGGGAGGGAGCAGAAACGTCACCGCTGTAACTAAATTCTGGCGCCATAAGTGCATGTAATTTTGGTGAGGGTCTTTTTTTTTTTTTTTTTTTTTTTTTTTTTTTTCCCTTCCCCTGTCATCAGACCTTGAGACGAGTTTCTAACATGTTTAATCTGTTTGATCTTGGTTTTAAAACAACACATCACCATTGTGAGTTATGACTTTTCGGCTGCCATAGTGTCACTTTTTGTAAACTGATTGTACAAGCAACTGTGTGGCAGCAGCTGATAAATTCGAGTTGTCCTATATTTTGAAGCTAAATATGTCTGTATGTGGCCATATGTTGTGTCGTCCGATTTCATGAATGAAAATTAGGACGGACAAAATTATTGCTCGTCATTACTCACCATCATTTAGGTGCCGCCGCCGCAGCCTCTTGTACATGTATTATAGCATTGGTGAACTAATCAGGACAAGCTGTGAACAAACAACTCTTTAATGACAATTTGCCAGTAACTGTCAGCCACAACCACACCAGAACACAACAGCTACGAACGCGCTTAGCTTACCAAAACAAAAGTTTGTGTCCCTGTGGCCCGTCAAGACCATGGGAAACTACCTAAACCGCGACCCCACCCAAAGGATTGCTACAGAATGCTAGTTGTTTTTGAAACCAAATCGGTAAATGTTATGTCATATAAGCAGGTATAATTTTAATTTGCCTACACTTTAGCATGTGTGAGTTTACTGACTGGAGATTTCTATTTTTTTATGTTTTAACAGGAAAGGTTGCTGACCCTGGTGTAGTACACATGAGGGGGAGGGGGTGGGGTGTAGTTTAGTGACTTGACACATTTTACTGTGTATGTTGGTGTGCATGTGTTAACACTTAATAATGTTTTAAGGTGCATGTTTTTGTGCTTGCAGTTCCTGAAGAGACAGGACCTGCTCAATGTTCTGGCCAGGATGATGAGGCCCACCTGTGACCAAGTGGTTGGTATCAACCCAATAAGTGTTTGCACTTTTCCCACTACACACAGTGTAGTTAGTGGGAAAGTGCTAATAGTTGTGCTGTTGTCATATAAACGATGTGTCTTCCTCTATTTGTGTGTAGCAAATTAAAGTGACTCTGAATGATGAGGACATGGACACATTTGTGTTTGCTGTGGGCACCAAGAAGGCGATGGGCCGTCTCCAGAAAGAGATGCAGGACTTGGTAAATACCCTTTTCCTACAGTAGATGCCGTACCTTAATTGGTCGCCATGCGCGTCATCAAAATAAATAAATAAATAAATAAATAAAGAAAAGAAAAAAAATCTTAACGTTACATGAACTATCAACGGCAGCTGGGATTGTTGTTGTTTTTGTGTAGAGTGAGTTCTGCGGTGACAAGCCAAAGTCCGGAGCCAAGTTTGGCCTTCCAGACTCTTTGGCTATTCTTACGGAGATGGGCGAGGTCACGGATGGCGTGATGGATAATAAGGTGACCTTTGTTCAAATACTTAAAAAAATAAAAATAAAAAAAAAATTAAAAAAATAAAAATAAATAAATAAATCTATCTTTGCTTCTTTCCGTCATTCTGTGTGCTTGTATTTCACAGATGGTTCATTATATCACCAACCACGCTGACAAGATTGAGTCCATCCATTTTTCGGACCAATTTTCTGGTCCAAAAGTTATGCAAGAGTCAGTACCGTGTTTCTTAAAATCATTTTTTTTTTAAATAATTTATTGCTGTTTTGTTAGATATTTATATCCTGTGTTGTTTTTCAGGGAGGGTCAGCCGTTAAAGCTACCTGAAACAAAGAAGACATTGTTGTTTACATTTAATGGTCATCATTTATCCGCCTTTTACAACACTCCCTGAGGAGCTACGCTATTTGGTGTCATTGACATGGTCCCTCATTTGTTTTTATGTGTGTTGTGTAGTGCCTGGAATGGGCAACACTTCTCCCAAAGACATGGACGCTCTTCTGCCCCTCATGAACATGGTTATCTACAGCATTGATAAAGTCAAGAAGCTGCGTCTCAACAGAGAGGTCAATACACACACTCACACAGCAAACACATGCAACACTGAACACACAAACTACACGAGCACACAAACAAATCTACATACATATGTATTATGGTCACACAACACATAGAGTGGAGCGAAGTATTTCGTCAGTCACTAATTGTGCAAGTTCTCCCAACTACAATGACAGAGATCTGTAATTGTCGTCATAGGTACACTAAATAGTGAGACAGAATGCAAGTGGCTGACTAAGTACTTTTTTACCCCACTGTACACATGCAAAAAATACAAAAGAACACATGAATGACAAAAAAAAAAAAACAAATGTAGAATTAGCATTACACTACAGTCTTTCTGCTGTCCCCCATGACCCCGCAGGGTAAAATGAAGGCGGACCGCAACCGTGCCCGCGTGGAGGAGAACTTCCTGAAGCAGACGCACGCTCAGCGCCAGGAGGCCGCACAGACACGACGCGAGGAGAAGAAGCGGGCCGAGAAGGAGAGGATCATGAATGAGGAGGACCCTGAGAGACAGCGCCGCCTCGAGGTCCCGAGACAACATACCATGTTTTTAATATTCTGCATGCTGAAACATAACACAGTCACTGAAAATAATCATTGCATCCTCTTTGTTTTTTTGTCAGGAAGCGGCTCAGAGACGAGAGCAGAAGAAGATCGAGAAGAAGCAAATGAAGATGAAGCAGATCAAAGTGAAAGCCATGTGAAATTGGCCCATCACCGTCAACGATTGGACATTACAAAGGATGTTCTATTTTGTCCCTCCCGACCGCCAGATGGCGGTGCTTTAAGCACTGAATGTTCCTTTCGCGCATGCACGGTTCGAGTAATGCATACCAAATTAGTCACCTGTGACCCTAGAAGGGTACAAGTTCCGGTGTCACCCAAGGTTCGTTTCCTCTTTTCTTCTCGCGTGGCGTATTCATATGTCAAGACTCTATCGGTGACCCGGCACGATTGGTGACTCGCATGTGCAGAAGATCCCGCCAACTACGGCAACTTTACTAGAACAAAATACCTTTATATGCCTGCGCTATAGTGCGCGGTCATAATAACATGATACAACATTGAGAAAAAAATTTTAGATTCTTGATGCATTATAAAGAATCTATTTTAATTCTACAGGTTTTAAAGACGAGCGTTTTACTTTTGACCCCATTACATTCGTCATTGTGAGAATTTACATTTAGTCTGCAGTATTTTTATTGTCTTTAGAACAATGTGTGGCCAATATGATAGGATAGGTTTTGAGGGTGGGTGAGGCAGGGGGTCATTTAAAACACACACACGCCCCAGACTTACTGTAAAGTGCAACAATGCAGACTCACTATAATGTAATGAGGTCAAAAGTAAAATGTTCATCTTATAGGATTAAAATTTACTTAGTTACTTTAAAATGCATCAATAAGTTACTTTAAAATAAATCAATAATCTATGGGTTTTTTTTCCCTTCATATTGTATCGTGTTGTTACGAACGCGCACTATCGCTTACGCATATAAAGGTATTTAAGTGTGGGTGCCGTAGTTGGCGATCCAAGATGGTGGGATCTTCTGTGCATGCGCGTCACCGATCATGCAGATCACCGATGGTCTTGACAGCATACAACACATTTTCGAAGAGTGGAATGCTGCGTTCTCACCAAAAGTGGGGGAAGGCGTTTCGGCGCCGCGTTTGCATTGTAGTCAATGGAGTTCGCGCGCAACGGAACGAAAGTGCGGAGGACGCGGTTCGCTCGCTGGGACACGGTGCGCAGCAGCGAAAATCCGCACAATCGCATATTCGCCAAAGTAAAAAAAAAACAAAAAAACTTTTTTTCGCTTTTCGCCTCGCGACAGCCAATCGGCTTCGAGTCCTCTCTACTGTCACCCTTAGCGCAACAACAATGGTGAGCAAAGAAGTAGTATTCAAGTGCTGGTAAATCTGTTTACTTGCTAATGAACTGTACCGCAATGTTTATCATCCATGTCAAATGCCGGCCGCCCGATTGCCACTAAAAAAGCGAAAGTGCTATCACGTACCTCAAAAAAGGAGAAAATAGTGCTACGGCTGTTTAGTCCCAGGAAAGAAGTGAAAGTAGTTGGCGGTGCTCACTTTTTGTTGACTCGCTAAAGTGCTCCACTTCCTTGTTCACCAAGGGACAGCCCTCTTCCGCTCCGGTGCACACGAAAGCGCGAATGACTATCAATCGTTCCAAAAACACACTACGCGGTGAAACGCTTACGAAGGAAGCGTTCCAGTTCGCCTTTTCGGATTTGGTGAGAACGCAGCATAAGGATTTGTATTTATCCTCTTGACCGTGCCGCTTGGGAGCCTTGTGACCGAATTGGTCAGAGCTGCGTGGTTCGCCTCCAAAGGCTACGGCGACTGTTTTTCTTTCTTTCGTTTGTGACCCGATGTGGTCGCGTGCTCTAACCTCCCATGGGGTAAGGTTATTGACTTCTTCTATTTGTCTGTTTTGGCACTAATTGCCGCGTTTGCTGCGGTGTTTGTTTTTTCATGTGGCTAGCCTCGCGTTAGCGCCCTGGCTACCACGACGCGTGGTTTACCCTATTTTTCCGCCGCTGGCTTTGGCAGCGTTCGCGCACTTCTCCTGGTTTATTAGCGCCGGTTTCTCCGACGGTGTTACCGTTTGGTTGTTGCCATTCTTTTTTGTGCCTTTGCTGGTGAGAGCAGCGTCCGCGTCCCCGCTCCCGGCTTACAGCGTCGCGTTCCTCGCTTGATTGATTGGCTATCTTATTTACTTTTGTGCGTGTCCCGCCTGCGGTGCGCACCTGGCGTCGGCTGTGCAGGTTGCGTCCGCGCGCCTTCTCTCAGTTTATCGCTACTTTAAGGACTTGCTGTCTGCCCCGGCCCGCCGTCGGCTGCTTGTGTGGGTCTGCTGTGCAGGTGGCGTCCGCGCCCCCCTCGCTCAGCTTCCCACTGATCGCTGTCTGGGCTCCCTTGTGTTCGCGATGAAAGACTCCCATTGCTACGTGGACTGTGGTATCCTCTTTGAGGCCTCCAATGTTCTGGACGATTGTTGCCCAAGATGCCTTGTTTCTGACGGTGTCGGAGATGGACAGGCCTGCAATCCTGGTGTCAGTGACCCCAGCCCCCTGGGTCAACTGTCGTCCTCCCTACCAAGGTGCCGGAAACGTCTCGGTGTGTCTTCCGCTATGTCTGGTCCCCCCCCAAGAAAAAGGCGACGCAGCGGCAACTCGCTTTGGAGGAGGGGCGCCTACAGGCTGAGTTAGCAGAGGTGAGGTCTCTTCTGCAGGACTGTCACCCTCCCACCCTTACGGAGGTGCCGAGGCCACCTGCCCCGCCCGTGCCCTGACCGTCCGCCCCACCCATGCCGGTGCTTCTTCCGGACGGCATTTCCTTGGCGGCTTCAGCGTCCTTTTTTTCATGATGTCGACCATGACCTGGGGTCTGTGATTTTGTGACCGAACTCTGTCATCCGCTCGGAGCTCGTCCAGTGAGGCGGGGGATCATTCAATACAGGCTGTCCTGCGCAATGCCTTGGACCTCCTGCGTTTGGAGGTGCCTCCACAGGCTTAGTCGGCGTCTGAGAGCGCTTTCTTCCGGCGCAAGCGCCCTTCCTCTGCCTTTTCTGTCCCCGCGTCTGGGGACTATTTGCAGGAACTACATACTTGCTGGAGGGATCCTGGGGCTCTCTCCCGTCCTTCGGCTGATGGCCGTGATTTGGCAACTCTGCATGATGCTGCTAGTGCACCGGATGCCTGACGTGGAAACAGCTGTCGCATCCGTCATTGTGTCCCCCAGAGGAGACCCTTCGGCCGTATAAACATGAATGTGCTAGATATGTTTTGGAAATGGGTTATTTTCATTCCAAAATGATCAACTTCAATTTATCCTACTTGCCTACGTGTCTGTTCGGTGTCCTCGACCCCAATGTCGTGTAACTGACGACCTTCTCACACGCACCTATGGCGCTGGTGCGCGTGCTGGTCGCATTGGGAAGTCCTTGGCTCACCTCATGCTTGCTCTCTCTACGTCCCTGCAAGCGGACAGCATGGATGCTGCTGTGTCCTTCGGTGACGCGGCCCTCCAGGCTTTTGCCCTCATGACCAGGGAGCACGGCCGACTGATGTCCTTCCTAGTGCAGGCGTGCCGCCAGGTGTGGCTGGCGCAGTCCCCCTTGACGGAGGCCTCTAGAGGGTCCTCCGTAGTCTTCCTGTGGAGCCGGGGGAGCTTTTTAGTTCGGCCGCTGTGGGTGCACTGGAAAGGACTGTTAATGCTCATGAGCAGGTCTTCACTCTGTTTGTGAAGTCTGCTCTTGCGCCCCTGCAGTTTGTGGGCATGAAAGTGCTGCAGTACCTTGACGACTGGCTCCTCTGCGCGCCGTCGCGGGCTCAGGTGATCCAAGACACCTCCGATCTCCTGTCACGTGGCCCGGTAGAGCAATAGGGTCAACTTTCCCAAGTCCTCTCTGGTCCCCCCTCAGCGGACAGTCTTCATTGGTGTGACGTTGGACACCACGATTATGAGGGCCCACCGTGTCCTCGCCGAGTCGACAATGCTCTTCGCCTCCTCGCACTCTTTCGAGGGGGCAGGCTTTTGCCTTATGTCGCCTACTTGCGGCTTTTGGGCAAGCTGACGTCCATGACGGCTGTGGTCCCGCTGGGTCTGCTGACACTGTGCCCATTACAGAGGTGGCTGAATGGCTTCCACTAAGATGTCAAGTGGCACCGCCACCGGAGGCTCAGGGTGTCCCGTCGGTGCCTCCTCGCCCTGGCGCCTTGGAGAAACAGGGCTATTCTGTTGAGCGGTGTCCCGCTGGGTGTGGTCCCGGGCCGCCGCGAGACAGTCACCACGGATGCCAGCTTCACGGGCTGGGGTGCTGTCTGACAGCACAGAACGGCTAAGGGACGTTGGTCTGTGCACGACAGGGTCGATCACATCACCTGGCACTCATGCGCTTCTTGCCAGACCTGAGGGGCAGCATGTTCTCATACAGTCGGACAACACCATGACCGTGTTTCACATAAACCAGCAGGGCGGCGTCAGGTCGGTCCGCCCGACTGTTGGAAACCTCCTAGCACCTTCTCAAGTGGGCTGCTCCCCGTCTGGCCAGTCTACGGGCCGCCTATCTGCCGGGGGATCGGAACCAGCTCGCAGACTCTCTCTCCCGTCAGGGTCCTCCTCCGGGAAAGTGGCACCTCCACCCAGAGGTGGTACGCATGATTTGGAGTCGCTTCGGCACGGTGGAAGTTGATCTCTTTGCCTCTGATGACTCGACCCACTGCCCGCTTTGGTTTTCCCTGAGCGAAACCACCAGCCCTCTGGGTCTGGATGCAGTGGCACAGCCGTGGCCGGGGTGCCTCCTCTACGCCTTTCCACCGCTCCCTCTGATATGCTTGACGCTTCGGAGGGTTCTTCAGGAGGGGCACACACTGTTACTGGTGGCCCTCTTCTGGACGTGATTCCCCCTGCTCAACTGTGCTCCGGCGAGCTGTGGCGTCTCCCCGACAGGGAGGACCTGTTGTCTCAAAAGGGAGGTCGTGTTTGGCATCCCGACCCTCGGCGCCTCCGCTTGTGTTTGGCCACTGAAAGGCCCCGACCGCTGCTGATCAGCTGTGCAGAATCGGTCAGGCGGACCATCCTTAATGTGAGGGCACCATCCACTCCACTACAGTATGCCAACAGGTGGAAGTTGTTTGTGGCATGGTGCGGAGACAGCGGGGTGGACCCTGTTTCGTGTTCGGTCCACACCATCCTGGAATTCTTGCAGTCCCTCCTGGATAAGGCCAGGTCTCCGTCTACTCTGAAGGTGTATGTGGCAGCTATTTCTGCCCGACACGTCAGTGTTGATGGCAGCTCCGTGGGGAGCCATGAGCTGGTGTCCTTGTTCCTCGGGGGGGCTCTGCGTCTTCGTCCCCGCCCGGCTCCTCGGATACCGGCGGGGTATCTGCAATTGGTGCTGGACGGACTGTGCGGGCCTCCCTTTGAGCCCCTGGCAGGGGCGGACCTTCTGTGGGTGTCGCGCAAGACTGCACTCTTGCTCGCCGTTGGCCTCCGCCAAGCGTGTCAGCGAACTACACGCATTGTCGGTTAGCCCTGAATGCCTGCAATGGCAGCTGGATGGCGCCGGCGTCAATCTGTGGCCGAGCACTGCCTTCATTCCCAAAGTGTTGTCTGGCTCTCATTCTAACCAGCCTCTACGGCTTACACGTTGTGTCCCCTTCTGGTGAGGGCGGGGACAGGCCGTAATTCTTGTGCCTGGTGAGGGCCTTGCAGTGTTACATTGACGCTACGGCGGGCATTCGTACGTCTGCCCAGCTTTTTGTTTGTTATGGTGGTCCTGCAAAGGGCTCCGCTCTCTCCAAGCAGCGCTTGTCTCACTGGGTCGTGGTTGCCATTTGCCATTCCTACCTGCTTTTGGGCCGCCCCTGCCGTCAGGGGTGTGCTGTCACTCCACCAGAAGGTTTGCCACTTGGGCAGCCCTGAGGGGTGTTACCCTGGAGGATGTCTGTGCTGCTGCCTCATGGGCGACGCCTTGCACCTTCTCCAGGTTTTATAGCGTGGATGTCACCTCTCCCCATCCGCTGGGCGTGGTGTTAGGTCCTGCTGGGGCTGCTCAGTGAGGTGTGTGTCTGGGATCCCTCGCGACTACGCCAATATTAGTCATTCAGTACTTAAAGCACCGCCTTCTGGCGGTCGGGAGGGACGAACTAGAACGAAAGTTACTACTGTAACTACAGGTCTATGAGTCCCGGATGACCGCCAGGGGGTCCTGTCGCTCGGAATCTTCGTGTTCACTTGAGAAGATTCCGTAGGAAACTAACCTTGGGAACTTTGGAACACCCAGGGGTCACAGGTGACTAATTTGGTATGCATTACTCAAACTGCGTATGCGCGAAAGGAACATTCAGTGCTTAAAGCAATGCCTTCTGGTGGTCGTCTGGGACTCATAGAACCGTAGTTAACAGTCGTAACTTTCGTTTTTTCACCATCTTATCAGCACAACTCACTGCATAATCATATTTTTTGTCTTGGTGGGAGTTTAAAACTGCACCTGCTTTTAATTTTAAAGTATTGCCACGGGGCACCATTAATATGTAATAAATACAATCTTCAATGACATTTTAACTTATATCTGCTGTGAGGTTGCTTTCCTGCAGGCTGTTTCTAATGAATATCTGAGCAAAAGTCAAATAAATCAAAGTGCACTGGAGTCTGCTGTTTTGTTTCATTGACATGAATACATCTACAATTTAAGGAAGACTGAAAAGGGTGTGGCGGTGTGCTAAATTTAACCATTGTGTCAACACGCTGAACTAAATTTGGTGTCATCACACCACCACCCTGCCTCATGGACAACATGATCACATTACAATATATTGCATATTGTGGGAAAACCAAGCACTTGAGGTGTGTGTGTGTGTGTGTGTGGGGGGGGGGGGGGTGTATATATATACATATATATATATATATATATATATATATATATATATATATATATATATAAAATATGTATATATATAAATAATATAAAATGTGTTTTTCCGCTACAGTTTTCTGGCCCGCGATACCATACCGATACTTAAGGTTGTTTTTTTTGTTTTGTTTGTTTTGTTTTTTGTTTTTTTTTTCCTCGACATGAAAAAGCTGTCCGGCCATTGGTTCAGAGCATTCAAGGGCCAATAGGATATCTTCGATCGGCATGCAGTGAACATGTTCACATATCAGTGAATGTCGTGCACGAGCAAGACACAAGATGCTCGGGCTGGGAATCTTTGACTGTCTCACGATTCGATTCGATTACGATTTTTGGGTCTACAATTTGATTCAGAATCGATTCTTGATTCAAACGATTTTCGATTCAAAATTATTTGATTGACAAATGATTTCTGTTTCAATTTACAGATATACACAACATTGTCATGATCTACTCCAGTCTGTTTTGCAAGACAAAATGACAAATAGAAACATTAAAGTGTCTTTTTTTTTTTTTTTTTTTTTTTAAACATTAATTTTGTATTGTAAGTGACTTTTTCCACAAAAACAGCATGTGGGCTACAACTGCCTTTTCCCCTTCTGCTTCATTTCTAATTTAAATAAAATCGATTTTTGGATATTAATATCGATTCGATTAATAAATGAGAATCTCAATTATTTTATAAATCGATTTTTTGGCACACCTCTACAAGATGCTGCATCCAAAATCCTATATTAGCGTTGGAATTAATGGTACGGCATCATACTTGTGAGTACTCACCGATACCACTGTTTAATGCAGTATCGGGTATCGGTGAATCAGCCGATACCAGTATCGGTATCGGAACAACGCGCACACACACACAGACCCCCCCCCCCCCCCCCCCCCCAGCCGATTACATCGTATTTTTTCATTGTCAAAATTTACCCTAAAAAAAGTAGGGTCAAAATGATAAATAAATAAATACTCGCATGTTTAATTTGTATAATTTAGGCGAAGAAAAAAATACACACAGTCGTTAATTTAAAAATTTTGATGAGTTGAGATAAAATAGTTATGTTATTACAGTACTTCATTTTAGCAGATAGCCGCCAGAGGACGCTCCGCTGTTCTAGAAAACGCACATTCGATCACAAGTTAAATTGTGTTACTGGCATGAACAAAAACAATCAAAATAATAATCAAGTCGTTCAGTTATAAACATATCGCGATGAACAACGTCAGTGGATTGTGTTTTTTTTTTCCTAATACATCTGGCAGCTTCGGGCTTTTTTGATGCTTGTTGATTTGAAAACGCAGATTCGTTATAATTAATGCAAACAACATTTTATCAAACATAATTTTCAAGTCACTCACATAGGAACGTTTCGTCGATAACAGTTGTTAATTGGAATAATAACTGGTAGGTTTTTTAGCTTTTTATTATTTTTGAGTGGAAAGTGCGTGTGAGAAACTGCTGCGTTCGCTTACCCTGATGGAGAACAGGCGAGGCTTGCAGGTTTGTTACGCTATGGCCGCTCTCTCCACAATATTGGGCTTTTAGAGGGCAAAAACAACTCCCCGGTGTTCCGCGGGGGCTGGCATTTACATTAACTATCAACCGGAATGTTAGCGGCATCGTTTTTGCCCGCTACTTTCACTTGAGTGCGGGGCTCGGAGCTGTCTCGTTTGTGTTTTGGTGGGTGGACTGTGTTTTTCTTGTTACCCGGGCGGGCCTGGCGGCGGGCGGGCTGCTACTCTCAGATGAGCCCGCTCTAGGACTCTCGGAACTGGGACTTGCATTTTCGAGCGGAAATCCAACCCCACAGTCCCGGAAAGTCTTAGATAACACGGTCGCTGTTTATAATATGGTATATACCGCAGAGTGTGGCTAAAATGACCGGTTTGGCTTCCGAAGTTGACGCTTATGCTAAATTAGCACTAGCCGACGTCCGCGATAACTTGCCTTAGCATTAGCGAAAAAAAGCTAACTAATTTGCCGCCGTTTTAGGACACTAGAATCTCATATAATGTCATATTTATGCTCCGTTTGAGAACCCGGTTCGAGTGTTGTTCATTTCGAACTCTTATTTTGTGACAATAGGTCAACTTGGTGGCGTTTTGTCGCTGCGTGTTAGCATGTTAGTAAAGCTAGCTGAACTAACAAGTGCTCTGTGACGTAACTCGCTCATTGTTTTGACAGCGTCTTACTTGGAGCTTGCGAACGTCAGCCAAATATCACGTTGTTTGCGTTTCACCGTGTTTATTTACGATATATAAGTGGTTACTATTCACGCTTCATGCTTCGCTACGCTTCGTTGTCTTTAGGTTTGTTTGTTTGTTTTTGTATTTGCAGCACGAGTTGTATATCGTTACCCAGTCCAAAGCTGCGCACATACTGATACTTCTTTGTGGTTTTATCACTCGATACACACCATGTAAACATACTTGTTTTGGCAGCTGTAGGATGGATCAAGACAGCGGTGCAGACACACAAAAAGCTGTGAGTTTGCAGTGGAAGAGCTTCAAACTGGTCCAGGACCCGGCCACCAGACGGGTGGCACAGAAGATCTACAGATACGATGGAGTGCATTTCAGCGTGCCTGTGAGCATTTTACAATTTCACACGTGAATGTGACTAAACACAATTGAGTTACAGTGTGTGTGGTTCTACAGTATAACAGGCAGCATTCCCAATCAGTAACAAACTGAGCGTGAGGTCCAGAGTTGTTCACCTGGCTTTCGGCCTGAGACAGCTGGGGTAGGCTGCAGCTCCCCATTACATGATAAGCAGTTTAGAAATCTAGTTCTATAGACAAGCCTGAACTCACTACAAAAAAAAAACAAAACAAAACTTTGTGGGCCCTTGGTACTACGGTCTTACAAACATGCATAAATTCATCAACTTGACTCTTTTTGTCCGTCCAGTTTCCCATTTGTGTTGTGAAAGATAATAAGATTTTCATTTGGCACCATGATTGACTGCTGTTCTGGCTGGATTTAAGCATGTAGTATACTTAACAATGTAGTGTGTGATTGTGTAATCCCTTCTCCGTAACAGTGTATGTTGCGATCTAAGCTTAATTGTAGAAATTGTAATGAAAGACAACAGCAAAAAAAAAAAAGTACTAAAGTACTATTGAGGACATTTGCACTGCAGATCCCAAAATAACATTGCTGATACTATAAGTATTTTATGTTCTATAGTAATACTTTTGAGTTAATAGGCTCCTCCTTTTGCCTGACGTCTGCAGTAACGTTCTGAAGCTGCTACCAGTTTTTGGACGTGTGCTTACACTGCAGTGTAGTTGTTCACCGTACCAACAAAAAACAAAGTCTTGTTTTAAGTAGGTAATGCACGATAATGCTATTTTCAACCGATACGATAAACCAATAATTTAGAAGTGCCGATGACGATAACCGATAAATAAGTCCATAATTGTTTGCAAAATTAACTTGAATACAAATATACTTTTGAGTACTACTATAAGTCTAATAAATACATTGAAACATTGTATAAACTTTGCACAATGTTTCAATGTGTATATAAAGCACCATGAAGCTGAATTTTATTGATATGAGCCACAACCACAAGAGATGGACCAACATGGCATGTCTATAATTATTGCTGGATTTCGCTATTATCTGGTTTATCTGTTTGACGTCAAATTGGTCGATAATTGCCGATAATTATCGGCCACCGATATTATTGTGCATCCCTACTTTTAAGGCTGTGGCTTGGTTACACAACAAACAATATTTTCATGTTTAAAAATGGCATCCAATTAGGGCTGCGCAATATATCGAAAAAAATATCGATATCGCGATATTGGCCCTTGCAATATGCATATTGCAAAGACATGCAGTAAGTTTCAGTCCATGGGGGGACTGTTGGGGCACACCCTGCCTACAACATTTTACAGACTTGATTATTGTAATTCTTTGTATGTAGGCATTAGTCAGACTGCTATTGCCCGTCTGCAGCTTATACAAAACTCTGCTGCTCGTCTGCTTACTCAGACCCGTAGGCGTGAGCATATTACTCCTATCTTAGCATCACTTCATTGGCTCCCTGTGCACTATCAAATTAATTTTAAGCTTCTGTTGTTTGTTTTTAAATGTTTGAATAATCTTTCACCTCCCTATTTATCTGAGTTGCTTCACCCAGCCCACCCCGATTACTCTTAAGATCAGCTGACCAGTTGCTTCTGGTAGTTCCTAAAACAAGGTGGAAGCTTAGGGGTGACAGAGTGTTGGTGACTGTTGCTCCCAAGTTGTGGAATCAATTACCACTATATGTTAGACAGGCCACTTCACTCCTAGTTTTTAAATCACGTTTAAAAGCATACTATTTTTTTCTGGCCTTCAGCACATAGTAATACTGATATTTAAAGCAACAAACTAGCATGAATCTGTTTATATTATTTTATGTTTGGTGATTTCTAAGTATGTTCTTTTTTCTTTTATCTGGTTTTATTTTCCTATTTTATATGCAGCACTTTGGTTCCCCTGTGAATTTTTAAATGTGCTATACAAATAAAGTTGATTGATTGATTGATTGATTGATTGATATGGAAGTTTATACTTTTATCTGAATTTGATCAGTCGGCTGCTAACTAAAATGTACACCGGCATCCAATAGTTGAACATTATCGATGTAATTACAATTAAATAAGATTGTATTGCGTTTGCTTATGTTGCTGCATGAAAAAAAATGTAATTATTTCATTAGATAATAAAAATGGCATTTCTTTTGGTACATATTAAATATCGCAATAAATAATATAGATATCACTATATTCAGCAACTCTATCGCATATAGCATGATTTTCAAATATCGTGCAGCCCTATATTCAATCCAACTAGTATAAAATAATACTGGAGGCACTTTAAAACACTGTTTACCAATAAAGGTTCCATCAAGTTGGGATGAACGTTAGTTGTGTATGGGTCAGTTGCCGTCTGTAATTTGTTCGCGATTGTCCAGGTCCATCTAGTTCAGCTGCATCACTCAGGTGCTGCGGGTTTTAAATATGTTGCACTGACTCCAATACAATGTGTACAAAATGTCACCAGGACTCTGGATTCCCGCCTGTCGGTGAACTGCGGGACCCGAGACCCCGCAGATTATGGTCCAGGTATACAGAGATGGTCCTGCCGGTGCCAAAGTTTAAGGTGAGAAGGCCTCCACACATCCCAGAGCTACATTCATTCTGATGCGGCATCCCTGAATCGTATTCCCTTCTCGATTCACAGTTGGACGAGTTCTACGTGGGTCCGATCCCCCTCAAGGAGGTGACTTTCGCCAGGCTCAATGACAACATCAAGGAGCCCTTCTTGGCTGAGATGTGCGCCAAGTTCGGCGAGGTGGAGGAGATGGAGATCCTGTTCCACCCCAAGACCAGGAAGCACCTGGGCCTGGCTCGTGTGCTGTTCACCAGCACACGTGGTGCCAAGGACACGGTCAAGCAGCTGCACAACACCTCCGTCATGGGCAATATTATCCATGCGCAGCTGGACATCAAAGGTGAGCCTGGGGGGACTGTTGGGGCACAGCCTGCCTGCAACATTTTACAGACTGCTAACAAGAGTAATCCTGAAATTGCAATTCCAAGCACTCTGGGAATTCCAGGTTTATCGTGCTCACTATACATACAAACATATGAAGTCCAAATATTTTTTGTCTGCAGGCCAGCAGAGGCAGAAGTATTACGACCTGATCGTGAATGGCTCCTATACGCCTCAGACAGTCCCCTTGGGGGGTAAGGCCTTAGTTGACTGCCTTACGCCGCAGACACCTACACAGCAACAGTCTGATATGGTAATTGTCGTAAATATAATATCAATTTTATTTTATTTCCAAATTCTAACACGTCGTTCCTCTCCACGCAGTCTGATGACTTCCGGCGGCGGCTCTCCACTGAGTTGGCTGCGTTGGCGGCGGGCGTCCAGCAAGTCCTCAAGTCCGGTAACATCACTCCTGGTTCAGCGGATACCGGTTTCGGTGAGCAGCGCCTGGACACACCTGCCTCCTCGTCCGTGACAGGCTGTTACGCCTCGGGGTCTTCAGCGTCATCTCAGAGCGGAACACCGTACAGCTCCAGATCTGGGACGCCGTTCTCTCAGGAGTCCGGCTATTCTGGAACAAGGTGGGTTGTCTGCTCAAACTAGCAGTTCTAGCTCGTCAGCAGCGCATATGGTGCTGTTTTGATTTTCAAAAATCAAATTAATTTAAAAAGATTTTATAACACTAGCAGAGGGAATATGGTAATGGCAGTACTGTGCATCCCATTTAAAGTGTACTAATTGCAGGACGATTCCAAGACTTACGATTGTATAAGGATATATATATGTATATGTATGTATGTATATGTATATATATATATATATATATATATATATATATATATATATATATATATATATATATATATATATATTAGGGGTGGGACAAAAAAAAACGATTCGACCGAACCATCGGTCGTCAAGGGGAGCTAAACAACCGTATCGGTAGCAGACTTGTCAACCGATACAAAATCCGCCGGGAATCCTTAGATACATTGCTTGTAAAGCTGTGGACCGGATATCGCGTGGCTGTGAATCGGTTGCGAGTGAGGCTTTATGGTTTTCATAACAATAGCAAGAGTTCTGCACCGTGCTCTACTTGTTTTGTTTACATTTCAGTAGCAGCACTATTCAAGCTACTTCCATGTTTACAGAGAGCTAGCAAAGTAGCGCTCAGAGACGCTTCATTCCCCGGATGCTTTAAACATAATGCAAAGACGTTACGCACCTTTTTTGGGGGGGAGGGGGGCCGCCTACCGTCAACGCCGTGCTCGCGACACGGCATGCGCGCTCGCGCGCAGTCGCGCACAACGAATGACAACATGCAAATGGAGACAGTTAGCAGAAGCCGGTGCTGTACATCTCGGTATTTCCCATGGCTATCGAGTCCTCTCGGTGTACTTGTATGTCCCGGGCCGGCGTTGGTACTGCGCGCGAGCCAAAAAGAATAACTCCCGTGACGATCCAATGCATGGATTCAAACGACACAGGTATGCCCCACAGCCAACACACCAGCTAAGCTAAAAAGCACACTGCAAGTATCTCATTTCTCAGTTTGTGGCTCCCTGTCAATGTCTACAACTAGCATGAGCAGCAGGGAACTGAGACGTGCCCACAATTACGTCATCAAACTCAAAATGAACGACAGCCCAAAAAACAAAACAAACAGTAGTGATTCTGTGGTCATCATCGTGTCTCAGATTAAAAAAACAAAAAAGATGTCATACATTAACCAAAAATGAATGTGATGGCAAAGAAAAACAAAAACACACACTTTTTTTTTTCCAAGAGTTTTTTTTTTTTTTTTTTTTTTTTTGTGGGGGCATTGTTTAATTTTTTTTTAAAGCTACTGTATGGAGGATTTCCTCCCAAAATATCTTAACAGTAGCCTTTTAATCTGACCATTTATGACTAAAACATATTCTAATTAATTTATCAACATCTTAGCTGTTTACAATGGGTACTCCTACAAGCCTCTGGACAATATTATTTAGGAAGCATCCGGTCCAATTTGTTCGAATTTCCCGCCCTCTGTCTGCGGATGTGACGTCATGCGCGTTCTCGTTCATTGTGTTGTGGAGTCGCGAAGTCGGAACTAGTACAGCGTTTCGCTATAATGGAGTCTCAAGAGACCACCATCTGCATCTAGCGTGTCCCAGACACCAGCAGTTACTCCACGGAATGGTAAAAAAATGAAAACAATGTCAAGTGCCACGAAAAATCGATATTTGATAGTGACTAGGGATGTCACGATACCAGAAATGTAGTAGTCGATGCTGATACCATTGAAATTCCACAATTCTTGATGCTGTTTCGATACCACGGTAAAAATAGAAAATAAGCAATAAATTCCATGTACTTCAACATATACTCCTTTATTAGAAGTGAACAACAAACAATGAAACTGTGTGCTTAAACAGAACAATTGGCTGATACTGTGAAAAGATTAATAATATTGACATTTCAGTTAGTAGGTATAGCTTATTGACTATGAAAACAGCAGATGCTGTACTAATACACACACAGACAGACAGATTGCAAGCAGTAATTCACAGACATGGTGTGGTGAAACCCTTTTTTTTTGTGATAGCCGATTAAAAAAAAAATGCCAGAATGACAATAGATAGCCTATTATAACCGCGCGTGCGCACACGCACGCACACACTCAACAAAATAACAAATAATTTGATAAGTTTGGTATATTATTTCAGGGTTGTTTAATTAATGTTACTTTAGGTGATTCAGTAAATTAGCTGCCCGGCAACATGACCTAACTTTATTATGCGGGACAGACAAGGTTGAACATAACACTAACGTTACTTCGCCAAGCAGCTCATTTAGTATGGAGGTCAGCATACTAACGTTATTAGTTTACATATGGGCAACAATGATAACACGGGAATTCAAATGCACTCACCTTGAATTCTTTGTACGTGTCTCGATGTCAATCTTTTAGCTGTTTCGCTAAGTTGGATGTGTTCCCGCCCTTTCGTCTGGAAACGGTTTCGGCATCTTTTGCATACTGGTATTTGAGGGTCGATTATGAATCCCTGCTCATCAACCTCAAAACCAAAGTACTTCCATACGCGACTTTTGGCGTTTTTCTTCTCAACTAATTGAGGGCCAGCTGCCGCTGCAGTTGAAGACGACGCAGATGTGCGAGTATTGCCATGTTGCACGCATTGACTGTTGTTCTCCTTCCTTATTATTGTCTCAGCGGCAGCGTAGTCATTAGACGTTGTGTGGGTTGCCAGCTAACCACTCATTTACACGCCCAAAACAACACAAAAGACGCAGGCGGATCTGCTGCCTCGGGACCAATGCTACTTCGGGCATTGTAGAAAAGGCAGTACCGACAAATTTTCAGAATCTTGGCATCGACTTGGTACCGAAGTATCGATTTTCATGACGAAAGTAATAGTGACCGACGGCGGGCAAGAACGAGAGTGAACATGGGTTTGACATAGGGGTGGGCGATATGACGATATTAGATCGTTAAACAAAACGCGGGGCTCACGATGTGTCATTTCTGTGGAATCGTCTGATCGCAAAGCATTTCAGCACAAATTCGACCGTCAGCTCATTTTTTATTTTTTTTGCCACTGACTGATGGACAGCGATGTAACTGCTGCCTCCACTCCACTGTCTCCGGAGTACCTATGACGGCCATTCAGTGGTGTTGCCCACACACTTCGCCCCCGCCCCGCCCCGCCCCGCCCCACCCCACGTCTTCCCACCCTAAAAATATGCGGGTTCGTGGTGGAGGATGCTGAAAGAGAGTTTGTTTTGAAGAGAAATTAATCATCCGTATTATGGAACTGTTTTGGCTTCACGCCATATGACAAAGACCAGGCGTAAATCATATGCAAAGTGTGCAAGGAGCGCGTGAAGGCAAGTTACGGCGACACTACAAACGTGTTCAGCCACCTGAAATGGCAGCGCACACAATGAGGGCCAAAAACTCCAAATCAGCGACAATGAATGCTCAATGCATGCATGCGCCTCCAAAACAGCAGCGTGTCACAGAAGCATTCACCAAAATCACGCCGTATGATATGGGTCTGCGTTACGAGCTACCAAGTCGTAAGTTTTTACCCACAACACCGCCATTCCTTGCATGTACGCAGATTGCAGAGACATAGTGGCGCAAAAAAAAAAGTGCATTCCCCCCCCCCCCAACAAGCACCCAGCATCCAGCCGTAAGTATTGTAACGTTTGTGAAATGATCAGGCTAACCAAGCAAGAAAACAACACGCTAACGTTAGCACACAATAAAAAAGTGTGTTGTATTCATGGACCATGGGAAACTACAAAACCTGCCACCCACAATGGTTGCTAAAAAATTGTGATCTTTGCTTATAAAAAGTTGCTTTTTACTTACCCACTAGCAGCAGTTTTTTTTCAACTTTGTTTACATGCTGCTTTTTTTTTTCTTTAATCATGACTAGCAGCCAAATTGTGTGCAAGAGATTCACTATTTTGATTAGACTACAGTACTTGAAAACAAAAATGTGACTATTGTTAATGCTTTACTCAGGTGTTTTGCAGCTTTATAATTTATATTTTTCTTAACAAAAGGGGTTTATTACGTGATCATTTTCACAAATAACTGCATTTATTCAATATCTCTTATTTCATGAGTAATTTAATTTGTATTTTTTATTAATAAAAAAAAATCGTTATAGAATCGAAATTGTGAATTTATAATTAAAAAATCGGGATATTTTATTTTTGCAAGATATAACTTTATAAAACTTCTTGCCTCTGAAAATACATATGAAAACATAGTTAATTGGATATGAAGAGTCCAGCCTCTGAGTCTTCAGTAATGAGGTCATGCGCGCAGCGTGTACTAGCGTGCAGTTTGTTTTTGGCCACATGTGGCAGTAGCGATTTGAAATTTTAAATCTTCCACATAGTAGCTTTAAGTCTTACTCTTCTTGTTGGCAGGCACAGCAGCTACAACGCAGGCACTTTGTCAAGTGGTTACCCCCCTCAGGACATGCTTCCTTCTTCCTCCTCCTCCTCTGCGGTGTCGTCTACGGTCGGCAGCGGATTCAAAGTGTCCCGCTACTCCGAGGATGTTCACGACCCTTCCTTGTACCACCGAGGTCGTCCCGGGTACCTCCCGCCCGCCTCATACCGTCCCAACGAGCCGCTCTGCTACCCGCCGTACCCCAACGCGGGAGGACCCGGCCCCCACATGGCGCACCACTCTGCCATGCCCCCACCACTTCTAGGGTCCCAGTATGATCAGCCTCTCATGACTGAGCGGGAGCGGGACAGAGACTTGGTAGGGCGCTATGGGGCGGGGGGCGGCATCTCAAGGCGGTCGTCTTACCACCACCAGCAGGACGCCAACTCCTCCTCCTCAAAATACCATTCCCATCACTCGCACCACCACTCGGACCGCCGGGACGAGCGGGGCTACCGACGGGACAGCGTGGGCTCTCGGTCAGGTGAACACGGACACCAGCGGCACCGCAACCACCACCACTCGCACAACCACCACGGCAGCCGCAGGAAGAGCAGCCACGACCGCGACCGAGATCGTGACCAGGACCGGGAGCGGGAAGGCGACCACTCCAGCAACTCAGACCCCAGATCCAATTCCAACTCTTACCGCTCCTCCTCCAACAGCATGTCCCCGCCCCCCTCGTCGTACTCCGCATATTCTGCTTCCAAAGAGCCCACCCCGGTCCCTCAAGGATTGGATACGTCCGCTCGTCTGGGGGGCACGAGCCTCCCGGAGAGGGGTCCTGCACCCTTGGCAGGTGCTCTGCCACCACCCCCTCCCCCGCCACCGCCGCCGCTACCACCGGCATCCGTCATTGCCGCCGCTGTGGCTGAGACACTGGGAGGGCTTGATTTCAACCAGGATAGTCCCACCCGAGAGGAACAGTGGACCAAGCCCAAACGCCGCCCCAGCACGCCACCGCTCCCACCGAAGACACCACCACCACCACCTTTGTCCCCTTCCCATTCCTCCAGCGCCTCTTTATCTACTTCCTCTTCCTCCACCTCCCTCCCCCAGCACCCTGCCACTTCTGGTAGCTCGCCACCTGGTCGCCGACGTGGTTCTGCCTCTCCGGAGCCAGATTCCACCAATGAAAGCTTACCATTTGCCTATCACGGCAGCAGCCTGGACTCACGCATTGAGATGCTCCTCAAGGAGCAGAAGGCCAAGTTTTCCTTCCTTGCCTCTGATGAGGAAGATGAGGATGAGAAGCAGAAGGGTACTCGCTCTGAAGGTGGGACAAAAAGAGGGCGAGCGGGCAATAGTGTGGGCGAGCACGTGGGCACCAACCAGGTAGACAACGGTGGGGACAAGGAGCGGGACCGAGACAACCTCAGGAAACGAGGGAAAGGGGCTGAAGGTCGGAAAAGTCCCACCGAGCCACCAACTTCTACTCCACCTTCTTCCACGTTCTCACCTCACATACCACTCCCGGATGAGGCCTTGCCACCACTCCCGGATGAGCCCTTGGCACCGGTCGACCCAGAGGGGACGGACGCAGTTCCAGAGGAGACAACGCAGGATGTGAGCATTGACATACAAAAGAGTACCGGAGCACACACGCCACCTTACAACGGACAGAGTCAGGTAACTGCCTGTCATTTAGCCATCTTCTATTGCAATTATTTTCTTATTTGCTCAGAGAGGACAGACATTTTGCCTGTCTATCAAAGGACTCACACAGAATTGAGTTAGCAGTCACATGTTAAGCAACCTATCAGTTACTGTGTGAGCGCTGAAAAAGCCACTCCTTGTCAGATGCTCTTATGCCGTGTACTGGAAAGTATTCACACTAAGACTTTGATTATGCCTCAGATTCATTGTCCTTCTAAATTGTCCCCATTTCTTAATTAATTCACACCATTCCAATGTCAACATTTTGAGCTCCTTTGGGATATTCAGGAAGTAGTTTTATACATCAAGGCTTGAAATAAGTGGTTTCACATCACAGTTTGTAAGGCAAAACTTGCGACAAATAAGCTGCACTTCTGACAAGAATAGTTCTCAGGATGGTATGATGAGGAAAGGCAGAGAAACCATGCTATTAAGCAAAGTGCGCATCTCGAATTCAAGGTGCATTATGGGTAACGGCGTGGTGCATTGTGGGTAGGCGAAACTACCAAACGGTCATTGAAAATGAATTGGATCTGATGGAATTGGCTCTGATAGAAAGGTTTCAACGGCTGGAAAGTTGCTGTTTTTTATTAACATGCATAGCATGTGGTTTACCGATATCGGGGAAGGTGACTTGCAAACTTTATAGTGTACAGTTAGGCAAAGATTGTCACCACTCTAATCTCCGACATTCAAATTGATAGGGGTAGTTGGTAGCCTCGTTTTTGTCCCCCTCTCGCATGCGCAAACTTAATGCGCACTTCCCGTATTGTTAAACTAAAAAGATTAACATATAATCGAGAGACACCGGATTTAAGTAGATGATCGAATACACTTTTCATAGATGTCTAGCTGGAACTGCATTAAAGCCGAGCATATCCAACTTGGAATAGCAAAATAGTAGGAAAGTTAATAAGCGGTATGGATTCTGGAGAGAAAATCTACTTGCTAAACAGAACCGGAAACCACAAATAAATTTCCATTGCACCGTACCAGGAGGAGTGGCATATGTAGAAGCTTAAAAAGTATCAATATAAATATTGTATATGTAAGGGAGGTGTGCACCGATCGATCGGTCAGGGGGTTGCTATTAGCCCTGATTTCCTTAAATTGGAGAGGGATCGGTGATCAGCTGGTCCCTTATAATAAAACCAAACTTGTTTACCAATCTCATCTCCATCTGTAGAGGTCTGAAAAAGTCTGGCACTGACTATGTTTACATGCTGTCGATATTCGGCTTAAGGTCAATATTCCAGTTTCTAAAACAATCGTATAACCTGTTTACGTCCTTGAGTTACTCCAGTTAGTCCCGTAACTGTTCAAGCGAGGTGTTCCAAATGCATTTATGAAGAATTGTGGTTACGAAAGACCCAGAGGTAAAAACACGGATAAGAGTATATTTCGTTTTTTGCATGTATTAACATGGCCTTTCAAAACCCAAATATTGTCCATATTCAGGTTTTATAAGGTTTATTGACTGCATGGAAACATACCCGCTGCGATGGAGGGAGGTCTTTACTATGTTTCATATTTTCTATGAGAATGAGAAGATTCCCAAAGACATTTTATAAATTCACCTAATCCTTCCACTAGGGCTGCACAATATATCGAAAAAATATCGATATCGCGATATTGGCCCTTGCAATATGCATATCGCAAAGGAGTGCAATAAGTTTTATATAGAATTTTATGCTTTTTATATGAATTTGACCAGTCAGATGCTAACTAAAATGTGCATCGCCATTCAATAGTTGAAAATTATCAAGACATAATTACAATTAATTAACTAAGATTGCATTAAGGTTGCTTATTTTGCCACATGAAAAATGTTTTTCTTTCATTAGGTAATAAAAATGTAATTTCTTTAGGTGCATGTTAAATATCGCAATAATATCGATATCGCGATGTTCAGCAAGTATATCGCATATCGCATGTTTTTCCAATATCGTGCAGCCCTACCTTCCACATTTCTCGACCATTTCAAACTATTGCAACTTCAAAATGTTCCACCTCATTCAGGAACACATTGGAAACTAGTTTTCACATTCCGAAATTCCCACTTTCCTCAGCGTTCCTAATTTTTCATTTCTAGATGCCTGAATTAGTAGAGGTATCTTACAATTTTGCACAGTCTTTGCAAATTTCTCAACCCGTTAAAACAATTCTAGTATTAAACATCTGTGTTTCCTTTCAGTCCCCTACTCATTCTTCGGGGGAAGACATGGAAATCTCGGAAGAGGAGGAGGAGGAGGGCGAGGTGACCATCACGACAGTGACCACCCACCAGCCCTCCATCACCTCCTGCTCCTCGCCGTCGTCTTCCCAGGCAGCGATGCCGTCACAGGCGGCGGCAGACCCCTCGTCGTCATCGCCCCCACCTCCGCCCATTTCAGAGTCAACACAGCACTTTGGCACCTCTATGCACCCGCCCATCCCGTCCTACCCGCCCCACCTGCCACCCCCACCACCGCCGGGCTACTCCCTGCAGCCGCCCCCGCCTCCTGGGATCCCGCCGCCACCCCACATGGAGCTTCACCCGGAGTATCCTCCGCCCATGCCTCACCATATGTATGACTATGCCAGCTCAATGGAACTGATGAACCAATACACTGGTGGGGCCCCCATGTCCTTCCAGATGCAGACACACATGCTCAGTCGCCTGCACCAGCTGCGCATGTCGTCTTCTAATGGCACGCCGGGCGAGGCTGCCACAGGGGACTACTCTTCATACCACTTACACTCACTGCCACCAGCGCACCACCCCTTCATGGAACAAGAGGGAAGCGAGGCGGCCGCACACTACGAGCAGGATCACCGCTATATGCCGCCCCACATGCTTCCCTACCCTTACACTGACCCACACAGCACCCAGATACCACCTCCTTCACACCTTCCACCTCCGCACCCAGCGTGGCCGCCACACATCTTGGCTGCACATTACCCCTCTTACATGCCACCGCCCGCCTATGGCACCATGCCAACTGGCGTGGGCGGCGGGTACCAGACGCCTGGCGAGGAAATACCCCTGGTGGCCGAGAATCCTCACGAAGCCACCGTGCAAATGGCGTTGGCCACGCTCATCCAAGAGATGAAGAGCATCATGCAGAGGGACCTGAACCGCAAGATGGTGGAGAACATCGCCTTCGCCACATTTGATGAGTGGTGGGACAGGAAGGAGACCAAGGCTAAGGTAAGGAAGTATCTTAGTTCTTATTTCTAATTTATTTGGCTTATCCTTAATACAAGCTATTTTTGATAACCGCCGCCTTGAAGTCAATGGCATGCAATATGATATACTATACATCATTAACATAACTACACTTCTGTTCCCCTCTTTTTTTGGCTTCTGCCTTGACAATCGCACCATGTTTTCATGGTTCAATGAAAAAATGATAATGTACAGTACAGTAAAACCTCCGCTGACGAACGCTTAAGCTCACGAACTTTTCGCCTCAAGAACATTAAATTCGCGAGCATATAGTCTCTGCTGACGAACTAGTTTTCGGCGGACGAACCAAACCACGCGGTCGAACAGCGCCACGGTGGCGGCCACGAGAAGCTGACGCACGCTCACGGCGTCCCAGTTCGTCACCCCCTTTCTTTGAGTGCGGACGTGGTTTGTGTTTGATAGACATTTTGGACCATATTGAGTTGGGGTGTTTAAAAAAAAAATCGATTCGGCAATATATCGGGATACTACAGCACGCAATTCTCTAATCGATTCAATAGGCAGCCGAATCGATTTTTTAACATCCATTTTTGATGAAAAAATATTCAACAAAACGTCTAACTTTCACACCTTAAGCATGGAAGAATGTTATATTAATGTAACATTAAGCCTTAATATTTTATTTCAATGCTTTTCTAACGTGAAAAAGGTTACAACCGGTTTGTTAAATACAGTGGCTCACAGTTATGACACTGAAGTTTGGGATCAATAAACAATACATTTTCATACAAATCTTACAGTGTACATGTACAAGTTTACTGAACGGTATTTTCTAAATTGAGTAAAAAAAAATCGTAATAATCGACGTGTGAATTCATACTGGGATTAATCGGTATTGAATCGAATCGTGACCTATGAATCGTGATACGGATCGAATCATCAGGTACGAGGCAATTCACACCCCTAATATTGAGTGTACTTTTGCTATTATGGGACCGAAAAAGACCCCACCACAGGCTAGTGTTAAGCCTAATGCTGTGTTCTCACCAAAAGTGAGGGACGGCGATTCGGTGGCGCGTTTGCATTGTAGTCAATGGAGTTCGCGCCACTAAAAAAAGCGAAAGTGCTATCACGTACCTCAAAAAAGGAGAAAATAGTGCCACGGCTGTTTAGTCCCAGGAAAGAGGTGAAAGTAGTTGGCGGTGCTCACTTTTTGTTGACTCGCTAAAGTGCTCCACTTCCTTGTTCACCAAGGGACACGCCTCCTCCGCTCCGATGAGCACGAAAGCGCGAATGAGCGGCAACCGTTCCATAAACACTCTCCGCGGTTGAAACGCTCGCGAATGAAGTAAGTCTACCATTGCTACCATCCTTAAGAACTACCATCACAAAGGTAAATAAAACGACTTTATTATACAGTACAGTTTATTTCTTTAATTACAATACAATAGCACATTTATTATACATAAAATAAGGTATATTTTTGTGTAGTTTTAAGGCTTATTTAGTAGAAAATTATGTTTTATAGGGACCTGGGAACGGATTATTCTCATTTTAATGGTTTCTTATGGGAAATAAATGTTCGGAAGACGAACCTTTCGCCTTACACACACTTTCTGGGAACCAATTATGTTCGTGCGCTGAGGTATCACTGTACAGTACAATATTTTATATGGAGCCTGAAAACTTGAAACCGCTTTACACTTTTTCTGTTGCATCATGTCGGCCGATGTGCAGTGCTCAATCGCCTGGTGTACGATGGAGAGTCACAGACTTTTGCAATGTGAATGTGAATTTTTTGTAATCTCACACTTTGCTCGGTGTGTGACGGGCCTAAGAAGACCAGGGGTCGCCGTTTCTTAATTGCAGGGCATCGTAGGTGTGAGGCATGGACTCGCTACTGCATGATGGTTGGTTCATGATTGTTCAGTTCAGTCAGGTTTGGCCACCACCTTGCGCAATAGAAATAGATTACAAAGTATTTTTCAATGAGCTTTATTGTTTTTGTATTCAGCCATTCCAGACAATGTCAGCCATTCGCGACGAGGAGAAAAAAGAGGATAAGGTGAACCGTCCTCGTGAGCCCTTAATGTCTCTGGTGGATTGGGCCAAAAGTGGTGGTGTGGAGGGCTTCTCCCTGCGCGGAGCACTCAGGCTACCTTCCTTTAAGGTAATTAAAACTGCACTGTCAGAGTGTAACAAGTTGCACAAACACAAAGATCTATAATAATAATTACTAAAAAAAAACATTTTTTTTTTGTATAGGTGAAGAGGAAAGAGCCTCAAGAGCTCACGGAAGGAGACATGAAAAGGCCGCGACCATTGACGCCGCCTGACGAGGATGACGAAGGTTTGCTGAGCTCATGTCATGTCGTTCTAGAAGTAAGCTGTCTGACTCTTGTCTGGTTCTCAGGTGCTGACAGAAGGACACCGGATGCTGGCCGAGCGGGACGAGACAACAAGAGGAGGAAAAAGAAGCCTAGGAGTCGAAAACCTTGGGAGCTGGACAGCGAGGGAGAGGAGACGTCTGACGGCTCCTCCTCTGAAAAGGTTTGATGTTGGGCTCCCTGTGTTGATGGCTTCGAATGCAGCAATTCAACTCACTTTTCTGATGGCAACTTTATCTTTTCTAGGATGATGAGGAAGTTGAAGCGAGTGACAAGTCTGATGGTAAATAACACTGCACAAACCATGCAATGTTTGCAACGGCTTGTTATGAATGATGCAATGGCTCTTTCCATCAGTCATTTTTATAATCCCCCATGTGGCACAATAGAATAAAATATAGAAGACTACAATGGAATACAATAGAAGAATAACAACTTTAGAAATAATCCACAGTCATACCTGGGCATTTTTTTTTTATAACTTATTTTTTATTATTTCCAACACAACAATTCAAAAACACAAAAACAAAATGAACAAATGGTCAGTTGTTAGTAAATAACGTCCACTTTTCCCAGTAATCTTCATACTCTGCTTGTCGCAACCTTATGATAAATGTGAGTCTCTCCATCATGTGAATTTCTTCTACAATGTCCTTGAGTGTAGGTGGATCTTCTTTATACCACTTTCTGGTAATAGCTTTTTTTGAAGCTGCAAGCAAAACCTTTATCAAATAGTGGTGTTTATGAGGAAAACCTTGTCCATTAATATGTCCCAAGTAGATCACCAAACCCGTTTGTGGCAATTTGTAACCCAAAATATTTGCAGTTTCTTCCCCATACCTGGGCATTTTTAATTACATGATTAACTCATTCAATCCCCAAAACGTATTTATACATTTGTTTGTTTTTTTATGCTAGAGCATATATAAAGCTTTGATGCAGCTTCTGACCTGAAGAGGTGGCTTAAAGCAGGGGTAGTTATTACAACAACAAAAAAAAGGAAAGAAGGTGGCAGCAGAGTATAAGAGCTCAACAAGGGCCGTGTGGCAGCTAGCTCTTTTCCCCAGTGATTTAAACAAGTTTGTGAATAATGATGAAACTTAGCTATATTCTAATGCTAATTGCTGGAAAATAGAAACAGATACAAACATACTTTTTGTTCCAGATAACAGAAGAGACTCTAATCTTTGTTTTGGTAGGTTCCATGTTTTCATAGTAATAGAACACAATATTTTGTCGTCCTTGCAAAATCAGTCAAAATACATTAAAACAGCTGAGAGCAAAGATGGTTCCTTCAGTGAAAATGTCTGGGAGTGAATGAGTTAATGTGCATTAAGCTGTCCTGGCCAGTTGCACAATTTAGCCACCTTCTTACACAGTAGAAATGAACAGAATGATTAGAGTTTATCTAGTAATTAATCAATTAATTTTGACACCTTTAAATTCATCCACAGTTAAATATGTTAATGTTATGTGCAGAGACCTGCACATGTGCATTGTAGATGTCATGGATGATACGATTGTGCTGCTCACTAGTTGTATTTATTGACCTCCACCTTGTACAATAGAAAAACAATACAACTGCAAATAACCCAGAGTCCAAAAAATTCCTCGCATTCTTAGCCACACCCGGGCCATATGTTTAATTTGTAATTCCTCTCTTCATTTATTAGTGGTAAATGCAGAACAGAATAATCCACATTAGTGATGGGTGGATGATACCTCAAGGAGTATATTGACGCTATCTTGATACTTTGGTCAGTCAATAGTGACCTCTGCTGTACATCTAAAATCATTGCAGGTAAACAAAATGTAAATAAGGAAAAACTTGCATGCTGTAAACCCAACATTAGCCTGTGAAATAATTTAAACTTTATTCAATTGCTTGTTTTTTACTTAAAATCTAATTTCATTTTTGTATAATTTCATTTGCTCCATTTAACAGAGTCATACATTTTTGAGGGACAAAAGTTTTGAAGCGTCTTTGCTCCAAGCCAGTTTAATCTATCTATCCAACAACCTCACAATACGTCGTTACAGTTTGTTTCCTTATAAACACAATTTGGTGCACCACTTCCAAATGACACACTGCCTTTATCGGTCACATGATTTTTTTCTTAAAGCGGTAAACGCACCAATACGGGGTTTCACACTTGTGTGCTCGGCACAGTGCTGAAGCACCAGTGTTGTTCGTCCCATAACTAATCCACAGAGTCAAAAAAGTGTTTTGCTTATTTTTAGACGATGCTCTTAGCGCCGACAGCGACGACGAGAGCCTCTCCTCGTCTTCAGAGGGCACTGGCTCTGAGGCGTCATCTTCCTCATCGTCCTCCGAGGAGGAAGGGGAAATGCTTGACAGCGATGGACCGGACATCATAGACGAGTCCACTATGGAAAGCACGGTGGAAAAAGACGCCAGGTATGCTACAATGTTTTTTTGTTTTTTTTGTTTTTAAAAAAAGGGTTTAGCTTTTAATCCCCAGAAACTACTGTTGATGACATTTTGATTTTGTGCTGTTATCAGGGAGAAGATATTTACAAAGGCAGAGCTCAAAATTGGTAAGTGATCATCTTTAAGTTAAAACATTAAAATTTTGTTAACACCAGCAAGAAATGGAGGTTGACTTAGCGATAAATAGCGTTTTATGATTCTATGTTGTGGCTGGATGTACTTTAAAGCCTCTGTGGATTAATGTGCAGTTTCTCCATCAAGTACTGAAACTTTCTCTTTTTAGCATTTTACTCAACACATTAATACTAGTCTTAATAGTCATGACTGATAAACCACTGAAATTGGTGATGCTGGGTTCCTGTGGCAGCAGTTTTCTTACCTATTACGATCAGTTGCCATGTGGTTTTGAAGCACTTTTATAAAGGTGACTTTTTCAATGAGTGGTGCTTTAAATAAACCATTTCACCACATATTAAAACAGTTGTCTTGCAATACACCTGTACACAAATCTGAATTGGACTTTAATGACACTACTTCCAACAACACTGCAGCTCCGCTTGGCTTTTTTTCTGCTTTGAAAAAATAGCTTAAGCCCAGTTGTTGCTCTAAAATAAGGGTTCCCGCGGGGTCTAAAAAAAAAAAAAAGTCAAAAAAAAAAAAAGTCAAAAAAAAAAGTCTAAAATTCAGAAAGTTAAATTTTAGGCCTAAAATGTCTTAAAAAACAGCCATATTTTCATCCTAGGTCCAAAATTTTATTTATCCAAGTCTAAAATTCTTAACATACGCTCCTTACATTCCGAGAAGTGTCTGCTCTGTTGAAAGAAAGAAAAAGAAGGAACATAAAATGTGTGTGTTGCGTTGTTTCTATTATTTGCGTGAAGCGAAGAAGACATTTGAGGGGGTGCGTTTGCATTGTAGTCCAATGTAGTTCAGGCGGGCGGGAGCGAAGGTACGTGGGGCGGTGCAAATGAGATGTTTGGTGAGATTTGACGAGCCGCGGCTTGTTTTGCCGTGAGATACGACAACAGGAGGGGGAGGAATTATCGTTGTTGCTTTCTGCGGACATCCCGAGCTCAACATGTCAAGCTAACACTACCGTCCTGGTAGTGTTGGTATGTATTCACTTTTTTGTTTTTGTTACATTTGCTGAACTGTGTACCAAAACAACAGAAGACATCACAATTGATATTAGCCAAAGCATCATTAGCACAGTGGTGACCAGTTAATTGCGATGCTGAAACTTTTTTTTTTTTTTTCTGAGAGGATTTTTACCATAATGTAAGTAGGCTGCGATAGAAGTAAAGCAAAGCCCCTATCTCCGGTGTGTGCGAATGTCAATGAAGCGGCCGCGTCCAGAGGTGTGAACACACTGTACAGCTCTGACAATGAAACGCTAGTGATGAGTATAGCTAATCAAAACATTTATTTTTTTCATTTCCTTATTTTAATCAGGCAAGAAACTCATTGAAAGTAACAATCGCTAATCCAAGAGTGATCTGATCACAGGCTTCGCTATTTGTGTGAATGTAACATTGTTAATTAGGTGGCTCGGTACTCTGTCCACTACTGGGTACCTACCGTACATTTCAAGTTTACGTTCCCGACTTTCCGCCAAGATATTGGAGTTAGCTTGTGCGGACAATTATTTTTTAGAGAGTCAGAACGGAAAGTGTGGACAGTCTATTTGTAAGAAAATGGGTAAATGCCAGTTCAACAAGAACTGGCTCGAAGATGGCTCACCCGATTTCAAAGTCTAATGCCCTAAGAACCCACAAAGAAAAAGTTGCTCAAGTGAGCAACTTGAAGCTGAGATCAGTGCTAAAGGGGAGGACCTCTTAGAGATATGGTTGTATGTATGTATGTATGTATGTATGTATGTGATTATCTCATTCACTCCCGGTGACAAGTGTACTTGTCAATTCTAATTTTTCAGAGTGAGGATAGATGGGAAGAATCTGATTATGCTCCATTGTAAATGTCAAACTTGGAAACAACTTTACTGATGCCCAACCACCGGTAGATGACATCATTGCCTCATTTTATATGAAATAAACACAGTTTGAGAGTCCATTGGAGAAATGGCTGTATTTTGGCAAACCTACATTTTTCTACTGTCAATTATAAAATAACGGGACCATTTGGTCATTTGGTAGATTCGGCTTATATATAATTATTGAACGTAGTAGCGCGTGGGTATTGGAAATTTTAAAATTTTCTAAAATGGCTGGTAGTGAAAGAGTTAAGTACATTGTTTGAAGAATTGAAGTTCATCTCAGGTTGGTCATTGTCAATATTGTTTATTCTATTGTATATGTTGTGTGCTTTTAGTACACTTCAATATGTTTGAAACCAATACAAGTTGACATGGTTTTGAGAATCAAATATGTGAAACCCCACCCCCCATTTTTTTTAGGTCTTCGGTCGGACCTGAAGTTGGTCTAAAATTTTTCTCAAAATGGTCTAAAAAAAGGTCTAAAATTTCACTGAGTGATTCCTGCAAGAACCCTGTAAAATACTAGATCAAGGCACAGGGTGGGGGAACCCAAGTGGGTAAAGGCTTATTTTCATTACTGTGAGTGTAATCAATCAGTAGGGCCAAAATATGAACAGCTGAGCAAAGTCGACATTTATTTTATTTTCCGCCGTAGGACACAAATGAAAAATGTGTATAATGTCTTCCAGGTGAAGCCAAAGACAACAAACCGGAACCCCCCTCCAAGCGGCCACCGTCCCCGCCGTATCCTCGTCCTCCGTCCCCTGTGGTCCTGGTGCCCCCTCTCAAAAAGCGCCGAAAGACCGTCTCTTTCTCTACCGAGGAGAACGAAATCAAAGCTCAGTCATCGTCTTTGCCGCCATTGCTGTCTTCGCCGCCCTTGCAAACGCCGGCAGATGCTCCCCCACTGTCGCCCGCCAGACCTTTGGACAATCGTGTTGCCGCTGGCCCGCGTCCCGCTCACGGAATCCAGCTTCTCCCCTTCGCCTCCAAACCAGGCGAGGCAAACGCGCTCATCGTGCCGCCGTGTGGACGGTCTCCAGATTCGGAGGAGTCCAAAAGGGTCTCCCCGGTCAAGGCGCCCGGGAAACGGGGCACAGGCAAAGACTCCCCCAAATCCTCTGCACCTCCCATCATGGTGTGCCGTACTGTGCAGAACCTCCCGCTGGACCACGCCTCCATGTGCAAGATGGCCTTCGAGGAGGCGCCCCCCGCGCCTCCCTTTGGCAAGCGACCCCGCGGAAAGTCCCGGACCGCCATCATTCCTACTTCGTTCCGAGAAGAAGACGAGGATGAGGAGAAGGAGCAGAGGCTGAGGCTCCGAGAACAGCTGGGAGCGTCTAGCCTGCTGCAACTGGCCTCCACCGCCGACTTGTCCGTGTTGGCCGACGTGGCCCTGAAGATGGATCCCGACGATGCAGACTCCGAGGAGACAGAGACGTCTGATGAGGCCGAGGAGCAGAAGATGGAGGACGGCCCCTTCTCGGAGGAGGCGCTGCTGCGCGTCATGAGCTCGGAGAGCCTGGCGGTCTTTATGGAGCACAACTACTGTAGGCCACCCATCCTCGCGGCACCACCTGGCTCTAAGAAGACCTCCAAGCAGGAGTCCTCCGTCCTGCTCCCAGCCGACCTCAACGCCATTTTGGAGGCGCCCGAGGAGGTCATCGGCGAGGCGCTTCCCTCAAGAGGCGACACGGGAGAGTATTTGGAATTGCTGTCGCAGGAGACGAGCCAGGCCACCGCGACACTTCCGCCAACCAAGAGGTTACAGGCAAGCAAAGTGCTGGAGCTTGAGAAGAGTAAAAAGAAGAGAAATAAAGACAAGGAGAATCTGGAAGTTCTTCCTGCCAAGCAACCGAAGGAGACGCCCGCCATGAAACAAAAGAAACGCAAACTGGAGGTGTGTGCTTTTACTCTTTTGGAACCTGTCTAGCTAAAACAATTATCCAAAATTACTGCATTCATAAAACGGGAACCCAATACGTGTACACGTCAACATTTACGCCCGGCTGATGTAGCATATATGGTCTGCTACAACAACGTATTAATTTTTAGAATCTGTAGCCCAGTACAAAATGGCCTGGTATTTGGGGACCACTCATTTAATGTATCTCCACCTGGCCACACGTTGTGTCAGGCTGGTAAATTGGTATTGGAGTGTTACTGTGTTTTTTTAAATAATCCATATACAAGCAATACTGTATCTATGGGCCATGGGAAGTAAGAAACCAGTAGAACTAGGAACGTATATAATGCCAATATTGTGATATTGCGACATTAAAACTGCCACAATAAAGGAGGTTTAGAGGCACCAAACTTTATGTACTATTATATAGCTAATCAACTACAATATCTTGTGCTATGGACACAACCCAACAGAGATACTAACTGTTGGTTGGAATTGGAGCAGAAGGATTGTAATAATCTTAGACTGTTAGATTTACTCTTTATTACAAAATCAATAAAACGACATAATTGTTTTAAAAACCCAATGATAGCCGCCACCCTGACTGCCTGGTGGAAGGCATTAGAAATTACAAACTCCCAATTGGCGCCCTGTGGGCTCTCTCCCATTTGGCATAACCCCGACTTTCAACTTAATAATCAGTCGTTCCATTTAAGCTTATGGGAGCAGAAAGGAATTACACACCTTCATCATCTTTTCTCAGATAATAAGTTTATATCGTATACAAACTTGGTCCAAAAATATGAAATAAAAAACGGAAATTATCTGCAAGTTAAAAATATGGTTAAGAAACAAATCCCAACACTTCAGGATACGCTCCAACTGCCTGTCTTAGCTAAAGATATTATAAAGCTTTCTACAACAACAATAAAGAAAATATCAAAAATATATAAGTTATTTTTATACACAAATAAAACGTATTTACCGACTTTAAAATGGGAAAAAGACTTGTCTATAGTTCCGGAACCAGACTTTTGGACCCAAATCTGTGAAAATGTATTTAAAATGACTAAACAGACAAATTTGCAACTTATCCAATATAAGATACTTCATAGAACATATATTACACATATTACACATTATGATGAAAAATATGGGACTCTCTGACTCCGACATTTGTCTCCAGTGCTCACAAAACACTGCCGATACTTATCTTCATGCTTTATGGTCATGTACTCCAGTGCTGCATTTCTGGACTAAAATCTTGGGAAAGCTCGCTGATATATTAAACTGTAGGCTTCCTTTATCTCCAAGATTGTGTTTACTAGGTGACTTAACAATAACTGAGCTACCATGTAAACAATCTCAATCTATACTTATAGCCCTTACTATTGCTAAAAAAATAATCCTTGTCAATTGGAAAAATAAACAATCTCTAAATATCGACCACTGGTTAAACTTACTAATAAATTATATCTCAATGGAAAAAATCTCTGCCTTAAATAAAAATCAAGTATCAAGATTTAAACAAATATGGTCTATGTACATAGAATATTTTAATCTTAATTTGGCAACTTAATCCTGCCTAGATTCTGCCTGTTAACGAGAGCCACCACATCGTTACAACTTTTGTTTTCGCTGCTTCTGTATTTGGTATTTTGTATCTGATTGTTTTTATTTTTATATAGTCAGGAACCTAGTTGCTGCTAGTGGGCTCGAGCACACCACACTATACGACACTATACTCACTAACGCCTTAAGATTTATTTCTAGTGGGCACTAAGCATCAACACTTGGTGTTACGGCATGCTAATTAGTCAATTTTCTTGACGCCGTCCCCCGTGGTCAGGCGGGGGTGGCTCTGCCCCCCCCGTTGTCTGCTCGGTAGCGGTTGCATCTTGGCCGCTCCCTGGGCCCCCTGTGGGGTGCGGTGTTGGGGTGCTTTCCCTGGTGCCCGGAGCGGTGCTGTCCCGGCGCGGTCCGCTGCTCTGTGCCCGGCGGCGCGGTTCGGGGCGGGTGGGCCTCTGGTGTGCCCCGTGGTTCCCTCTCCCCCTTCCTCCCCCTGTCGCCTCTCCCTCCTCGCCTCCCCCCGCCCATCCTCCCGGTCCCTTTTCCCTTGTCGCCCCCCCCCCCCCCCCCCCCCCCGCCCTGCAGCCGCCCTTTCGCCTTCTTGTCGTCTCCTCCCCGCTTCCCCCTCCCCCCTTCCCTGTTTGCCCCCCCCCCCCCCCCCCCCCCCGCCCCTCTCCCTGGGCATGGGGCTCCCTCCCCGGCCCGGGCGTCGGGCTCCGGGGGCCGGGCGGGGGTTTGAGGCCTGCCCCACTCAAACAGAATTTGCCTCTCCCTCCCACAGCCCCTTGAATCAGTGGGTGCTGGTGTCTGTGGATCTCACTTTGCTTTATCTATCCTTCCCTCCTTCCTCTCTTTAGTTTTTCCTCTGGTCACTTGAGATCTCAATTTATTGGAAGTTTGAGGTTTCTGGGGTTGGCATAAGACTCTGGTTTTGTAACCACGCAGGAGGGGTTTGGTTGGTGCTGGATTTCACTTTGATGGATTGGATGTACTGGCTTCTATGGATCTCACTCTGCCTCATCGATCCTTCCCTCCTTCCTCTCTTTAGTTTTTCCTCTGGTCTCTTGAGATCTCGCTAATTTGTTGGAATTTAGAGGCTACCGGGGTTGGCGTAAGACTTTGATTTTGTAACCATGGGGAAGGCAGGAAGTGTTTGGTCGGTGCTGGATTTCACTTTGATTTATCTTTCTTTTCTCTTTATTTTTTCTGACCTTTTCTCTGGTCTCCTGACCATTTGAACCTCACGACTCTGGCAAGATTCTGAAGTACCTGGTTAAGGCGAAGGGTAATGGGATATTTATAAGGTTTTAGGTGAATTCATGAGTATAAATTTATACGTATTTGCACGCGCACGCAAACGCACGCACGCACGCGCGCACACAAAAAAAAAAAAAAACTGCCACAATATATTGTCATTATGTCACAATATAAAAAGCAGCACTTTTTTTATGGTTGATTTCCATTTGTGCAGTTCTAGCACCCTCTGGTGGCTATTTTTTTTTTTGTGCAGTTTAATTTTCACAAGGCATGTTTTGGCCCTTCTATGTTTAAAATCCACGCTTTTAGTCAGATGAAGCGGAACATAATATGATTGTGAGGCGAGTCAACATGTGGAGGAACTCAATGTGTGCGTGCATTAGCAAGTAAGTGCCTCAATATTTAGTCTTATTGGAGATTGTAGGTTGTTTATATGCATTGCATGCATGTACAAAAGCACAATATTGTGTGTGTTTTTTTTTAAGTATGAGCAAATTTTTTTTGTTTTTGTTTTTACAGTATTACCTTTTTTGTATCGCCAACCTCCCCACAACATCGTGATAATTATCGCATCGTTACCTTCATACCGTGTTAATATCGTATCGTCATGTTTGGATATCACCTAGAGACCAGTCATGTCAAGAAAGTACTAGGACCAGACCCGTGTTGACGTTGCCTCGCTATATGCAGGACTCTGAAGAGGACGTGGATGTAGAAGAGCTGGAGTCCGGCGAACTGACGAGCACCGACTCTGAGGGCGAACCTCCCGCGGCGGCTTTGGAGGACGTGAGGAAGAGCGAACGGCTATTCCTGCAGGAGGCCGGCCTGACGTCTGCCAAACCCGCACCATCCCCTGAGCCTCCTGCGATCAAGTATGAGAACCGCAGTGAATTCGAGCAGATGACCATCCTATACGACATCTGGAACTCGGGCCTGGACAGCGAGGACCTGATGCTGCTGAAGACCACGTACGAGAAGCTGCTGCAGAATGACCACAACTCCGACTGGCTCAACGACACCCACTGGGTGCAGCACACTGATATCCTTTTCACACTGTTTATCTAGCCTACTGTTAGACTGCAGGATGTATTGCCAATCTGTCATATTGACCTTAACGCTGAGCTGCACTGACCAACTTACCGAACCCTCGACGGAAGAAAAGGAACGCAGACGGGCAGTTGCGCGAGCATGTGACAGGCTGCGCCAGGAGCGAAGGCTACTACGCCATCAGCCGCAAGGAGAAGGACGTCTACCTGGACTTGGACCTCCCTGAGCAAGTCATACGGGAGGTGGAGAACGTTGACACCTCGGTAAGTTTGAGCCTCTTACACTTGGGTACTGGTGCTGGCTGATATTTCGTGAAGCTGGTAGAAAAGTTTTTGTCATGTCTTTTTTTTTTCCTATCGTGTGTATTGTCATTTACCACTTGCAGCAAACGGTAAACAATATAAGCGACAGACAGCTTGCTTTCATTATGCATGAATGTTTCACACTGCTGTTATTAGGTGACAGACCGAACAAATATTCTTTGCAGTGAACCTTGATACATAGTCAGCAAACATTACAAGCTTTAAGTGCAAAAGTCAATGATGCATGCAAATAATGAATATACTACTAAAGTTAACAACAACGACACACCCGTAGTTATTACTATTTTTTAAAAAAAGGCACCTGAAGGCATTCTGGGTGCTCTTTTTGAACTACACAAGGCTGAAATAAGCAGTTTTGTACAGCAGATTGCGCGTCTAAATGTGCATACATTTTTAGCCTCATCAAAACATAAATATTTTCCCAAAAATTGAACGGCAAAGATAGCCCCAAAAAGCTTTGCTGGGATACTTATGTCACCTACAAGTGGGTACTCGGGTTGCGATCCATTCTACTTCCGTCACAGCATCTATTTGTAGAAACGAGCTCCAGCTTGCTACTGCTGCGCATAAACACGTTTCAACTCGCTCCAAAGTCAGTAATCACTGCATCCAGTGGTAGCGTATAAGAAGCACTTCATACACGTATCGTTCTCACAAAGAGATTTTAAGGCGTGATTAACAAGACAGAAAGACGGAGATGTCATGCTAATTAATGTGCTTTTCTAACCAGCTAATATCGTGAAACTGACATTGAGTACTTGGGTGATCGAATACTTTTTTAACAAAAGTCTCGCTGGAACCACCTTAAAGCGGAGTGTGTCCATCAGCAAAATAGCAAGCAATTTAATGAGTCTCCGGAGGGAAAAAAAAAAAAATGCTACACACTAAGCAAAATGATGCCACACACTTAGCTAAACAGGAAGTGTTGTGATTGTACTACGTACGTCACATACGTCAGAGTGGCCGAGAATAAAATATATTAATAGTGAGGATAAGTGATTCAGAAAATGGATATACTACATATTTAATGTATCGCTGTTTTTTGTATTCACAATACAGTCCTGAGTTTTGATTTTGGCTTTTGAAATATGCTCAGGAAATGTTCTCAAATTACATTAGAGTAGAGCTCATCTTAATTAAAAAAAAAATCTTTATTTTTAATCAGTTTCTCCCCGAAACATTTCTTATGCCTCTTATTTAGATTGAAATATACATTTGTGAAAAATGTCAGCTACTGTTCTGTTTACAGTTGATAATTTTTATATAGCCGCACTACTGGATCTATTTCTCGTTTTATACAGATCTTTGATGTCACTTCTGGTAAGCAGTCATAGTGCATAATATAATTTTTTTAATGGAATCACTTAGAATGTATCATCATGGTTTATGGTTATTGTGTTCTAAAATAGGCTATTTCGTGCAAGATTTTTTTTTCCCCATATCGCCCAGCACTACTTTGCACCAGAGCAGACACTAGACTAGATAGGGTATGACACTGTGTTTAAAATAACCTTAAGTGGTTGTTCCCAAACTTTGACACATTTTACAATACACATTTTGAAAATTTCACTGCATGATCAAAAATGTCACAAAAAGTACCAGTACTGGTAAAGAAGGGGTAGGGAACCTTTGAGAATAATTGATGCATCCCAAATAGCTTCGTAGTTCCCAGCACAGGCCACAAGATGCCAGTAAAACACTTTCTTTTAGTCATGAATGACATTTTGAAGTTGAAAATGTTTGAAGAGTAGTGGGAAACTAATTAAATTGAGAAAATGTGTCCTCATTGCAGTAGGATTTTTTATTTTTTTTTATTTTTTTGTCATGGAAAAGTGAGAATTTTTAGAACAGAAAAAATAGTGTCATGCTCTTCAGCATTTACAAAATTATTGCTGGAGTTCCTAATCATAGTGGAAAATGTAATTGATTCCCCCTTGTTGCCTATATAATCAATCCTCCACCTCAAGGCCATCTGATAACATCACAAGTCCTCCTTTTAAAGATGTATATTTTTTTAATTGTCAGGGCACCAACCGCGTGCTGTCGGAGCGACGCTCGGAGCAGCGCCGCCTCCTCACCGTCATCGGCACGCCGGCTGTCATGGACTCTGACCTGCTCAAGCTCAACCAGCTCAAGGTACCGCCGACAAAAAACGTGTGCCAATAACCACACACTCTGCTCCACTCTACTCTTACCAGACGTCAAACCACATGACGTCTTATAAATGTCACGTCAGCTGCCTCGTGTTGCACAACCCAGTTGTCACTGCACACTGTGGTAGTGCGCACATGCAGGAAATTGTCACACATCTCGCACGAATGGCCACAGAAAACTGCACGCAACTTCACATAAGGAAAAAAAAAATAGTATTTCCGTTTTCATTATTTGATATATTTTGTATGTTTTACTTAATCGATCATTAGATTTGTTGTATCATTGTAAGTGTATATATTTCATTGTTTAATATTTCTTATCATGCAGCTTTTTCTAATCCAGAAGACAAAACTCGATTTCACGATTTAACAAATTTTTCAACGATTCGATTTTTTAAAATGACGATGTATCGAATTCATTCGATTTATTGCCCAGCCCTAATTCCGCCTATGGAGAAAGTATCTGAAGTCACTCATACACTGAAGATTATTTGTCGTAAATTAATTAGAGGTGCATCAATTATAAAATTAATCAATAATTATTGTTTTTTAAATTTAAAATAATCCAAATCCTCGGCTGTCCGGCTTCTCAACATTCTCCAATTTCTGTAGTATTTCATGAAAGTAGACCGACCATGTTTGTATTTTGCGTTTATTGGAAAGTAACATTTTTCAGACCAAACTAGTTACTGTTTTGAATGAAGTGGTCGAAATCGACTGAGCAACAGATTAATCAACTCTTAAAATAATCCCCAGTTCCAGCCCTAAATGAAGTATTTTTCGTGAAAATAAAATGAGGATGCGAACGTGTATTCTTTTCCACAGCATACTTGAGCTCTCACAGCACATTGTCTCGCGACACAATGGATTGGAATCGCTGTTTGACACGCGTTGCTCATGTTGACGTGTTTCTGCAGTTCCGCAAGAAGAAGCTTCGATTCGGACGCAGCAGGATCCATGAGTGGGGTCTGTTCGCCATGGAGGCCATTGCTGCCGACGAGATGGTCATCGAGTATGTGGGTCAGAACATACGGCAGGTGAGCCTCTCAGTGAAATGCGTCAAAGTAGCACCAGCGCAAAATGTCAGCATGAATGGAATATAATGCGTGTGCGCAGATGGTGGCGGACAATCGCGAGAAGCGCTACGCCCAGCAGGGCATCGGCAGCAGTTACTTGTTCCGAGTGGACCACGACACCATCATTGACGCGACCAAGTGTGGAAACCTGGCGCGCTTTATCAACCACTGCTGCACTGTGAGTGGATACGCTCGCACACTGATGTTTATAGTATTTGCCCGCTATATCATATTTAATTGTTCATGCCACCACCAAATACCGTTCTTCTTAATTTTATTAAGACTATTTCCCGTTTAAAACGTTACCGAAGAAAACCGAAGTTTCCGACGCTGTGGAAATACCCTGAATGCACCATTTTGCTTGCGTGGCATTAGCAACTAGCAAGTGTGTAGCATATGTTATTCTGGTTATTCTGTTGTCCCTAAGCATCCTTTAAGCTGTTTAACTCATTTACTGCCAGCCATTTTAGAAAATTTCTAAATTTTCAATACCCACGCGATATTACGTTCAATAATTGTATATAAGCCAAATCTACCAAATGACAGCATAGACTCCCTACTTTTTGCCCTGTCCCGTTCTTTAATAATTGACAGTAGAAAAATGTAGGTTTGCCATTTCTGCCATGGACTCTGAAACTGTGTTTATTTCGTATAAAATGGGGCAATGATGTCATCTACCGGTGGTTGGGCATCAGTAAAGTTGTTTCCAAGTTTGATATTTACAGTGGAGCATGCTCAGATTCGCCCCCATTTAGCACCGCTCTAAAAAATACAATTGACAAGTATACTTGTCAAAGGCAGTGAATGAGTTAATCAGATTCTCCCCCATTATCCCCGCTCTAAAAAATACAATTGACAAGTATACTTGTCAAAGGCAGTGAATATTAAGTGTGTACGCCATGGATGCACGGCACCACACTGCCCCCAAGAGGCCAAAACACACAGGAGCACTCAGTATTTGTTCTTACTGTTTTTTCAGTTGCTATTATTTTAGCTTATTCTATTCTTATTTCACTTTTTTGTTTTTATTTTGTCATTGACCTTTCAAGTCATATTATATTATGAAGCTAATATTTCAAGGATTCAAAGACTTTCTTTTCTCAAAATTCAAGGCCGCAAGCATCCAAGGATTTTTTTTTTTTTTTTGTCTTAACACACATTTCTGCATGAAATGCAATCCCCGAGTTCCCATGTTAGCCCAGTAAGTCCCAAGACTTAAAAGAAAAGGTTAAGGCTTTACAGCAGTTGTAAACAGGTAAGAATGTTTTTTATTATTGACACATAAATCTATACAATAACATCGTATACTTAGTGATTTTTTTTTCTAATATGGACACCCAGTGAAAAGGAATTAAGGAAGGGGCTAATTTTATGTATTATATATATTTTTAATAAATAATCGGCAGATTAATCGGTTATCAGTATTTTTTTTCCCCTGCCAAAAATCTGCATCGGCCTAAAAAAATGTGTATCGGTCGGGCCCTAGTATTCATTTATTTCCAATATACTGACCTTGTGCGTCTTTTTCAGCCCAACTGCTACGCCAAGGTGATCACCATCGAGTCCCAGAAGAAGATCGTCATCTACTCCAAACAGGCCATCGCAGTCAATGAGGAGATCACCTACGACTACAAGTTCCCGCTGGAGGAGAACAAGATCCCGTGCCTGTGCGGCACCGAGAACTGTCGCGGCACGCTCAACTAACGCTCACGCTGCCATCCCACCACCCGGAAAACACGTCCACGCCTTGCACTTTTGGTGGCCATTTTGTCCTACCACACCCACCCACCCGCAGCCCCTACCCCAAACCTTTCCCTCTTGTTACTCTTACATGAGTGGCGAGTGTAGGCGGGACCTCGGTTCGGAAGGTCCACTCAGATCCACGCACAAGGAAGTTAACACAAATTCAGGGTTTTAAAACGTTTTAATCCCACAAGTTCCGCTCCGTTATACAAGCTTTTTCTCCTTGTTTTGGGATTGTTTTTGATAGTATTATATAATATTACTGTTCCGGAATAGTGTTTCAAGCGTCCTTGTTATCCAGACCCTTAAGTTATCTGCCATTTACAGAAAAGAACACAATGTCCTCCCTGAGTTAGTGGTAGTCTTTTTTTTTTTTTTTTTTTTTTTTTTTTTTTTTTTTTTTTAGTGGCGTTCCTATGTCCTCATTTCCTTTTTATTTTGAATTTCTTACACCAAATTCCTGCAGGTTTTGTTGTCACCGTGTATTTGCACAAGTGTTTTTACCAAGCACTTTTTTTGTTTGTTTATTTTTGCATTGGGTTATTTGAAAAAGGAAAAAAATGGGTTAACTAGAGGTTATTTTTTACTGATGGGATATTTCAAAAAAGGCAACTTGTCCAAAGTTTATCTGTTGAGTAGCAAAAAGGCAAAAGCAAAAAAAAAAAAAAAAAAAAAAAAGTATTTTTCTGCTTTACAGGCTAAAGTGAAGAAAAAAGAGAATGGATGTAAATACAAGTGTTTGTTTCTCGTAGAAACACACTGACCTGTAAATAAAGACCCCCTTCCCTCTTTTTCACTCCCTCTCCCTTGTTCTTTCTCCACGCCAGGACACATGTACATACCTTCAATTCAACTTGTTTATTTTGTATGTTTCTTCCTTGTTTTAATATTATTTGCAATCTTGTATTAATGCGTTTGACCCTTTATTAATGGTGCATTAAAATATTTTTTAAAGAAAAAGTCGCTTGTGTTTTGTGTGGGAAGGAGCAAATGGGAAGTAGTTTAACGTGTACACTTCCTGCCTCTTGACATGACGCACCTGCGCTGCGGCAACGGGAAGTGATGGAGTGTGACCTAAATTGAATAAAACAGGTGATGCACGATGACAGCAAATGTGGTTTGAAAGTGGATATTATGCCTTTTTGCACAATTTAAAACCATTGCCAATTGCCTTAACATGTCTGAGGCAAAAATAATCCCTGTACGTCAGTGGAATTACAGGCACTTGTGTCAAAATATTGATTCAATTTAAAAAAAAAAAAAAAGTACAGAATAATGATTTCTTGCAGTATATTACACAATACCCATTTTGATAACCTGACAATGAAAAACAACTGGACAAAAGTGACCCTCTTTGCTTACATAGTGCGTATTTGTAGTAAGAAGGAAAAAGAATCGTAAGGTGTTGCTCAGACTTTTTTTTTTTTTTTTTTTTTTTTTTTTTTGTGCTAACAAGTCAATTTTCCATAATACGTTACTTGTTTGCATAGACGAAACATGGAGTTCAACTTTTTTGTTTGTTGGTCTGCAAGTGTTGCGACACCAGTGAACTCTGATCTGAACTCCAATCACAGCAGGCTGTAACCTTGAATGACGGTCCAAAGTAGAGCAGTAAGTTCAAATACACAAAATCATGAATTAACACTAGTGTTATGCCTGATTTGACTTGTTATAGTGCACTTGTTTCAGAGATTCTCAACTCATCATGACTTTGTGGCATACAAGTAGCCTATTTTTAAAGAGACAATGTAGATATATATATATATATATATATATATATATATATTTCAATGTCCATTAAGTTTCAATAATAAGCAAAAATAAATTTTACGCACTGTCTCTTTAAAAAAACAGTCTGGTCAGTTAAAGAAAACTTCCATCCATCCATTTTCTTGACCACTTATTCCTCACAAGGGTCGCGGGGGGTGCTGGAGCCTATCTCAGCTGGCTTTGGGCAGTAGGCGGGGGACACTCTGGACCGGTTGCCAGCCAATCGCAGGGCACACAGAGACGAACAACCATCCACACTCACAAGCACACCTAGGGACAATTCAGAGCGCCCAATTAACCTGCCATGCATGTCTTTGGAATGTGGGAGGCGACCGGAGAACCTGGAGAAAACCCACGCAGGCACGGGGAGAACATGCAAACTGTTTAAAAACACTCATATATAAAAATAAAAAAAAATAAAAAGGAAACATACATTCATTATTTAAAGAGCTATTAAGAAAAATCTAAGAAGGAACAAAATAGCTGCATATACAAACTACTTAAGACAAATGTATAAATAAATGTGTAAAAAAAAAAAAAAAAAAATCATACCAGGCTTTCCCCCAGCGTTTTATTAAACCGGCGGCCCACCAGGCGTTCCTTGCTCCCCCACCAGGCTACGCTACCCCCTAACCCTCCCACAATAATAATTTTGAACTTGTGCACACTGACTTCCCTCGTCAATGAACGACGAAGAGTAATCGCTGGATGTTTTTCGCCGGCCCCCCCATCCGCACTTCGATGAACATGATATATGATTCAGGCATGTAATTCATCGTCCTCAACCGCCGCCAACTCCCCGGACCAACCCCCAAAGATCAACTTTGTCCATCTGCCCTTAACCACCAGGCTTAGCAAGTTTTCTGGGGGAAACCCTGCATACTATTATTCAAATTTTAAGTAAATGTACAGTCAGGTCCGGCGCTAGCCATTTTGGTGCCCGAAGCATAAATGTATTGTGTTTTTTTTTTTTGCTAACTGTGGTCATGTAAACGTAGCTGCTACAAAATAAACAAATTGTCATACCTGCGAGTGACGCGCGGGCATCATCTCATTGTTTTTTCTTTTCCGCCCCCAATTCTTGATGTCTTTTTGATGACATGTCCAGATATCCAAGAATAAACTTCTGCCAAATTTGCGATTGAAGCATAAAGTGCACCCCACCCCCCTCCCCCTTTCCCTAGTAGTTTGCTTCGTTGGAGCAAAAGTGCACCCCGCCCCCCTCCCCTTTCCCTAATAGGAACAAACTACTAGGGGAGGGGGGGCACAACGTAGACCAGCGATACAGCTCGTCGAGTAAATAATGCTACGTTATTTTTTGTATTTATTAACATGCTTTACAAGCTTTTATTTTAAATATTAGACACTGATATTATAATTACTAATATGATTATTTTTACGGGCTTGATTTGTTTTTTGGTGCCCCCTTAGGCAGTTGGTGCCCTACGCGCAGTGCGTGATAAGCGTATGCGGAGCGCCGTGTCTGTGTACAGTATACAGTATATACAGTATATGATTGGTGGGTAACCTACAGTCCCTCTACCACCTGGGACCTAGCATAAACTTAAAAAAAATCTAATAAATACAGTAAAAACAAGCACCTAATGCATAAAACCTACGAATGCTTATGACAAACATTTTGTTCGCAATCTTTTCGTAGGGCCTCAGCACAACATTTGACTTGTTTCAACACGTTCACGTTGCAATATTTTTAGATGTTGTCCACAGCAGGAGGGTACAAATAAATCACACACATACCGCACAAGTGGTGTACATATACAACCCACAGACAGACAGACAGACTCCTCCTCATACTCCTCCTCCCCATCATACTCAGCCGAACCGAGAGTCGGACCGCACGTCACCATGTCGGACCGCCGCTCCGGGCTCTTGTACCTTATCACGGGGGGCTGCGGCTTCCTGGGCCGGCACCTGCTCCGACTCTTGCTGGACCAGGAAGGAGACGCCGTGGCGGAGGTTCGAGTGTTCGACAAGCACACGGAGCCCGGACTAAGCGAGGTCGGAACCGGTAAGTGTGACTGAAAAGTGGACCGTAGTGTCACGACACGCTTGAATTAAGAATCTCGTGGATAAGCGGCTTTTTAATGACGTTATACAACTTGTGGAGAGCCTCTGAAATCACTTTTACTGTCAAGCATAAAAAAACAAAATAGTGTGGCGCTGCGTATTTTTGCTTGCAGTCTTAGTCAAGTCTGTTTAGCTTTACCCTTTATGTTAACCATTGCGGAACGCCATTGACGGGCAAATAGCACTTGTGTTTTGGTATTGTAGCACTTTAAAATTGATTTTTGAACAGAAGCGGGAGGCAACACATGCAGACTAATAATAAAGTTGACCCCCGCATACTCGCGGTTTGGTGCCCGCCGAATTCACATTTTCGCTTATTTTGTTTTCAATGTTGTTTTTCAATATAATCAATATCTTTGAGATATTTTGTTGTTGAACCCCCCCCCCCAACGTCCCCCATTTAATGTGGTAAATGGAAATTGAACGTTTATCAGCATTTTTTGCTGATTTTTTTTTGGGGGCCGACCCTGTCCTTATCCCCTGTGTATAATGGGGGTGCACTGGATAACAATGCTCAAAGGCATATATTCTTTGCCCTCTCCATTGAAAAACTAATAATACTATGGCATACTGAGGAGTTTTAATTTGCTCAATGTGTAGCCATGTAGTACTGTCCACAGGTGGCCAAGGTGCACACCTCAGAAGAAGCAGCACAATGTTCATTGAAATGAAGCACAAAAATGTGGCAAAAAATAATGAAGTGCTATTGAATTATTAAAAACAACTAAAAATGAATAAATTAAAATGCATTCATTAAAAAAAATGGGTAAAAATTAAATGAAAAGTCGAATGGTTTTTGGAAAAAAATGTATGTTAGCTTATGTCAATATTCAAATAAGACATTTGTAAAGGTATAAAGCTAAAATGAATGTAAATAGATTTTGGTGGCACTTGAACAACGTGGTTGCAAGTGATTAAAAAAAAAATATATTTGTTTCTTTTATTTTGAAGTGGTACATAAAGTATAGAATGTTCATCAAATAATTTTATGTAGTAATCATTTCAAAAGCACACTTGTTTGCAAGTGTTGCACTTTGCACCCACTCCGAGCAAGCTAGCTCACCTTTAAACCTTTGGCAAGCAATCAAACCTGCAACTGGAATTACATAATATTTATATTTTTTTTCTATTTTCATGCGATTTACATAGCCGCACCAGTTACAAATACGTGAAGCATGTGGTATTTGTTTTAAATATAAGAAAAATGCTGCCTGTATTGCATGGTCACCGCACAGGGATCCTCTTCAGGAAGTCCTGTTGGTTTCCTGTTGGCCTGTCACCATCTGCCACCTGTGTCAACGGGATACTGAAAGTGTGTGTTTTGTTGCCCGGCGACAAGGCTGTGTTTGACATTCGCTTGCCCACACAAAGAGAATAAATCCATCAAGAAGCGGTGTTTCCCTGTCAGGGTAGCGTGAACATATTGCGTGTCGGGAATCCACTGACGCGGACGTGATGCCTTCGTGGAAAAACGCTTTGTTCAGGCTTTCATTGTGTGTCGACAAACATGCTTGAGAACCCCGAGGACCCCGAGGCTCCCTGTAACCAGAGATCTCAGCCCACACCCACCGCACCCATCCTAGGCCTCACCGATTCTCAAAACTATAACACAAAACACAAAGCATGTGGTACATGTGAAAAAAAAAATCTTTACAATAAAATGTTGTACGTGCCCCCACTAAACACAGCATTGAGATTATTATTGCGTTTGTGGAATATAAATTCAGTAGCAAAATCCGCCCATATTTATCCTTCTTTTGAGACTTGCTGTTCACTGAAAATTACATCACAGTTTCTCAGGTAACGACCAATCATGGCTCAGCTTCAGAAAACAGGTGAGCTGTGATTGGGCAATATCTAAGCCCTGAGCAACTGTGATGTCATTTTAAGTCGACAGCAAGTGGCAATACGAGACAAAATGGCCGCCCCCTGAGATGGATAAAAACGTGTGGATTTTACTGGTTCACTCGTGTTTAGACTAGTGGGTTAAGTTAAGTTAACTAACACTTTAATAAGCGCTTGTCACAGATTTAAAAAAAAAAAAATTTTTTTGGTGTCATTAGAAGTCAAAACCACTCAAATGCCCCTCAAAAAGCTTCTGGCAATCAATAGAGTTTTGACATATTAACTTGAAACTACAAATATGGCCGCCAAGAAATTTGGCACATAAGTGTTGCTGTCTTTACAAGTAAACCACTCTATTTGGACAAGAATCTGTTTAAAAAGTTTGTGGCTTTCAAATCAGTAGCTGTTCCACCCACTCATTTGGTACAAAAGTTTGTTCACATGGGACTACAAATATGGTCGCCAAGAAGTTTGTCATAAAAGAGCTTTTTTGTTTCTTGCTGTCATTAGCAGGCAGACCCACTACTAATGGCACTAAATATGACAACTAAAATGTTTGGTCTTGATACTACAAATATGGCCGCCAAGAAGCTTGTCATAAAAGAGCTTTTTTGTCAAAGTTTGTGGGGGATTGAGGACCCAAGTGGAGGGGAGGCAGAGTGAGAAGGCCGAGGCAATGCCGCAATGTACAAACAAAAAAGGGTTTTATTACTTATGTAAAAATAAGGTGGTGCACAAGGTGCAGACAGGAAACAACAAAAACAAAAGTCCTAAATCAAAGCAAACTCAAATAACAAGGCAAGACTGGAGAAACTGCAAAACGTGGAATCGACAATGGACCAACAAGACCTGAACTGAAAACAGGTGACTAAATACACACAAACTAATTACACAACAAGTGACACCTGGACAAGACACACGTGGGTGAGGGAACTGATTGGCTGAACACAAGGGTGTGGGATGACAAGCACAGGTGAACATGATCACACTAAAACGAGACACTGCCAAACAAGGAAAACAACTGAAGTGATCAACAAAGAAACTATAACAAAAACCCAACCCAAACCATGACATTTTTGCACTCATCAGAAGACTCGGAAGACACTCTCTTTGGGCTACAAAAAGGCCTTACAATACTACTGTTAAAAGGTTTGTTGCCATCATTAGAGGTTTGACCCATTGACTTGGGGCTACTTCGGCTACCAAGAATCTCATCGCTGTGTCAGACTCAGAACAACTAACATGACCATTCAAGTTTGCTGCTACCATTAGAGGCCCTTCCAGTTTTGCATTGGACTATGAATATGGTCGCCAAGACGTTTGTCACTAAAAACTTACTTGATGAGTTGAGGCCTTTCAAAGTCACATGGGATTAGGATTTATTATTACAATTATGGCAACCAAGAAGTGTGTCGGTAATTCTCCCAGGAAATGTGCCACTTAGTGGGTGCATCATAGGTTGCTTAGTAAATGATGTAATCTTCCGGCAATGCCATAACATTGTTGCAAACTTGAATCTCGGGCACAAACTCCGAAGGAGGGTTTGCATGAGTTTGCTTACATGCTGGCGCCAAGACTGCCATTGTTATCTTCCCGCAAAGGTTCAAGGACGTGGCTGTGATAAAAGAGAGCGAGATGGAAGAGAGAGAGAGAGAGAGAGAGAGAGAGAGAGAGAGAGAGAGAGAGAGAGAGAGAGAGAGAGAGAGAGAGAGGTCTGTAGTGTGATTGCTAACAAGAAGTACGAGACACAAGTTTTGTAAATCATGCTTTGCCAGAAACTCCGATATTGTAACCTCGGCAAGAGAAAATATACAGGAACCCCTACTTTCACTTTCTGATATGGTCAGCCATGCTTTTTCTTTCTGAAATGTGTCAAACCTTAACAACCTAACCGTTAGAAATTTCCCAGCAGCCCTGAATGCAACAGAAACCTTTAGCATTAAAATGATATACTGTACTGTCAAATACAGTAGCATCTTAACTGACGAGTGCCCCAATTTAGGATTCTTGCAGGTTACAAAGTGATTACTAGATTTTTTTTCTCCATTTTAGTTATTTTTTTATGCAATACAATGCTATATATTTTTTATTATTAATGGGAAAGTCAACCAAAAAATGTCTTTGTAATAATGGTTGTATGCAGCCCCACTAGTCTATTTTGATTAATAATTGTGAAATATGAATTAAACAGTAAAATCCATCAATTTTTATCCATTTCAGGGGGCGGCCATTTTGCCACTTGCTGTCGACTGAAAATGACATCACAATTGCTCAGGGTTTAGCACAGGTGAGCCGTGATTGGTCATTACCTGTGCACTTAGCAAGTGTGATGTCATTTTCAGTCGACAGCAAGTGGCAAAATGGCCGCCCTCTGAGATGGATAAAAATGGAGGGATTTTCTCAAGACACCACTGTCGTAAAAATGCTTTTTTGCAAGCTTCAGGAATTTTTTTCTGATCTTAACTTTTTTTTTTGTTTTTTTTTTGCCATTACCACTTCCTGTTTGGTCCCTCAGGGCGCACCAAGGTGACAGTCATCCAGGGCGACATCACAGACTACAACAGTGTGCTGGAGGCGTCCCGAGGCGTCCATGTCGTCATCCACTCCGCTAGCCTGGTGGACGTCTGGCACAAGGTCCCGGAAGATCGCATTTATGCTGTCAATGTTACAGGTGAGTGTCCAATCATTCAGGACTATAACTACAGTATGTCTATACACTAAAAAAATTCTGGCTTGTTAACCTAACCGACTTAATGCGTAACTATTTTGAGCAGATTAGGTTAGGTTTACCCACACATGCATGTTTTTGCGCCATTATCAACACCTGCACTAAAATGTACAGCAACACCTTCTCATCGGGCCATGAAAAGAAAACAATAAAAGTCTAAATGACATCATTCTGTGCATAAATCTCACACTCTGCATGTTTGTGTAGTGAGACAGCTACTAATGAGCCTCTGTCAGTGCTGCCATTCAGCCAGACTTCAGCTGGGGGGCCCTTTTTCCAGCGGCCCTCGAATGTTCCATGCTGACAGCTTCATGACAGCTTCCACACAAGGCTGTCAATTCCTGGCACGCATAGCAATGAGGTCGTTGTTACCTCCACCAGGGAGGATTCCAAAAGCTCAAATTCAATTTGGTGGAAGGAAATGCCATTACACTGCTGTCAGTTTCTCCATGATCTAAAAAGAAGGCTTTTTTTTGGTTGTTTTTTTGGCCTTGTTGGAGATCTTCATTTTGGTTTATGCTTTTATGGTGTGCTGTTGCAGATTATTTTTTTAACAGTATGGCAGGGTCATGCACCCAGAATTCCACATGAGGGGGGACATCAACTCCTCCCAGTCAATGAAAAATTTTAGCTCGGTAGCAAAATTACTTTGGCCAGTCAAGATAACTGACACATGAATCAACAAGAAAAATGTCCGGTCCTTTCTTTATTGATAGCAACTGTAAAATCTGAATAAAACTCTGATCACCGATTAATCGGATGATTAATAAAAAATATATATACAATGAATAAAATAGCTCAACTACAACATTTGACTGTTTTATAATGTTTGTTTACCATTACAACAGAGAGAAATCATTTTGGGGGAATGTTTGAATGTCATTATTTTTGTCTAAAACTTTTAATGTTAATAATATATTTTTTTTTTTAAAAGCTGATTTTTGATAGTTTTAGAAGAGATCATATCAGCTGGTTAAATCATCCGACTGATTAATTAGTCGGGCAATTAGTGTATGTTTACACAGAAATTAAAATGTAATTTAATAGAAAAGAGCACAAATTAATCATTTTCCTCCAACTACTGACAATTACAAGCCTACCGAGAGCACCTGAACGTAACTCGTCATACCCACCAGTCTTTTTTTTTTTTTTTTGCCCTCTTGAGTTGTTTTTGTTTTTCTTACTTATTGCTTTTTCCAGCCTGAGGTTTGGTCACATACCAAAGACATTAGCATGTTGCAAAAGCTGAAAAAAGAAAAGCTGTTAGTGGTGTTTCAAAACCTGCTTTTAGGAACTTTTATGGTGACATTTGGCACCGTTTATGTACTTGACTAGAATCGCAAGAACTGTCGATGTCGCATTTAATGAGTAACTCTTAGGTAGGGATGCCTCTTTGTGGGATTTTTGTTGCGTGGTTGGAATAGTTCAGCTCACAAGCAAGCATGCTAACCCTTCATTATCATTGTTAAAGAGTGTTCACGCATATTTTTATACTCCCTCTCTTGACCAAAAGACTCCCATGTGTTCACATTTTGCTTTAGAGTATACATAATTACTCTATTCATAATGAAGTAATTTTGCAAGATGTATCCACATTATTAATAATTTCATATGTAGCGATTGTTCCTGTATATGTATTATTTTGTAAAAATACAAATTTAATATTACTTAAAAAATAAAGTAATGCATTTATTATTTCACTAGTTGATACTTTTGTTATTATTTAAATTATTATTTTATTGATTCAGTTACATCATTTATTGCTAAATTAATACAAGTAATCATGATGCAATTATTCTTTTTATTGTTTGAAACATTTCATTACAGTACTTTACTAATTAAGGATTAGGATGTACATAATTTATTGCTAAATTTATTATGAACAATGCAATCAAATTTGTAAAATTATTTTTAAATGTTTTATTGAAACATTAATTAATTTATAACTAAAGATTAATACAAATGGCTTGATATTTTATGTCAGTAGTGTCCAAACTCGGTCCTCGATGTCCATAGTTCTGCATGTTTTGGATGTTTCAATTCTCCAACAACACCTGAAGCTCATCAGCAAGCTCTGCATAAGCCTGATAACGATCTTGTTCATTGGAAACAGGTGCGTTGGAGCAGGGAAACATCCAAAATCTGCAGGACTCCATCCCTCAAGGACCGAGTTTGGATACCACTGTTTTATGTGTACTAATTCCTCCCATGTATACGAATTCTTTACTGTTTTAGTAGCACTGTACAGAATGTATTGATAAATTCATCCTCGTGAACGAAGCAAATATGTTTAAAATTATTGTTAATTGATTTCAGGTTTTATTGATACAATAATGTATTACTGATTGTGAATTATTGTATGTAATTTATTACCAAATTAATATATTATTTAGTATAGTGATGACAATACAAGTAGTATTTTATTTATTTTTTTCTTTTACTACCAAATTAGTGCTCGTGACTAATGCAATATTTTATCATGTCAAATAATTTTAGTTTATACAATTTTATATCATGTCACATAATAAATTCATTATAAAAGTAATTAATTCATATAATTTATTTCAATAATATTGACTAGTTTTGTTAATTACATTTTATTAGTCCTATGTTTTGTTTTAGGTTTTTATTTAGGCCTATGTACAGCACTTTGACAAAAGTTGAGTTGATATTTACATTTTATTTTATTCCTATATGATTTTGCAGAACAAAATTGACGGATCTCACATATGGATCTCATCTCAGCTGTCTTCCCTCTAACAACAGGAATGTAGTAAGCGCTGATAACCATCATTTCTCCATTATTTCTTTTTCTTCTGTCAGGAACAGAGAACGTGATTAACGCCTGCGTGGACAACAACATCTGCAGTCTGCTGTACACCAGCAGCATGGAAGTGATCGGTCCCAACATGAACAGGGAGCCCTTTGTCAGGTACAACAATTGATACATTGTCCTTGTCACATTACTTCTTCTTTCCTTATAAATGTTGCTATCCCACCACTGTGAAGGTTACCACAACAGAAGAATGCCAAAAAAGTGATGTAAGTCCGTTTTTGTGAATCATACCATACCTTTCGGTCCAGTAAGGCAAGGCAAGGCAGCTTTATTTATGTTATGCATTTCATAAACAAGGTATGGTAAATAACTGTGTGTGTTACATAATTAAATATACAACATTTGAAGGCATTTACAAACAAAATAATTTAAGACTTTTAAAAGTATAGAAAAAAATAAAAAGTAGATTACTAAAATAACATATAGACAAGGAACATTATTTTCTAAATAAAAAATTATTAAAGAAATGTTTTAAAAGACCATAGTCTATATCCTCAACAAAAAATATAATCACAACACTTATGGTTTTGCTCCCATTTTTTATGAGCTAAACTCAAAGATCTAAAACTTCTTCCACATACACAATATCACATTTTTTCTCAAATATTATTCACAAACCAGTCTAAATCTGTAATAGTGAGCACTTCTCCTTTGCCGAGATAATCCATCCCACCTCACAGGTGTGCCATATCAAGAAGCTGATTAGAGAGCATGATTAGAGCACAGCTGTACCTTAGACTGCCCACAATAAATGGCAAAGATAGGTACTGACTAGTTTTCTGAGAACCCAGACCCCCCCAGACCCCTCCCCCGATAAAACAAAACTGCACCTTTCAGAGTGACCTTTTATTGTGGGCAGTCAAAGGCACACCTGTGCACTAATCACGGTGTCTAATCAGCATCTTGATATGGCACACCCGTGAGGTGGGGCGGATTATCTTGGCTAAGGAGAAGTTCTCACTGACACAGATTTAGGTTCGTGAACATATTTGAGAGAATTGGTGATATTATGTATGTGGTAAACATTTTAGATCATTGAATACATCTAATAAAAAATAGGCGCAAAAAGTAAAGTTTCCGTTAATATTTTTGTTGAGTGTATATTTTTTTAAGAATAGAGTTTTAAACTTAGAGTTAAAAAATAAATACACTTGGGGCTGACTTCACTTCCGTTGGCAGCTTATTCCTTTTGCATGCAGCATAACAGGTAAATGCTGATTCAGCATGTTTGCCTTGAACTCGGGGCTCCACGAGTTGACCCAAGTCTGCTGACCTCGGAACCCTACTGGGTTTATATTCAATTTAGCATTTCTTTAAAGTTTAACAGTATTATGCCACTGTGGTTGGTAGCACAAATTTGCACTCTCAACAGTGTGACAAAAACAGTTTCAGATCTGTTTTTTTGGTACTGTTTCCAAACTACAAGTGTTTCAAATGAATGGCCAAAAAGTGGTAGTGATCCTTTTTTATTTTTATTTTTTTATTTTTTTACGACATTTACAATGCTGGCAAGGGAAGAGTACTAATCTAGCTCTGCCCTTTGGTACCTCAAGAGATTGCTGAAATGTGATCTTTGAGAGCCTTTTCAACTTTTGGCAGAAGAACCATAACAAACTAGGGGGTTTGTCCCCACTGGAAAAGTATCACTTATCATTTTTTTGCACCCTTTCCAACTTTTGGAAAAAGTGGCAACGACCCATTTTTACATACCTCCAGCAATGATGGCAACAGATGCGTACCAAACAAGCTCCGCCTTTTCTTGCTACTTTGTTTGGTCCATCAATAGGACAGTGCTGAAAAGTGTTCTGGAGCATGTTTTTTGGACCCCTTGTAACTTTTGGCAACAGAAACATACTAAACTAGTGGTGGGTACTCAATTTTACAGGACCAAAATATGATAGTGATCCATGTTTTTTTGGAATCCCTTTTCTGGTCATCCTGGAAGGGGGATTTCCACATTTTCAGGCTCTTATCAATGTTTCTTATTTTTACCGCAATGTTTTTTTTGTTATTTTTGCATTTTTTTTCTAGCCATCTTGTGGTTAGATCAGTGGATGTTGTTAATATTTGTCAACTGTGGGCATGTGAAGCCCTTTGAAACTCTCTTGTGATTAAGGGCAATAGAAATAAACTTGACTTGAGTTGCAATGTTAGTAATACATGTTTTCCAAACTAACTCTACCATTCGGGTACATTTTCACTTTGGTTGGAAGTTGGAACCTTGACAGCAGAGTGCCAAAAAGTGGTTTGCATGGTGGTTTTGATTTGACAACAGAAGCATCCCTAATTAGTGGTTGCTATTTTTCGTGAGTCTTAAGAACTTGTGTAAAACTCTCAACCCTTTAGTTGCCATCCAACAGTGGAGTGCCAAAAAAATGGCATGGATATCTCCCCCCCCCCGCACTTTTAACCATTTGCCCTTCGTGTCACGAACGAGGTGTGGTGGTGGACCCAAATGCAGGGAAGCAGGGCGAGGAGGCAAAGAATGAGGTCAAAAAGAAGTTTAATAAACAAAAACGAGGAGGCAAAATGAGCTACAAACTAAGAAACAAAAACAACAAAGTCCAAAAGGGTAAAACGAGACAAGACGTGTAACAAAACTGGCAGCATGACATGAGGAAAATGACAATGAACCGACACGGACAGAGGGGAGACAAGAGACTACACACACACACACTAATTGACACTACAAGACACAGATGGGCATAAGACATAAGTGGCAGAGGGTTCTGATAGGTTGACACACGAGGAAGTCAGGCAAACACAGGTGGGCAGGACAGTGATAAGACGAGACAATGGGATACATACAAAGAAAGTAGAACATAACAGATCACAACAGAAAGGAGCATGATGACAAACTCAAACAAAACCCACTCAAACTAGAACCCTGACAAAAGCAAAAAAATAAAAAAAATAAAAACCAAAACCCAACCCAAATCATGACATCAGGTACCCACTGTCGTTGTTGGTACCTCAACAGAGCAGTACTGAAAAGCTTTCCAGATCTTTTTTTATTTTTTTTTTGTCTACCCTGTTTATTACTACACAAGTCAGCTATTTGACTTACTTCTTTTTTCCACTGTATTTATTCCTTCCAGTGTGTCTGGCAGGTCAGCTGTGTTATGCAACACTCCTGTGAGCACACTTGATACCCTTAATACACTTAAATACTCATCCTGGGTTTACTCATTGAGGCGCCACAAATATAAGAAAAGAAGACTGAGAAGTGACTCATCCTCAACCCTTTTTTACCTGAGGAGACATCTGCAGCATTCTCAAAATTCCTTCTCCTGCAACATCTAGTTACCCAGTGGCACTGGTCATAACATTAGGTACACTATGTGCTCAAATGAGATGTTTGTGGCCTTGTGGAGTTGCGTCATCGGGGTCATCAAACTTCACTGCACCAGATGCAAGGACATACACTAAAAATATTCATTTTAAAATGACTGTACCTGTTTGTTTAGTTTATGGTTTGAAGGCTGGTTGGAATGGTCACTTCACCACAAAATGGCAGACTTCCTGTTCCTGAGCTACTTTTTTAGACACTATTTCAGACCAATCCTTTATAAAGAAAGATTGACTCACATTTTCTTTGCTATCATCTGTCAGTTACTCACTTGATGTGCCATTAATAAATATTGCAAAGAAATGATTTAAGGCGGATGGGATGACATCCCTGAAATCCCTTAAAACAATTTCTTGGCTGTTATCAGTTTAAGAATTTTTGGCTGCGCCTAGTAACACTGCCCAAATAAGCACAAATACGTACATGAATCAATACACTCATATGTGCATGACTTAATCCTGTGATTGTATCTGTGTAGGGGTAATGAAGACACACCCTACCAAGTGAAGCACACCATGGCTTACCCTAAGAGCAAGGCGAAGGCCGAAAAGATCGTCCTGGAAGCCAATGGAAAAAAGGTAGCACCTTGGTTCAGTTTTGTGTCTTAGGGCGAGTCATCAAATTCCACTCAAATTTAATTGCCTCACAATTTACTAGTACTCATCTATCTTGTATGCGTGGTTCAAAATGTAATAGCAGTCAGGCAAAATTACTTGGACAAGCCAGTCATTGATGCAGCCCTGAAAATGGCCAAAATGAGCTTAAAATGGTTGCCTAATAAAATGGCGGATTTATTTTGTCATTTCAGGTGACTCAAGATAGGAATGCCTACCAGAATTCATGTTGTTCAGTGAAACTGGCATTAGGAGCTGAAGTTTAAAAACTAGTGCTGTTAAACGATTATTTTTTTTAAACTAAATAATGGCACAATGTTCTGTAATTAACTCATTTGCTCCCCAAAACGTAAAATATGTTCTATTTTAAATATTACCAGTGTCCCAAAGATGTATTTGTACATTTTCTTAAATAGAATATTTTTGTAAAATACAGCTGTGAAACAGAAATAATAAAGTGATCAAGGTGGACTCCATTTGAATTTGGCTCTGCAAAGTGCACAAATTAATTTAGAGTTGTCCAACAAGCATCAAGCAAGATCATAAATCAAATCAGAAAATAAAAATACCATAGTCCAAGTTTATTAATCTTTACGCCAGTGACTCCTCCAAATTTGTCTGCAGACCGAGTTAACTGAGTTATTTTTTGAAACACTTGAATAAATTAAAATCTTCAAAGTTACGCTTTAATTTTGACAGACCTATAATAAAAACATTCTACTTTTGGCATCTGAGACAAAAGAGCCGCCTCAAATCAAAATGGCACCCTTGCTATATCTTTTCGGCAGATGCGACAGTGAAACAAGCTTTGGATACTAAATTTTTAAACCATTCAACAAAATGGATGTTTCAGATCAAAATGGTAAACTTCTTGTGGGTCTACTTGTGATAGAAATGCCTCCCAAAATTTCTGTTGCTGAGTCACACTGGCATTCAGCGCTGAATTTTGACCAAAATCGGACTTTCTGCTTCTTGCTGCGTAGGTGCGGAATGGCGAGCGTTTGCACACGTGCTCTTTACGGCCGACAGGCATCTACGGCGAGGGCCACGAGCTCATCAAAGACTTCTACAAGCTGGCCGTGAAAAGGGGAGGCCGCGTCATCGGCGGCGTTCCCGATAGCACCGAACACGGGCGAGTCTACGCCGGTGAGTCCCAGAATAGTTGCGCAAAGTTGCGAGAGAAGCATTTCCAACTTTCCCTGTGCGCAGGCAACGTGGCGTGGATGCACGTGCTGGCCGCCCGAGCCCTGCGCGAGCGTCCGGAGACTGTGGGCGGCGAGGCCTTCTTCTGCTACGACGACTCGCCCTACAAGAGCTACGAAGACTTCAACATGCTCTTCCTGTCCACCTTCAAGTTCCGGCGTGTGCGCATGCCACTGCTGTTGCTGTGGTTCTTGGCCGTGCTCAACGACATTCTGCGCTGGATCCTGGCGCCTTTCTGCAACTTCACGCCGCTCTTGAACAGCTACACTCTGGCCGTGGCCATCACGTCCTTCACCGTGAGCACGGACAAAGCGCTGCGCCACTTCCAGTACCGCCCGCTGTACGACTGGGAGCAGTGTCGGGAGCGCACCCAGAAATGGGTGGACACCTTCCCCATGGAGGACCCGAAAAACACCTAATTAGGCTGTTGCCCGGCTGCTACGTGTGTGCACGTGATTTTGTTAGTGCTCACATTGTCACGTAATAGTATGCCGTATTTTAAAAATATACTACACTCAAACCTCGGTTTTCGAACATAATCCGTTCCAGAAGGCTGTTCCAAAATCGAATTGTTCAAAATCCGAAACAATTTACACAAATTAAATTAGCGCAGTTAATAGCGTCATTTAGAACATCACTTCCGGTACACACTCTTATTGTGAAACTAAATGGTGACACTTCCGGTTTCGGGCTTAGCAGCGCAGCATCAACTTATGAGTGCTATGTGGTAACATGCGGATGAGGAAACACCGCCCAAACATTCGTAACAAACATTTTAGAAGGAACAAGCTACAGCTGATTCTGGCAAGAAGGTTACAGAGAGAAATAAGGACAACAGGTCCCACCAGTCATTGACGCACATGTTAGCGCCAGATTTCCTGCTGCTTTCGCTGCTGGCGAAGATTGATTCTGTTCAGGCGTGAACGTGTCACGTGAACTCGCTTTCCAATGAACAGACTACAAATTATGCAAATTAGGATTCGTCTCAGTTATGCAGTTAAAGTTGAACATATCAGACTTAAGGAATAGACAACTTTGTAGCCTTTTCTACACTCGGCGAGTGAGTCGCGTTCAGGTACACTCGGATTTTTTCAGTTCGAGAGACGATTTTTTGGACGAATTCTGAGACATAAAATTCCAGAATTTTCTGGTTAAAACCCGATTTGGTCGAGAACAGAAGCGTTCGAAAACCGAGGTTTGACTGTATCTTTAATTCCGTTATTATTTAAAATGGGTTTGGGGACCCTGCGTTATGGCCTGCCAGAACGAATAAAAAACAACCGAATAAAACCTCAGACAAACTGTTAGCACTGATTTAGAGCACATTTCCACCAAAGAACTTTACAACAGGTCGAGGAACTTCTTCAGTGTTTAGACCACGGGAGCTGTTGTCTATTGTTCCGCTGTACTTTATTGGGGCCCAAATGAAGACCATGCTACTTTCGAGAGGAGCAGGACCATTTTTTTTAGTGTGGGATCTGCAGCGCTGAATATATCTGATCGCAACCTTTTTGTTCCAGGAGCTACAAGTACCAAGAACTATGTTCCTGGAAACAAAATTTTGTTCTGTGTCATTTAAAATAAGTCATTGCATGGGGAGTAGGGCGTAGTACTTTCAAAATGTCCAAGAACCTTAGAACTTAGACATGCCAAAAACTAGAAGTTCTGGGAACTTTAGGTGGAAATGCAGCGTGAGTCGGGCCAGAGCAGCACAGCACAATCAAAAGCATATTTTGAACTTTACCGTAGAACTGGGAACATTTAGAAGACATGTGTTGGACCATCTATGGCTATATGATGGGAACGTTATATTCTAAGTAGCAAAAACATACTACATCAGATACAAACTTCTACTAGTATTTTGTACTCCAGACCAACAGGGGGCAGTAAAACACCAAATGTCTGACAGTCACTTGATTCAATTCGGTAAACAGGAACCAATGACCTGTATAAATGACTGGATAGCCAATAGCCGATACACACCAGTGCAAGCCGCTGGAACTCACAGGGCGGCCATCTTGTGACTCCCACCTCACGGGCAGACGGTATATGTATAGATGAGACATATACAGCTCGTAGGCAGTTAGTATAAGGCCGGATGGTATGTGGTCACTGTTTTTTAACAAGTAAAATATATAAATAAAGTTGAGTTGTTTATGTTTAACAAATTTAAAACACCATAAATCATGCTGTTCTACCTCAAATATTCTCCAGTTTCAATACTGTAAATATATAAGATCGTATGCCGAGAAACATTTCTTGGGAGTAGCAATATGGCGGACTCGTGACCTCAAAAGTCTTGGCCTATTGGTTATCCAGTCAGATAGATAGATAGATAGAAACACAATCACAAGCCTCAGAGAGAGAGAGAGAAACAAGTTTCCGGGATGAAGAAGGCAACTGAAATAATGTGGACGCAAATGTTTCCTAACTGAGTATCTTCCCATCCACAAGGTGGTGATGATGGTAAACTTCAACTACTCACTTAAATCTAGGATCAACACGAAATGGCTGTACAGTATTCCAATGAAGCTGGATGTGTCAATGGAGGCAGACACCTCAACAATAGTTTTCAACGTTGCCAGTGATCAGACTCTATCTTGTGTTTATATTTTGAAGATAAAAAAAAGGTTACAATGAATTAAGTATGACAAATAATAATAATAAAAACATTTACAAGCAAGAGCCACATATCTTTTCATGTGAAATGATATTGTTTTGCACTGTAATTTAAAGAATTCTATTTTTCTCTTATCACCTCATAAAATGGCATGTCTAAAATAAAGATAACTTAATATATTTGAACGAGTTATGTTTCATGTTTTTGTTTCTTTTGTGATTCCATGATCTTGGATTTTTGTCTTGGGGAGTTCCCTCTTGGTGCAGGCACGCCTTGTCTTTGCTCTCATTCTGTGGTTTTTTTTTTCCATGGAGACTGACACAACATTTACATGCTTCTCACTGATGTGTGGAGAGACCAGCTACATTTTCTCCAAAATGGAAATGAGGCCCTTGTTACTCCTGATTTGTTCAAAAACAACATTTCAGCCATCACTTTACCATGTGGTCCATGTATTACTTTTGGATTTATTATTAGAACCTTACTGCCTCAATGCAAATTTTGTTTCATACGGGGCCATAATTAATTTCATAGTAGGTTTCAAAGAACATTTAACATTTTGTATTGTCTGTTATTGTATTTGAGCACCAGGCATGTAATGGCCTCATCTGGTCCTCAACATGCCTGAAAAATCACCAGCGTACTCTACATATGAGAGGATTTGGCGCCATCTGTCGATCAAAATCATTAAGTACATCATTCACGTAATGACGCCATCAGTCAGTCTGCTCGATCTTCAGTTTGCCAGCGAATTAAAAGTAAAAAAACAAAAAACAAAACAAATCTAGAAATACTTATTATTGCTTCCGGTGATTTGTCCTAATAAAAAAAAGAGGGGAAGAAGTGGCTTTATAAACCTTTTAATGGCATCGCTGCCGCGCGTCTGCGTGCTCGTCTCCGCCTTTGCGGAGGCGCGCACGTACGGACCTGTCAATCGGAAATGCAGGCAGCTGGCCGAGGATGTGCCGCGCCGCTCAACTCGGATGAATTAAATAAAATAACTTATTTGTTTCGCGTTTTAGGGATGCAGGAATAAAATAGACCGGTGAGCAGGTTGCTCCGGTGAAATAGTCGGCGAGGTAACGCGGGCTAACAAGCAGTGATAACACAGACGGACGGCTGCTGCTAGGAGAAGCTAATAACTAGCTGCTAGGCTAGCTGGCTAACACCACACACTACCAACCATCATCACCATCCACAGCCGCCGAGTCTCCTCATCATCGCCGCTTCTCCGGTGGGTCGCCTTCGCCGCAATTTCCCTTCCTTTCCACCGAGGACCTTGGCGGAGGAGCCGTCGCTGTGGCGGGCCAACGCACGCCCAGGAACCCCGTGGACACCCGGGCGGACGCGTCGCAGTGACAACGCCGGGCGTGGGTGAGTCGAGCTTTTGACGGGAGGGGGCGACCGATCGGGGTAAGCCGAGTGGCGAAGGCCGCGGACCCTGCTCGACCGGGCCTCCTGGCACGTCGGGTGCACGTTGGGTAATTAGCCGTGCGTAAATCGTCCTTGCTGGGCGGCTAGACCTCCCACTGGGGAGGGCATTTGAATAGTGTCGTTAGCTTAGCATGAAGGCTCCACACTGCTCGATCAGCAGAATAGCGGATCGGCGTTATGTCGATAAGAGTGTTGTTTTGAAACTCTTGACACGCACATTTTAAAAGAGTCATTCGTGCAAAAGATGTTACTCTGGTCATGCGACCCGCACAGTGCACTGGCAGTCTGCTACAAAGTGGAATTACTCATCACATCCTTTCTATTTATAAAATCCTGGCTTGCATAAGAGGAAATGCAGCCTGGCATGCATTGTTGCATTGTTACGTTTGAGAGAGTGCAATTTGTTTTCTGATTGGAATGAAGAGATATGCTTTAGAAAAATAATTGTGTTATTGTAATAGCAGGTACTCATCTTGTGTGTCCACTTATAAAAACAGTAGATTTACATGACAACATTGATAACAATAGAAAAGAACTAGAAATTATCCATCTGTCATAATGAATGCTTTAATCCCTCTTGTCATTTGCTTGTGATTGGCGCATTAAATGATTGAAACCATTCTGGATAGTATTAAATAATATCATGGCACATTTGACCACACCTAACTGTCATGATTAAAGTGCTTACTCTCATGAAAATGGCTTCCTTGTACAATAGAAATAAACACGATTAGAGAGAAATTGCAAGTAATCCAGTAAAAATGCAAGTCCTTGGCCATGTACAATACACGTGTCCTATTATTAATGCAATTGTTTCTCTGGCCAGTTATGAAGAATGTCATGATTAATGCATTGGCATCTTGCCAATTTCTCATGATAAAACAGCTTGTACAAAGTAAATAATAAGGCATAATCAATAGTAAAAAAAAAAAAAGTCCATGGCACTTTCCTGCACATGCGTACATGTAATATACTGTACATGTCTTCGTTAATATGATCGCTCGTCTCACCAGTTATGAAAGACGAACACCACCTTGCGCAATGGAAATACAACTTGCAGAAATAATCCACTGAGTAACAAAAAATAAAAATAAACGTGTTAGTGCTGTCACAGTGTAATCATTATATCAAAGAACCATGTTAGCGGATGTGCCTTAATATTGTTTGGTATGAGCTGTTTTTTATTTGCTTATTCATTGTTGCAAAATGTTCACCCATGTTACAGGAGAGCTCTCGTCAAAACATGGCTGAACTTTCCGCCTTGTCGTCATCACCGCCGTCCGCCTTGGCCGACGCCCACGCCGCTCCCGCTGCCTTGTCGGTGGCGACCAAATCTTCCCTCTGCAATGATGTGAATTTGATTGGAGACACTCCCGACGCACTGTTGACGCCTCCACTGCCGATTTCAGTAAATACTGAGACCTCCGTGGGCGATGATGGATCGGGGACGCCCCAGAAAGAGGACGTGGCAGAGTATGGTGCTTCCGTTGAAGCAGATGTGCCGCAACAGGCTTCCCCTTCTCCTGAACTCACCCCCGGTCCTAACCTGTACCCCAGCGTGCACGTCACACACAACCCTCCCCCCACCATGGCTGATATGCCTGTGGCTCACCCAGTTGCGGCACCCCCAGTAGCGGCAGCCCTGATAGCGGCACCCCCAGTAACGGCACCCCCAGTAGCGGCACCCCCAGTAGCGGCAGCCCTGATAGCGGCACCCCCAGTAACGGCACCCCCAGTAGCGGCAGCCCTGATAGCGGCACCCCCAGTAGCGGCAGCCCTGATAGCGGCACCCCCAGTAACGGCACCCCCAGTAGTGGCATCTGTGGAGGAGAAACCACAGCAATCCCCCAAGAGTCCTCCCCCGCCTGTGTCCCCCAAACCTCAAAGTCCCATCAAAGCACAGCCACCGTGCACACCGCCTCCACGAGCAGGGCACCCAAGCCCCACGGTGCCTCTCATCCAAGAGCCTGCCCCCAGTCTCCCCCCGCCCTGCACCCCGCCACCAAGAGTGGGGCACTCCAGCCCCACAGTGCCGCTCATCCAAGAGCCCAGCCTCCCCCCGCCGGGGGCCCAGCGGCCGGCTCCCGACACCCTCAGCTACCTGGAGTCCGCCAGCCTGATGTCGGGGACGCTGGAGTCACTGTCGGGCCTCGGGGACGACGGCAGTTCTCTGGGCTCTGACTCGGAGATCAACGGCTTGGCGGTGAGGCGCACAGACAAGTACGGGTTCCTGGGTGGCAACCAGTTCAGCGAGGGGAGGTCAGTGCAGTGTCATCAAAGTCTTATGTGTGTGCGTGGGTGTCAGTCTGCATTGCCAGCTTTTGTTGCATTTATCTGTTGCTATTCATGGTGGTGACCTTGTTTTCACTAGTGATAATTTCGTAGACGAAAAATTTTCGGCACATTTTTCTTCACGAAAAGAGGTTTTTCACACCAAAATGAAACAAAAAGTAAAATAGAATCCATTCATTGAGACAATGACGATAACTAAATTGACTGACAATTTCGTCAATGACTAAAACGAAAACAACGCAGTGACGAAAATTCACAAACTCCAATCCGAAGAAGGAATGAAACTCAGGTGGTGGAAAGAACCACTCAGACACTGTTGACTGCGCTTTATTTTATGTTTAAACACGTTTCCATTCATTGTGCACCTGTAAAATTAATCCCAATCTCAATCGCAATTATGCACTTTTTTTTTATTTTTATTTAGGTGAAAACTAAGGGGCATATTCACTAAGAATGTGCTGCGTCCAGTAATAGCGCGAAATATTGCACCACAATTGCACCTGCAGTCTGCGCCCAGTTACCAACCTATTCACTAAGGATATTGCTCTAATGATATACCGGCGCAAACACGCCCACAAAACTGACAGCTTGGAGCAAATTTGCACCTGATTTACCACACATGGCAATGGATTTGCGCCAACAACATGGTTGTTATAGTAACAGTTGCGAGAAAGATGACATTTTTAGAAAGCGAGGTTGGACCAAGAGTAAGCGTTTAGAGCGCCATTAAGCTGTACAGAGCAGAGAGGACGACAACGACGTCATTCATTCATAAAGTACAAATTATTGGTGCGATCGTGTTTCAAAAATATATTTTCAGAGGTTGGCGTGGCCGTACACCCCTCCGTGAGCCGGTACCTTAACGTGGTGGAGGGGTTTGCGTGTCCCAATGATCCTAGGAGCTATGTTGTCTGGGGCTTTATGCCCCTGGTAGGGTCACCCATGGCAAACAGGTCCTAGGTGAGGGGCCAGACTAAGCACGGCTCAGAAGACCCCTTATGATGAGAAACAATAATGGAAGCACGCTTACCCTGCCCGGACGCGGGTCACCGGGGCCCCCCTCAGGAGCCAGGCCTGGAGGCGGGGCTCGCTGGCGAGCGCCTGGTGGCCGGGCCTGCACCCATGGGGCCCGGCCGGGCACAGCCCGAAGAGGAAACGTGGGTCTCCCCCTTCCCACGGGCTCACCACCGCTGGGAGGGGCCAAAGGGGTCGGGTGCAGAGCAGGCTGGGTGGCAGCCAAAGGCGGAGACCTTGGCGGACCGATCCCCGGCTACAGAAGCTGGCTCTCTTGGGGTCTTGTTCACGAGTGAGGGTAGGATGGAGCGGGAGATCGACAGGCGGATCGGTGCAGCGTCTGCAGTGATGTGGACTCTGTATCGGTCCGTCGTGGTAAAGAAAGAGCTGAGCCAAAAGGCAAAGCTCTCGATTTACCGGTCGATCTACGTTCCGACCCTCACCTATGGTCACGAGCTGTGGGTCGTGACCGAAAGAATCAAATCCCGGATACAAGCGGCCGAAATGAGTTTCCTCCACAGGGTGTCCGGGCTCTCCCTTAGAGATAGGGTGAGAAGCTCGGTCATCCGGGAGGGACTCAGAGTCGAGCCACTGCTCCTCCGCGTCGAGAGGAACCAGTTGAGGTGGCTCGGGCATCTGGCTCGGATGCCTCCTGGACGCCTACCGGGGGAGGTGTTCCGGGCATACCACACCAGCGGGAGGCCCCGGGGACGACCCAGGACACGCTGGAGAGACTATGTCTCTCGGCTGGCCTGGGAACGCCTTGGGATCCCGTCGGAGGAGCTGGTTGAAGTGGCTGGGGAGAGGGAAGTCTGGGTTTCCCTCCTGAAGCTGCTGCCGCCGCGACCCGACCCCGGATAAGCGGAAGAAGATGGATGGATGGATGGATGGATGGATGGCGTGGCTGTACAGTATGCATCTGGCACGTAAAAATGATCGTAAAATGCCTCCCCGCCATTGCCGATCAGCCCGGGTTACGCGATGTGTCTTAAACACGGAAATATTTCCCCCTCGCTCTCTTTTTCTCTCTCTCTCTCTCTCTCTCTGCGTGATCAGCCGCGCATGTTGTGCATGCAAATGGCATGCACTGCCGGAGATCGAGGCGTGTCAGGTTAATACATGCTTTCCAAAAACGTTATTTGCGTCACGCAAACGAGGTGTTGCTATTTGCGCTGGCGTTAGTGAATTAGACGCTGCATATCAATGAGTCTCATTTGCATTGGGGTGGGCATATTTTGCGTCAAATGTATGCAAATTACCTAATTTATATACGCGCAAATAACACTGGCGCACTGTGACGCAATCTGTTCGGCAGAGCACTTAGTGACGGATTTCCCCATCTGCGTGTGTTTAGTGAATTAGGTGCTCCCTAATTGCTCCATTTTTGCCGGTTAGTGCGGTGCAAAGGCAATGCAAACCTTTAGTGAATAGGCCCCTAAGTTTTACAATGTTATATTGTCAGTTCAACATGTTTCATTGAAAGAAAGTTTAATCAAGACACTGTTGTGTTAAATGTGTCTTGCGTGTTAAACTACAGTTACAAATAGGTGTTGTAATTTTCTGTATAAAAGTTTAAATGTTCACTGATTGGTGAAGGAAATCGACTAAATTTTCAGTTAGTCAACTTAGATTGCTCTTTATTTTGTCAACTAAAATTGGATTAAGACTTAAAATACAATCAGATGACTAACTTATTACTACAATTATTTGATTTGATGTTTTTTTTAAAAATTTGTTTCAACTATTAATAATAGTTAGCTTCTTTTCACCCTTGACAGTTAGGAATGACGAAGCATATTGTTTTTACATTAATGTAAATACTGTTGACTTTACATATATATGATAAATATTATGCTAAAATGTGACTCAAAAGTTAAAGCATTGTCTTTACATTTTTTAAATGTTTCATGTTGATGTTAAAAAAAAAATGCAACATGTTAGATCTTCAAACACCCGGAAAGTCAAAATATTGTAGTAAATAAGAACAAGAATTAACTACTAAATGATAGTAGTAAAAATAAAGTGTCAGTGCTTTGCCTGTAGACTTAATCAGATGGTGACAGTTTTGTAGATTTGTAATCTCCACTGCAGTTCCACTCTTCCACCGACACTCTTGACTGTTCTTAATGACCAACACCCACAGAGCAGCTTCATGCAAATGGACGCACTTTCCGTGTCATCACTTTGCCTCGCCATCTCTTTCCTGCCTCTTTAAACTTCCTTATTAATTTGCCTGTGCTGTGATTCACAGACTGAGTGTTTGTGAGTCATCAACATGCACTCAACTTCTATGTTAGAACCTCTCAGCTGCTCTCTTATAAGTTTGATAAGCTAATTGCTCCTCCACTCTACTGCCTCTTAAGAATGTATCGCTTGTATGCTTGTATCAGCTATTGTGTCAATGTGACATTGTTGTATTGTTCATTGTGGCAGTGACAGGGAAGTGCGAGTGGAGGTGGCTCGGCAGAGGGAGATGAAATGGCTGGACATGTTCAACAACTGGGACAAATGGATTAAACATCGCTTCCAGAAGGTACTACCACACACACTTAGAGCTGCTGAAGCACTTATAGAGAGTGATAATAATGTTAGTAAAGTGAAACTGTAAACTCATTCACTCGCAGCCATTTTCACTGAAGCAACCCCATTCGGTCCTGGATTTTGACTGATTTTGCAAGGCCCACAGAATATTGTGTTCTACTACTATAAAAACATGGACCAAAAAAAATATTAGAGTCTCTTCTTTGATCCGGAAAAAAAAGCACATTTCTATCTGTTTCCGTTTTGCAGCAGTTAGCATTAGAATACAGCTACGTTTCATCATTATTAACAAATCTGTTTAAAACAGTGGGGGAAAGAGCTGTTTTTGCAACATGGCCCTGGTTGAGCTCGTATACTCTGCTGCCACCTGCTGGCCTTTTTTTTTTTTGTAATACCTACCATTGCTTTAAGCAACCTCTTCAGGTCAGTGGCTGCATCAAAGCCTTCTGTATGCTCTAGCATTAAAAAAAAAAAATATATGTTTTTGAGACCATGGCAATATTTAAAATAGAAGGTATTTATATGTTTTTGAGAGCAAATGAGTTAATAAAGTGTATTTGTTGTAGGTGAAGATGCGCTGCCGGAAGGGGATCCCATCGTCGCTCCGCTCCAAAGCCTGGCAACTGCTGTCCAACAGCCAGGAGCTGCTGGATGCCAACCCTGGAAAGTTTGAGGTACAATACAGTAATACAGTTCAGTCTTTTGAGCTGCTCAATCAAGGTACACATGCATGTACACAACCAGATAATGAGGGAAAAAAGCATTGTAAGCAGAGTGACCTATGGGAGGCAGCTAGGTTAACTGTTAGTTGATCTGATAATTATATTCAACAAAGATATAAACACAACACTTCTTGTTGCTCCCATTTTATATTAGGTGAAGTAACTAAAACTTTTTCCACATACACAATATCAACATTCCTCGCAAATATTGTTCACAAACCAGTCAAATCTGTGATAGTGAGCACTTCTCCTTTGCTGAGATAATCCATTCCACCTCACAGGTGTGCCATATCAAGATGCTGATTAGTGCACAGTTTCTGAGTCCCCATGAAACAAAACGAGCTACTCCTCTACAACTTCAGCGAGCTTCTTGATTGGCTATTGTTCAGTTTCACATCACAATCACAAAGCGTGGTCGAATTCTAAATTCAAATTCTGCCAACATGGTGTTGACCACACACATAAGGGACGTCTCCGATGATCTTGCTTAAACACACACCAAACCGCAGGCTAATCACGCATGATAATCTCAGAGAGACATCTGATAATTGGGCTTTGCTGACTGCTAAATTTCGTGCTGATTATCGGTGTGTGTACTTTGCTTAGGGGGAAGATATACGTTTGTTCCCAAATATGTCTGAAATTCTTAAAACATGCTTGACATTCTATTCTATATTGCAATTTTGTTTCTTTGGGCATTTCTTAGAATTATTGTAAAAGTGATGTAAATAGTTTGGCCGAACTACAAAACTAGTGCTGTAAGTATTATGTGACAACTTCATTTAGCAATTGAATCGCTGCTCTGTGTTAGCTATAGAAACGGTATCAAAGTGACAACCTGGCAAAGGGAAGTTGTGGTGTAGGCGTCTGCGGGGCGCAGGAAGCTGTAAGCCTCTTATCATGCCACCTAATCCCGCCCATCAGACCTCGACTTCGTCTCGCTTGCTGGAGGGAGGAGGCCTTCTTTCGTGTTCCGTATCCACTTCCTGTTGTGTCATCGTAAGCACTTACGAACTCTGGGAAACTACTCGGGGGTTTTGTCTTGTCTGCAGGAGCTGGAGAGAGAGTCGGGAGAGGCCAAGTGGTTGGACATCATTGAGAAAGATCTTCACAGGCAGTTTCCCTTCCATGAGATGTTTGCTGCACGGGGAGGCCACGGGTCAGAATCAAACCTAACTTTCTTTCATGGATGCCTTTCAGTATCAATCAAAATAATAGTGATAATACCCCCCACCCTAATAATTGCCAGTCCTACTCCTACTACAACCTTTCAAGACTCCAAAATGTATTAATTCTAGATTGTTGTGGGTCCCTAGGCAACAGGATCTGTTCCGCATTTTGAAGGCGTACACCATCTACCGGCCCGATGAGGGCTACTGCCAGGCGCAGGCTCCCGTGGCTGCCGTACTCCTCATGCACATGCCCGCTGAGGTGGGTTGAGCGTTCTAAATAAGTGGCAAGAGGAGCTGTATCATAAATCATAACCACTTGCATTGCTCAAGTGATAGTATGCCTCAACTTTTTTTTTTTTTTTTTTTTTTTTTTTAAACTTTGTCCACAGTATGTGGCTATGATGCACTTTCTTACATTACTGTGTTTGCTCAAAATGTCATGTGTCTAGTCACAAGATGGCTGTCGACAGTAATGCATGTGTGCACTTGTGATCCGCAGCAAGCCTTCTGGTGCCTGGTGCAGATATGCGAGAAGTATCTCCCGGGCTACTACAGCGCCGGGCTGGTGAGTCCGCTCAAAAAGCTCAATGTCGTCATCACCTTGTGTCTTCTTTTGCTGACTCGCGTGTTATTCCCCCTCACACCCTCCAGGAAGCCATCCAGCTGGACGGCGAGATCTTTTTCTCGCTGTTGCGCCGCGCGTGTCCCATGGCTTACAGACACCTGAAGAAGTTCAAGATTGACCCCATCCTCTACATGACCGAGTGGTTCATGTGCATCTTCTCGCGCACGCTGCCGTGGGCGTGCGTGCTACGCGTGTGGGACATGTTCTTCTGCGAAGGTACCAAATACGAGTCCACTTGACACGTTTGACTTGACGTTTGTAAGTCGGCGCAATAACTGACAAGAGCCATAATTGTGGACTTTGTTGTTTCTAACTTTGTGGAGTTTTGTGGTCTTTTCGAGGAGTGAAAATCGTGTTCCGCGTGGGCCTGGTGCTGCTCAAGCAGATGCTGGGCTCGGTGGACAAACTGAGGGAGGTGCAGGGCATGTACGAGACTATGGAGCGCCTCCGGGGCATCTCGCCTGACAACATCAGGGAGGACAACCTGGTCCAGGAGGTGCGTCATTCCTCCTGTCACAATTTGTCCATGGCTCAAATTGAAGCACGGCCAAATACCTTTTTGATTAAATTCTATGGACATTTTGGTTCACGAATAAAGACGAGATGAAAATTATGATTTTGTAAAATCCTGTCTCTTTAACGTTAATGCAACAGCTACAACGTTCCAACAATAATGTAAATCCGACCGCTAACTAGTCCTGGCTAATTTATTATCTTGTGTCATTGCCACCTATTGATAAACAGTGTTCCCTCGTTTTCCGCTGAGGTTATGTTCCAAAAAATACCTGCAATAAATAAAATCCGCCAAGTAGTTGGCTTTATGTTTTACATTTATTATAATTTTTTAAGGCTCTAAAACCCCTCACCACACAGTTTATAAACTTTTCTCATTGAGGCATTTACATTTTTTCACATTTTTCTTGTTGAAACATTTTCAATATTCAAACCGTTATAAATTTATAAAATAGGTAATTTACTGTAAAAAAAAAATAAAAAAATGCATGCACCAAAAAACTCCACGCAACAGCGAGGCCGCAATAAGTGAACCGCATTATAGCGAGGGAACACTGTACTGCAATTGTGTGAACTTGTTTTTCATCAAAAACACAAGAGAAAATTTTGTGTGAAGTAGTTTTATATTAATTTAAATATTTAATATGATCTGCTGACAAAAACATTGTAAAAGCGTAAAATGATTATCCTGATTAAAATTAGACTAAAATGTTGACAGTTTTTGTTGACTAAAACTAGATGAATGAAGTGATGTTTTCTTGGACTAAAAAACTTAAATGCTTGACTGATAGTCGACTAAACAGTGATTACGGTAATAGAAATGGGAAGAGGTGGGCTAAGTATAATAAAAGAACAAGTGTGATTGAAACAGGACTAAAATTGAGACTACATTTCAAATTGGCTGATAAAATTCGCGCCGGGAATGACGTCATGCAGCCGACAAATTCGTCCTTCGGTGGACCCAGCCTTGTGAATTTGGACACAGGGACAGTCTCTGCCCACTTCTTTCTCTCGCCTCCTTAGTGAAATATTTCCTCTCACATTGCTCTCTCTGTCGTCCAGGTGATCCTTCTCCAGGTGACGGAGGCGCTGATCGAGCGCGAGTGCACGGTCCAGGTGAGGAAATGGCGCGAGTCCCGAGGGGAGCTAACTCACCAGCCCGGCCGCCGCCTGCACGGCACCCGAGCCATCTTCGAGCACAAGCGTCGCGCTTCCGCCATCAGTTCGGGAGGCAGCTTCTCCTTCCTGGCCAGCTCCATCCCGCCGCCGGGACCCCTGCGGGCGTCGTCCTCCCTGCTCTCGCTCCCGGGCTTCCGCAAGTCCAGGACGCCGTTCCACTCGCACGGCAAGAAGAGCTCCTTCTCGGGGCCCTCGTTTTCTGACGCTGCGCGGTCACAGTCGCCCCCGGCTATCGGCAGCCAGAAGCCGCCCATTCCACCCGGGGCGGCGCAGAGGGCGCCGCAAGTGCAGAGCCCCCTCGTGGGGGCCGGCCCACGAGGCAATCAAAGTTCACAGACGCCCAACGCTTTATCCCTCTCCCCGAGGATCGTCTCGGAGCAGATCACGCCCGCCATCCCCTCACCCACCGCCAACAACGCCCCCCTCATGCCCAGCACAGACGCCAACAAGAAGACGGCGGCAGAGTCCCCGCCGGCCACGCCGCCGCCACCTCCTCACGCGGAGGAGGATGGCCGGAAGAAGAAGAAGAGCAAGGAGGACAAGAAGAAGGAGCGCGAGGATGAGAAGAAACGGCTGAAGGAAAAAAAGGAGAAGGACAAGGCAGAGAAGGAGAGACTCAAGAAGGAGAAAGAGCGTCTGGAAAAGGAGAAGAAGAAGGCGGGAAAGAAGAAGGACAAAGTGGGGGCGGGGGCGGCACCACCGGGGCCGGACCTTGACAAAAATGGGGCGGCCGCTGCGGCAGCCAGAGATTCCACCTCATTGCCGCATGAAAAGAAAAAGGAGGCCGAGTGAGACAAAAACTATTAGGTTTACATCAGAGACAGAATGACTGAGTTAAAAAAAAAAAAATCAAAAAAAAATCGCCTAATAGCACAATTGCCTACTCGTCCTTTTGAACATTTTCAGAAAACAAGAAAAAAAATAAAACAGAGTCCAGTTGTCTCGATTCAACCTTTGACCTGATGACTAAGAATCTACACAAAGAAAAATAAAATTTTTAACAAGAACATTAATATTGTTTTTTTATATTATTATTGTGACAACAAATAATAGGCAATTATGCTATTAAGCTAAAGAAATGGGACTTCCTGGATTGGGGTGGTGTTCATCTTTCAAACAAGCAAGGATGTGATCTCTCACAATTTAAAAAAAAAATAACTTTATTATAAGTTAACCATGACGAACCACAGAAGATGTACATAATAATAATAATAAGAAGAAGAGTTAAAGCCCCGCCTCCAAAGACATCGAGTCGCCTCCAGGAAGGTTTCCGGGACATGCGCGAGCTATTTATTGGATGTTGTGGTGCGTGCCTTAGCGTAGAGTTACTGCAGTGTGCGCGTCTCCCCCTTGCTGCCGACGGAGAGTATTGCAACCACGTGGTGGTGCTTTTTGTGCGTTTTTCCCAAAAACAAACGAGTGGGGGGAAATTTTTTTTTTTATCTAATTGTTTGTAGTTTAGGCCTCGGTGCTTACACCAGAAGGAGGTATTTAATTGATAAATTAATCATTAAACAGCAGTGTTGGACTACACTAAGGAGGGTTAGGGACACATGGGATAGAATAATAATGGACTATGAGAATAAAGTTGGAATTTTTTTCCCCTTAATTTCTTTTCTCCAATTAATCCAGATTTATTCTCACCATAAAACTTTTCCCTGTTTTTTTTTTCTGGAAAAACAGATTTTCATTTTGAAAAAAAAAGTATGATTTTATTTTTGTAATATGTTTCCTTTAAGAAGTTTATTTTTGTAAAAATTACTTTAAAAAGATGAAGATGACCCTTCTAAAAATGACGCTTCTTGTAATGTCTGTTTTCCCTTGTTTTTTTTAAAAAAAAGTTCATTAACAGTGTTGTAAATTAAAAAAAATAATAATAATCCTTGAGAAAATGCTATTTGCTCTCATAAGTACAACCCTTTCACCATTGGGAAAAAAAAAACTTTTTTTTTTTTTTTTTTTTTTTTTTTTTTTTTTTTTAATATAAATAATTCATACTACCGGTACATTTTTCCTCTTGAAACGTGCAACTGTGTTCTCACAAGGTTACTTTTTACCGTTTCCTCTAGAAAAAATATGGCTTTATTAGTCTTTTGCTAGTTCGTCTTTTTTTTTTTTTTCACCTTGAAAAACAAAATCTACTTAACTTTCTCTCCTCAGAATTGTTTTTCCTCATATTGCCACTGTAGCCGCCAGGAAAAATGTGATTTTTGACCATTGAAAACAAGTTTTGAAGTACTTCATTCTAGTAAAAATCTGACTTTAACCTTGGGGGTTGGGGTTGACTATTATGATTAACAAAACAGTTTCCCTCAAATATATGCATTATTCTTAAAAAGAAATGATTTTTCTTGCTTTTTAAAAAAATATATATTTATTTTCTCCCTTTATAATCACTTTTTCTTGTCATATCCCTGATCCTCCTTTGTTGTAATTAGACCAGTGAGTATTACTTAAAGACTAATATGCATTTAATTTATCCAAATGTCGGACTGTGATCAGAAGACGATGAAGGATGATCTTTGCACTTGGAGTCCCAAAAAAACATCTCCTGTCGGACTTGATACCAGGCAGGTTTCCGCACTCCCCCCACCCCGCTTTTAATTAGAAGCCACTTGAGCGTAAGATGCCCAGAGTGCCCATGTAGCATTAACCTCTCTCACATTTTGATGTATTTATGTATAAAGTGGTTAATTTAATCAAATATAGTATATAATGATTCTTAATATTATTGCTATTATTTTTCTATGCGAGTTATCGGACGCCTGGTTGACTGGAAGGTTGTTGCATGTTGTCATTTATCCACGTCAAATTCTGGAACGTTTTGGGAGTGGAAGCGCTTAACTTCCTGCTAATTGTGATGTAACTGTGTACTGTTAACTTGTTGCCATGACAACGACCCATCAGTGCAGGATGAGCAACACTGACTCCCTCTTCATCATCGTCCTCTTGTTATTGTTGTCTTCGTCGTGAAGGACTTTTGTGTATCCAGTGTGTTCTCTCATGCCAGCACACACCTCCTCACAAATATATACACACACAGCGTTGACCTGAATGATTCTATGCAAACTATAACTGGACGTCAATATCACAACATGTTACCAGGTGTGGACTTTAAAAGAAGTGCATTTCTGTCAGGTCCTTTGTGCATTTCTTATCTGTAAAACATCTTCCACCGATGCATCGATTTACTAGGTGTTGTCTTTTTTTTTTTTTTCTTTTTTTTTTTTTTTTTTGTATGTGTGTTTTTGAGTTTACAAGTCACTCTCTCTGAAGAAAGTGAATTAATTGAAGCTAATTGAATTCATTCCCTCACATCAACGTGATGTATTTAATTGATGATAATGACATTTGTGATGGATAAAAAAAAACCATAATATATTAAATTAGTCTTACATCAAAGGTTGTTTTAGTTTTTCCTCATAATGTGCTTCTGTGCGTTTTCTTGACAGCTAAATTTTCTAATGTTTATCCTTTTGAATTTAATCAAGGCTCGACATCATTCTTCAGTTTTACAGATCTTTAATGTTGTCTACATGTTTTTACATCAGTTCTTTGCTTTTTTTTTTTTTTTTTTTCTTTTTTTTTTTTAGACCCACCAACCCACCCTACCCTCAAAAAGAAAAAATTTGGCCCTCTTATAGTGTTAGTATATGAATTTATTTATTTGTAAGTACACTTCTGCAGAGGCGCTAGAATTCCTTGTGCACTCTGACAATGAGAACACCACTGTCACCTACTGTAGTGGCTATGCAATTACAGTATTTTAGTCAGGCCAAAAACACACACACAAAAAAAAAACGTGTTAGAAGTGACAAACGAAGACACTATCCCCCCACTGCCCCCCCAAAAAAAAGAGGACTAACAAACAAAACCCAACAAGGCCAGCAGAGAAACAAAAGAGCAATATGAAACCCAACTAGCACACTAAATAAGGAAGATTCACATGAAACAATTAGGAAAGCAAATAGCAAACATGTGCTTCATTGACCACATTCACTGATAAAGGAATACAAATCTCAACAGAAAAACAAAAACAAAAAATGTGTGTTATCATTCGGGCAAACTCCTAACTTGTCTTAATGGCCACTTGTGGCCAGTGCGTCATTTAACTATGTTCCTTAACAAATACAGGACTAGCTCAGAAAATAAGAATATTGTGATAAAGTCCTTTATTTTCTGTAATGCAATTAAAAAAAAATGTCATACATTCTTGATTCATTACAAATCAACTGAAATGTTGCAAGCCTTTTATTATTTTAATATTGCTGATTATGGTTTACAGCTTAAACAAAACTCAAATATCCTATCTCAAAATATTAGAATATCATGAGAAAGTATACTAGTAGGCTATTCAACTAATCACTTGAATCGTCTAATTAACTCGAAATACCTGCAAGTGTTTCCAAGTGAATCCAAAATGTATGACATTTTAATTTTAATTTTAATTGCATAACAGAAAATAAAATACTTTTTCACAATATTCTAATTTTCTGAGACAGTCCTGTATGTGAACATGTAGGAAAAAATGTTCCCGTTCTGCAATGTGTTTTTTCCCCCCAAATAAATGAAGGAAATAAAGAGAGAGAGAGAGAGTTTCCTTTGACGACAGCTACAAATAACATAAAATTTTAGCACTAAGACTGGCTTTATAATTTCGAATTTTTGGGGGGCGTGCAGTTACATGCAGCTCCACTAGGTGTCGTCAAACCTGCTTTACGTCAGGGATTTTCAGCTCCTCCCAAGGTCGTACTGTGAAACACAATTTTTGAGATTTAAAAAAAAAAATGGGGGCTGATTTTTAGTTTCTTTCTTTGTTTGCTTTATTTTTATGTTAACAGTTTCTATGATAACAACCAGATGTTAGTTCTTGTCTCCGAGTAGGTCTGACATTTGCTTTGGAAGAATAACCGGCTGATGCAGTAGGTATTTTGGGGTGGATAAATGTCACGTTAATGGGAAATTTGCCCGCTCAGTCTTATCTGTCTGCCTGATTCTAAATTTCATATCCTTTCTTTCCTTATTACACATAGCTCAGGTTCTGTGTTCATTAATCATATTGTCGCTACAGTCCCTCATTTAACCTTTATGCTACTGATAGTTAAAAAAACAAAAACTTGTTTACAGTATGTGTATTTGGACACATTTTTTTCTTAAATGTTAAGTGGCCTTTTAGTTTCTTATGGTTGAAATTATGGCCTATGAAAATAATTATTATAGGTGTTTTGTAATATTTTAATCCAAATTATTATTTTGTATGTAGCATAACGGTAACTTAGTCGAAATTCATTGCTTCTTTTCGGAAGAATCTGAAGCTGCTTTGTATATACTGTAGAATCTGTAAACTATGTTGAGTGGCCTGTTGCCCAAAATATTGACGCTGTAAAGGATTATGAGTAACATAGTATTTCCTTTCCTTTGGAAAATGTTTGTCAGCTACAATCTATGCTAAAGGTGGGTTAATTAACAGTTGCATCTTTAGAATACAAATAACTTTTCCTCCCAGTAATTTGGGGTCAATTTGACATTGGATAGGAAAGGAAAATTCCTAAGCAAAAAACGAGAACCGAAAGATGCCCATTGACTTTCAGTTTCAAACCTAGTTCATCCTATAACTCTCAATCTCCAAAATGGTTGACGAGCAAATACCAGTTACAAGACTCAAAACTATCTATTGTCCTGTCTCCACCCCCAACCCTCCTCACATAAAGCCACTGAGCACAGACAATCTTGTACAAAAGGAAAGAGGTTTTATTCACAGTTTGTCCCTTTTTATTCAGTACAGAGGAAAGGTGAGGATGAGTAGGGACATAGTGGACCAGTTTACGGAGGAAGAGGAGGCTGACGACCACGCCGGGAAGGGCAGAGGAGGAAACGTCGCCGAAGACGTGAATGTTTTCTTTCGGGGATGTCCCTCCTCCCCCTTTTGTGTGTCATCCCTTCCAGCCCCAGAGGACCTCTTCGGAATGGGAATGAGGGCCCCCCCAGGTGGCCTCAAGAGGACGCGTGGAAAGAAGATGGCTGGCGTATGTGAAAGGTGTTGTCATTTTCTTAATTTAAAAGCATCCCCTATCCCCCATAAGCCGACACAGACATCCCGTGAGCCCCCACAAGTCTCTGCTTTGGATGAGAGAAGGGGGAACTGGGCTGGGGGTGACCCCACGGGTACACACGGAGGGTAGGATGGAGGGAGGCAGGCAGGGAAGAAGGTGGGAGGGGAAAGGCAGGAAAAAGCGAAGGGATTTGTCGTCTTGCTTCCTGTCTTCTTACTCCTTCTCCTCTCCGTGTGTGATGACGTAGCAGATGTTCTTGTAGTCAACGTTGCCCGCGACGTCAGGGGGGAAGGCGGCCCACATGTTCTTGATCTGCGAGGAGCGAGACAAGAAGTTGCTCAGGGGATGCTAGTGGATGTAGCATTAGTAGGCTAATAGCTAATGTTAAAATGCCCTAAGTGTTTTGTTTTGTTGTTTGTCTTAGTTATGCACTGTAACTTGCTGCCTGTCTCTTTATTTTTGTAAATGTCTGGAATGTTAAATGACTTTGTTGTGTGTTCTTACGGTAAAAAAAAAAAAAAAAAAAAAAAAAGAGCCACTAAACATGTGGCTCCTCCTTTTTGTGTCTTCCCTGGTAGGGTAACAGCACCACCCATACACAGGCCAGTGTATGTACTACAACGTTGTGTCAAAAGGACTTTATGTGGACCAGGCTATCTCCTAACACTGCTTACATGTAACTTTTTGCCTGGTGAAATTTACATTTTGAACACACCACGTTTGCTAAAACCTCCATAAATACACAAAATAAAAAACAGGCATCCATTTGTACCTCCTCCTTGGAGAACCTGTCGCACTGAGTGGTCAGGAGCTCCTCGAGGCTGAGGACAGAAAATGGACACCAATAATCACAATAGAATCAAATATATTCATTCACAGTCACTGCAATACATAACAGGTACGCAAACTATAACAATAGTTGGCAAGAGAACCTCTAAAATACACCACTAAACCTTTGTGATATCTGCTTTCAGTTTAGTGAGCATTAGAGGAATCTTTGGCGTTTTTTGCAACACAGAAGCAGCCTCAACAGCAGATTTTGAGACAAGAATAAACAAATATGCACCAGAAGCCTCAACAAGTGTTTTGTTGTTTTTGATGACAGCATATGGTAAAAGTTCAAACTCACAACTGCTTCTTGATGGTTCCGGTACCCTCGGGGTCCAGGACCTTGAAGGCGCTAAGAATAACGTCCTCGGGGTCAGCACCTGTAAAGGATATGAGGTCATTCATTCATTCAAAAAAAAAAAAAATTATGGTAACATCCTGTATTTTGGTGTAAACGATCCAAAAACCTACCCTTCAGCTTCTCGCCGAACATGGTGAGGAAGACGGTGAAGTTGATGGGGCCGCTGGCCTCCTTGATCATAGCCTCCAGCTCCTCGTTCTTGGTGTTCAGCTGGCCTGCAGCCAGGATGGAAAGAGATCGGGATTCAGTAGTCAATACCGGGAAACACATGCTCCTTGGAGGGAATGAAAGCTAAAGCGATGTCAGCAACAACAAGTATGCAACAAGTCATCTGTTTTTTGGCCTGTTTTACTGTCACTTCTCCCCTCTTTCCTTTCCTGCGCTGATTCAAATCAGGCTGTTTCTGTGATGATTCTGCCCAAACAGACCGGAACAGTTCCGGCTGTTTTACTGGATTTTGACTAATTTTGCAAGGAACCTACCAAAAGAAAGATTAGTCTCTTCTTTCATCAGGAAAAAAAAGTATATTTCTGTCTGTTTCCGTCTTTTTCAACAATTAGCGTTAGAATATAGCTAAGTTTCATCATTATTCACAAATCTATTTAGAATTGTGAGTAATTGAGCTTTTTTTTTCAACATGGCCCTCATTGAGCTCGTTTGCTCTGCTGCCACCTGCTGGCCGTTTAAGAAATTAACTACTAAAAAACTACTATTTCTTGAACTGTTCTTTGCTGTAGCATAAAAAAACTACATGAAAACGTATAAATACATATTTGGGACACTTAGAACATTTAAAATTGAACGTATTTATACGTTTTTTGGAGCAAATGAGTTAAATGGACTTTTATGCTAATGTTGTACAGCATCATATCATGTGATAAATGTTGCATGGAAGGGCGATCGTTCTATTTGTTATCCTTCTGATGTTTTCTTTGCCTAGATTGGGGTCTAGACCAGCTGATTTTGTTTGTTTTTGTGAACTGTGGGCTTGTGGCGCCCTTTGAGACTCTTTTGTGAAGAACTACAAAATAAATAAACTTGTCTTGACTTGAATATGGCAAAAAACAACAACAACAACAACTCACCCAGAGAGGCCAGGACGTCCCTCAAATCATCTTTGCTGATGATGCCGTCTCTGTTCTGGTCAATGATTGTGAAAGCCTGCAAGGAGAAAAATTGAGGGATTCATGAAGGACACCGAAGATATATTTGGTGCTATCTTGCGTTCATGTGGAAAGCTAAAACCCTCTGGGTGCTTGTCAATAAGAGTCTCCCCTTTCCGGAGCAAGGTCCTTACAGTACAGTAGTCACATTCCTAAAAGCGCCTGTGGTGGCTTTCCTTACGGGTTAATTTGGGATGGCCAGCGAGCAGCTGCGGGATCTATCTTCTCAGCTGAAACTCAAGATCTTTGATTCGGATCTTGGCCCCGCTAATCATTCCCGGAAGATGGTGTCATGATCGAAGTTAGTCATCTACGTGACGTGTGTTACTGTCCTTATCGGAAGAGGATTTATGGGCGGTGCTGTTGTAACGGTAACAGCTGTATGGTGGAGGTCAAAGGTAACCAAAACAGGAGGGAGGTGTGGGACATTTCATCTCAGTGCAAACGACATGCTTGTTGAAGTGTCAAGAGGACGGGTTGCTGGTGTTTGGGGTGTGCGGGAGCGACTGCGGTGAAAGTGGATCCGGACTCAAGTCAACTCCAGTTCAGTATTTACGGAGAAAATGAGGCGTAAACGGGTGGATGGAGTGACAGGTGGACAGATGTTTGGGGGATTCTCACCTCTTTGTACTCCTGAATCTGACTCTGCTCAAACATGGAGAAGACGTTGGAGGAGCCGCTGTCTCCGGCTGCCTGCCTCCTCTTGGCCTTCTTGGGTGCCTGCACGGCAAATTCAGGAGCGGAAAGGAGAGGATGTTACTTCGTTACCTAGTTATGGATGAGAAACTTCTCCACTCAGATCATTATTTAACATCTGCAAGGTTCAAACTTGCTTTATCTCACATTAGCTTGCTTATACGTTACTTACTTTTACTTCAACACTTACTTATTTAATTTGTTACTTGTCATCTTTGATTACTTGCTTTCACTTATTTATTTTATAGACTTTTACCTGTTTATTTTTTATTTTCTCATATTTTTTTTATATTTTCGTTTCCTCGTATTTACTTTAGCACCTTAGTAGTTACTTACTTTTACATACGTATTTTTACTTACTTTCTTCCATGTATTCCTGGTTAACATTTCTTGCTTCCTTCTTCACATTTATGTTTACTCGTTTGCTTTTATCTTTTACTTGGGTATTTATTTATACTTGCTTACTCACTTGCTTTTCCTTTCTTAGTTATTTTTTACTTGATTACTTTTTGTGTACATTCTTGCTGACGTTTACTATGTGTGTTTCCTTATTTACTTGCGTCCATGTGTATGCTATATTACTGTAGTACTTTTATTTACTTACATACTTGTACTTGCATGTATATGTATATGCTTTTCTTTACTGGCATATTTACTTGCATTCTTTACTTATGTTTGATGTGAATCATGTTCATGCTTATTTATGTGCTTATTCTTTATTTGTTTACATTGTTGTTTATAATTACTTTTATTTACTTTTTTCCTTGTGTCTATTTAATTATATAAATAAACGTCTTACGTTCACCTCTTTTATTTATTTATTTATTTATTTATTTATTTATTTATTTATTTATTTATTTATTTATTTATTTATTCTAAACTTTTTTTTTTTTTACTTCAGTTAGTTACTTACTGGATTATTTGTTTGCTTACTTCTGATTATTTTTCTTATTTACGCACTTTATTTATTTTATTACACTTACTTTCCAACGAGTCTTACTTTCTTGCATCCCCTAACCTTACTCCTTTTAATTAGGCTGCCTTGGAATATGAATGTTAAATGTAGGTCCTTGTTCCTGTGGTCCAACACGTCTTATTACATTTTGCATCCTCGAAGGAATACACTTGTTCCAAAGTATACAACGACAACAGGAAAAAAAAAAAAAAGAAGAAGAAAGAATTCCATAATGCAGGCCGTAAACGCAGACAGATTAAGTCCATGTCAGCGGGGCAGCTACTCACCATCTTGAGACGCTGAGAGCGGAGGTTTGGGACGATGAAGAACGAGAGGAGAGGGTGAAACCGCGTTGGTCCTCCGCCTCCGGGGGGCTTATATAGCCCCGGGCCCCCTCGTCTAACTTTAGCTACAGCCACAAGTTTGGATGGAGGATAAAAAAGAGAGCGAGAGGGGAGGATGCTTGGGGACGAGCGGATGGCAAAAGCCAAGGAGACAGAATGGCGGCGTTGGCGTATCCGCTTACAGGCGAGCCGAAATAGACGCGGGGAGTCTTGGAATTAAGTCAACCTGATAGCCCAGGGAGCTTGCGGAAGGTCCTCCGTCCCACGTGGACTAATAAGGACATTGAGGACACGGATGCCCGGAGGACCGGAGGACGGAGCGCCCCCTCCGCCCTCCGCCCTCCGCCCTGCTCCCTCCTTGGGTTCCACGCCGAACCTCGCAGCCTTTATTTTTGGGTCCTCGGTGGGATATCAGGGAGTGGGACGCGAGCATGCGACCCACGCCGCCTTGACCGTGTATGTGCACGACTCCCGTGTCTTTTGGTGCAATCATGTCACATTTGATGAGGTCACACAATTGAAGTTGTAAGACTTCCTTAATACATTTATTTATAAAGCCACACCCACACAACAAAAACATTTTCCATATTTTAATCTGCATACCATGTCTGCAATTCATGCAGTTACCACACACGTATCTCAAATCATCTTTCCCGATTGAAATGGCGGAAGGGATATATTCATCCATTACAACTTAACCCCCGGAAAAAAGTAACAATAACAATTTTTTATAGCTGCACCTTCGAGCGTGTCTGCTTTAGCCAGCGGGGGCAGTAGAATACAGTCACGTATATATTAGACACAAAAGAAGAGTTGCTGCTACTCTCAATGGCTCAATAAGTTGCAATAGTAGTAGTTATTTTTCACAAAGGATAAAGAATCTACATCTGTGAGTAATGGGATAGAGTCTGTCTACATGTGTGGCACCACCATTTGTGTTCAAAAATCTGTTTTTTAAAGGGGTGTAAGTTACCATGCCGCTCAATGGTACTTATTAGCCCTGATCCACACTAAAACCATCCGTAAAACTGGTCTATCTATCTATCTATCTATCTATCTGTCTGTCTGTCTGTCTGTCTGTCTGTCTCTCTCTCTCTCTCTCTCTCTCTCTCTCTCTCTCTCTCTCTCTCTCTCTCTCTCTCTCTCTCTCTCTCTATCTATCTATCTATCTATCTGTCTGTCTGTCTGTCTGTCTGTCTGTCTCTCTCTCTCTCTCTCTCTCTCTCTCTCTCTCTCTCTCTCTCTCTCTCTCTCTCTCTCTCTCTCTATCTATCTATCTATCTATCTGTCTGTCTGTCTGTCTGTCTCTCTCTCTCTCTCTCTCTCTCTCTCTCTCTCTATCTATCTATCTATCTATCTATCTATCTATCTATCTATCTATCTATCTTGTCTGTCTGTCTGTCTGTCTGTCTGTCTGTCTGTCTGTCTCTCTCTCTCTCTCTCTCTCTCTCTCTCTCTCTCTATCTATCTATCTATCTATCTATCTATCTATCTTGTCTGTCTGTCTGTCTGTCTGTCTGTCTGTCTGTCTGTCTCTCTCTCTCTCTCTCTCTCTCTCTCTCTCTCTCTCTCTCTCTATCTATCTATCTATCTATCTATCTATCTTATCTGTCTGTCTGTCTGTCTGTCTGTCTGTCTGTCTGTCTATCTATCTATCTATCTATCTATCTATCTATCTATCTATCTATCTATCTATCTATCTATCTATCAATCTATCTATCTATCTATCTATCTATCTATCTTGTCTGTCTGTCTGTCTGTCTGTCTGTCTGTCTGTCTGTCTGTCTCTCTCTCTCTCTCTCTCTCTCTCTATCTATCTATCTATCTATCTATCTATCTTGTCTGTCTGTCTGTCTGTCTGTCTGTCTGTCTGTCTCTCTCTCTCTCTCTCTCTCTCTCTCTATCTATCTATCTATCTATCTATCTATCTTATCTGTCTGTCTGTCTGTCTGTCTGTCTGTCTGTCTGTCTGTCTGTCTATCTATCTATCTATCTATCTATCTATCTATCTATCTATCTATCTATCTATCTATCTATCTATCTATCTATCTATCTATCTATCTATCTATCAATCTATCTATCTATCTATCTATCTATCTATCTATCTATCTATCTATCTATCTCTCTCTCTAGCCAGTCAAGTCTGAAATTTATGACACTCTATCATAGCGTCAAAATGAACAACAATTTGTCAGACACTTGAACGCACCGTTGACCTGTGATCTCTTCCTGGCGTCTCTTTGTGCAAAGGTGTGACTTTGCTGCTCGGCATTTTTGCACCTGTTTGCCAATTGGGACCGCCGCCACTGGTGTAAAACCCCCCCAACAACACCACCACACACACACAAAAACACACACACGCACACACACAGTTTGGTCCCTGGGCCGGGCCCCTCATTGGCTGAAACATAAGGGGATTACTTGTCATGTCGTTGGTGATGGCAGCAGACGTTCGCTGGAGAACTGGGACAGCTGGGAGTGACCGAAATAGCAAAATAAACTTGAATCTCTGCCAAGGCGTGAAGAGGGGTTGTGGACGGGCGGTGGGGGGCTTGAACCCACGCTAGCGAAAGGCTTTCCCGTGTTTGTCTTTTTGCATCCAAATTTACTCGTCACTAATCCGCATTCATTTAATTAACAATCCCGTCATTGGAGGCTATTATTGGGTGTTTATATTTCCACAGATCTTTTTCCACCTGCTGCACTGGTTCACCTCTGAACTGGCCACAACCTGGGCGCATTTGTTTATCCTTGCCCACTCTTGACCCCCTGTCGCTTATGTGATGGCTGACCTTTGAACCCGGCCTTACGTAGCTGTCACTGCCTTGTCAGACGAGTGACGAAAGGAGACCAGGGCTAGTAGTATCACTTTTTATACTTTTATATATTTCTTGAAATCAATACATCATATATAATCATAATGTATACCAGATGAATGACCAAAGTCTTATTTGTGTCATTTTCACATTTTGTGTCAGTGCAGAGTTATAAGCCATCAAATAGAGGGAGGGAACATGTGACATGTTGCCCCACCAATGGATAAGTTGTCACACTATATGGGGTAAGATGTCACACTGTATTTTGAAACTAATAAAACAAGGACAAAATTATCCTTGTTCTCCTGTTTGGTTTGTTTGTTTGTTTTTAAAGCCAGATAAATTGTTTATCTTGACAATTTACTATAGTAATTGAGCAAACTTTAGCATAAAATATTTTGAAATAAATTAAAATCCTTGGGAACTGCTAGCATGTAGGTCATGGCTCTCAGCCTCAAGTGTTTGTTTTTCTTCCGTTAAATTGAGAATTTGGGATTAAATTGATTTTAAAAAATTAAAGCATTTCCGTTAATGGATGGATGGTTCATTACGAAACTTAAACCAGTCCTGACATGTGGGCATACTGTAATTCCAACAATTGGAAAATCAATTTTTATCAATGAAACAAAACATATCAAACTAAATTCGGCATTTGTCAGACTCATCATTTGAAGAACAATTCTGGCATACGTGAACAGAGTTACCAGAGGTGCATTTTCATTGGCCCATTCTTTGCATATGTGACAACAAACCCCAAAATGACTGGGACAAGTTGTCCCAAACTACCATGTTGGCTAATACTTGCTCTAGTTTCAAGTTGACTTAAAACAGCAGTGACTGCATGACAAGATGCCTGAATCTCTCCTCTAACGAGTCCACATGATTTGTTGCTAGAGTTTGTCTGTAGGCCTGCTTCAAAATATATGAAGGTGAAAATTTTTACTTTGGGTTGTGCAAAATAGATAACTGGCACTCATCTCAGCTCACAATGTGCTATTTTCTTCTCAGACAGTACAAACCCCTGACCCTTGATACGAAGAAAACTAGTATTCCACTTTTTCGTTGCGTCCTCTGGTGGAGAAGAAAATTGCAATGTGACGACTTACCCGTGATACAACAAGCCCTGGTCTTCCCCATGCCGTCACGCTGTCATTTGGGCCTTCTACTTTTTTCCTCTTCATGGTGATGAAACATGGGGTGTCCAAAATGTGTCAAGGAACCCATTGGTGGATTACAGATTGTTTTGTTAGTTAGTTTGTTTTTTTGTTTGTTTGTTTGTTTGTTTGTACGCGCCCGCCTGATATTGTAGAAGCCAAAGCCAATTTCATTGAGCAAAGGTATATTTGACAATCATGACTATCTTGAGTTGACCCATAAAAAAAAAAAAAAAAAATAAAAAAAAAAAGTCTCAATGAGCCCTGTCTAAAAATACACAGGCGGTCATCCATTTTGGTTTGTAGTTTGTGGTTTGTGCCACACTGTAACAAACTGACTATGGAATTTACAATAAATAACTGGGAAAAAAAAAGTTGCCAGCTAATTCTTGTAAAATCTCATTGGATTACTGTGATTTTATTTATTTATTTATTTTTTAGCAAAAGTTGTGCACAAATGTAAGTCTGTTTGGCCAAATGAGCTTGCAAGTTTGAAAATGTCATTTCAGTTTCAAGAAATGTGCCAAACCTATGGAGAAAAACTGTAATAAAACGTTTAACTTCTTGATTTTTGTGTTAAAATTTTTGCTGCATAATCTTAAGATAATTAGTTTTCAGAAAAAAAGGTTTAGCCTCATCCCAAACCAGGCAACCAATATTCTGAACCCTACCCCAACCTAAACCTAACCAAATCCTGAGCTCTGGACTTCCTGTAGGGAGTTTGTCGGTTTACCTGCATTTTCTCTAGGTAGGGTATTCCTGTTTCTTCAACATTCCAAAAACATACATGTTAGGATGATTGAAGACGACATTGTCCTTGTGGGTTAATTTGGGTAGTCTGATGGTGGTGAGAGGTTAATTCATTTTAATTAGAGTAAATGTAACCAACACAATAAAGTGAATTAAGAAAGCATTATTTCTTTATTAACATAAATCGTCAAACATTTTTTCTGACCTCATCAACAAATGCTATCACTCATTGTTGTCAAATTTTAGCACTCTTGAGTTTTATTTTTGTTTTTTAATCACGTTTTGAAGTCGATAATATGTTAGGTTCCTTTTTTCCGTCACACTTCTTGTTAAAGAATCTTTTTGTTTTCACGTCAGGTTGATCTTCTTGGACGTTCTCCTTTGGGTGAACGTCGACTGGCCAGCCACTCCTCACGGGCCTTTTTAATTTCTTGCCCGTAAAGCTCGTGCAGCTCACGGAACGAGGAAGCCACCAGGGGCCGCTCGGGCTGCGAATGCAACGTCGGCATGTTCAAGGGGGTGACGTGTGCGTTCTGCCTGTGCTCCGGCCTCGGCAACTCCTTGATGACTATTGCTGACGATGATAATGATGATGTTGATGATGGTAGTGGTGGTCTGAGGTTCAAGGTGCAGGGAGGAGACTCATCGGAACAGTGATGCTTCACTTCTGCAAAAAAAAAAAGATGGAGTCATGCGTACTTCAAGCATTCAGCCATCTTGTGTCATATTGAAAATATATTTGATTCCTGCTCTTTTCAAGTTTAAAGACAATTCGATTGGTAGGGTTTGGAAGCCAGTTCAAATAGATTCTGATCTTACTTTAGATCCCAACTACCATTAAACTGCTTGTGTTAGATTGACATAGGAAGGATTCTTGCCTTATCTCTGAACTTATTCACTCCCGGTGACAAGTATACTTGTCAATTATAATTTTTCAGAGTGGGGATAGATAGGAAGAATCTGATTATGCTCCACTGTAAATGTCAAACTTGGAAACAACTTTACTGATGCCCAACCACCGGTAGATGACATCATTGCCCCATTTTATACGAAATAATCACAGTTTCAGAGTCCATGGGAGAAATGGCTGTATTTTGGCAAACCTACATTTTCTACTGTCAATTATAAAAGAACGGGACGAGGCAAAAAATAGGGAGTCTATTCTGTCATTTGGTAAATTTGGCTTATATATAATTATTGAACGTAATATCGCGTGGGTATTGAAAATTTTGAAATTTTCTAAAATGGCTGGCAGTGAAAGAGTTAAAGTTTGAAGATAGTTGGATGAAAATGATCAAAGTTCAAAGATGTGACCTTTGATCTTGACTATATTTAGCCATCTTTTGTTAATATTCTTACTGTAAGCAAGAACAATATTGACATCAAAGTCACTGCTGATGGTCGCTACCTCCACCATCCGATGTGAGATTGTTACCTTGATACTGCATGTGCAGGTCTCGTAGCAGCAGTGACAGGTAGCGGTGGCTGGCGGACAGCAAAGTCCGCAGCCAGTTCTCCAGAGTGTCCTCGTCCTCTGCTGCAAACTGGTAGCTCTTTGGCTTGGGTCCCTGAAAGAGCAAACAGAAGCAGAAGCGTCCGTCGGCGTCTGCTCGCCGCACCGCGCATCCCTCCAGCATGATCACGCCTAGTAGGAGGCGGTCTGCAGGCCGCTCCTGGTAGAAGAGCAGGTTGGCTTTGAGGACAAACCACCGTCGATGGTACGAGCCGTTTCGCTGTTTCTGCGAGGATGATTGAATGATTTGAGGTTTTTCCTTGAAATATAGACAACTTTTACATTTTTTTATTCAGAACCTTTTTGAAGAGATATCCTTCTTTGTCAACCGGTGACGTGCAGGATTGGTAATGAGTCAAAATCTTCTTGTGGATTTTCATAACAACACTGAAAGGAAGAGAACATGGTTAATTTTGATAGGGATCTTTCCCAACCTATAACTTAACGCTAACATTACGCTGGGTGAATACTATCCTAAATCTCAATCTAGCAAGGGTCCAAGCCGAAATCTAACCTTACCTGTGAACTCTGTCCTTTCTCTACCCTAACCCTAACAGCAACGCTACTAACCCCGTGCTTCTGAGTTGTTTTTTGTTACACCCCCCAGCAAGCCCGGACTGGGCCATCTAGAGGGGCGGGACAATTCCCGGTGGGCCGTCCTATATTTCAGGCCGTGAATCGGCAGGCAGGAGCCCACACTTGTATCACACTGGCAGCAGCCCACACATCATCAGCCGGTAAATCACGAATATCCACATCATCGTATGTTAACTGTCCCATTGTCAATCGACTGTAACACTAATCACCCTTACAGGCCATAATAGCACTGACTGCCTGCCTTTGTTACAAAGTGTGTCACAATAATTACAATAGTTACAATAATTTAATATCAAAAGTAGCTAAACCTTAATCCACGATTAGAAATAATAAACAATATAACTACATTAAACCTTGTCTGTAGAAAAATAACACATAAAAGAGAACACATTTCAAAATAAGAGTACTAACAGGAAGTACAGTGTTAACTGCCTTAACCTTGCTGGTTAAACTTCATTTGGCAAGTGTGTCTTGTGTGTAAAATGTCATCCCATTTAATGTCCAGTTGCTTATTGGTTTCTTTTTGCCATTTTTTTGGGCCCATTTAACGTTGACATACTTGTTCAAATAAATGAAGACCGTACTCTTGTCAGAGCATTCAATTGTAAATTTAATTTTTGATCAAATGTAATATGAATATCGTTGGAGGGAATGCTCATCTATTTTACATTGATACACAAACTGTAACATTGTGTATATTTATTAAAATGTGAACTAAAGTGGGCCGGTCTGAGCCCTGAAACTCCAGGGCTGAAAATGAGTCCCAGTCCGGCCCTGGCCCCAGGAAGAAGAACCCCCCCCCCCCCCCCCGAAAGCCTAACTCTACACTCCTCTAAACCCCCGAACTATCCCTCCATCCATCCATCCATTTTCTTGACCGCTTATTCCTCACAAGGGTCGCAGGGGGTGCTGGAGCCTATTTCGTCCGACTTTGGGCAGTAGGCGGGGTACACCCTGGACTGGTTGCCAGCCAATCGCAGGCCGACCTATCTCACACATTCATTTTGTGTATTTTGCATAGCGGACAAGAGTGACATTAGTGACTTACCTCTGCCAATGCTGAGTCGCTCACTGGGTCACTTGCCCACATTCATTCAACTTTTGTTCTTTTTTGGACATATAAACGTCTTTTCTTATAGCTCCTCTTCTTCTTTCCTCAGCAGGAGTCACAGGCAGTCCGAAAATGTTTGAATTTCAAAGTTTCAGGTTACTTCCTGTGAGTGCTGGTGCCCGAGGACGAGTGCTGAAATATAAATAACTCGGTCCACTTCCTGGTAACAGAACCCAGGCTTTTGTTTTCGATTGAGTAGTTGCTGTGCAAAAAAAAAAAAAAGTGTCACCTGGAAGTGATGCTTGACCGCTTCTGCATTCTGTGTCACACATGACTTTTCTCAAATATGTCATGTGCTGCACCACTGACTAGCAAATCCTCATTTATGACACATTTAATTACCCTAATTGTATTTTTATCAGTGCTGAAGGCTTATTCCCATCTCATATGAGGATCGAGTGGCCTTTTTGCATACAGTCTTCCCTCGCTATAACGCGGTTCACTTTTCGTGGTCTCGCTGTATCGCGGATTGTTTTTTAAGTGCAATTTTGCATATTTTTTTTACAGTAATATACCCATTTTATAAAAATTTATGAAGTTTTGAACATTATCAATGTTTGAACAAGAGGGAAATGTGAGAACGTGTAAATATATATATATATATATATATATATATATATATATATATATATATATATATATATATATATATATATATATATATATATATATATATATATATATATATATATATATACATCCATCCATCCATCAATTTTCTTGACCGCTTATTCCTCACAAGGGTCGCGGGGGCTGCTGGCGTATATATATATATATATATATATATATATATATATATATATATATATATATATATATATATATATATTTCAGAAGTACATTTCACAGCGATTGTTTATTTATTTATTTATTTTTCTTAAGTGCTTTGCTTTCCATTTCGTTGTTGTTTCTAAGTTTATAATCGGTGGTTCCGATGATGCAGACCATTCTGAGTAGCACTCGGAAAAATACCATATGACAGCAAATTTATATTCAGATTCTTACTGATTAAATCTTCATTTAGAGCTTCTCCCACACTTATTATATATTTATTGGTATAACCGTATGCCACACACAGTGGTATTTTCCTTATAAAGGAAGAAAATAATGTGAAAAGTACGCAGCAGAAAAGTCAATACTGTAATGTGTTCAACTTACAGTAGGTCAGATAGGTGTGGCAACGCAAGATGGCCGCTGAAGGCTTCACTTCTCGCTACAACATGAGCAGCCGTTTATTCTTACGTCCATGCTGTATCAGCCTGCGAATCCACCGTCTGACCGTAGTCTTTTTGAAGCTTTGAGCTGGAACAGCATGGTACCGTTTTTATTTAATTTTCTTAACTCAAGAACGACGGTTCAACACACGCATTCGGGTTTGCGAGCATCACGTTTACAGCGGCCGACTTGAATGACGTAAGCGCGCGTCTCTCACAAAGCTGAGATCTGTAAAAATTCTGGATTATGCGTGCGCATGTTAATGTGATGAACGCAGGACTTCCATACTATATGTAAGTCTGTGAATGAGCAGCGCTCGCCGGAACAGATTTTGGGGATAAAAACATGCATTGTCGAGCGTACCGGAACGCTGATAGTACGTTTTTTTCATGTTGAGAAGTACCTGAACGCTCAAGTGAGACTGTTAGAAGTGCCGGAGCTCCGTACCGGTGCGTTCCGGCCCATTTAAAACACTGTTTATGATAATAAAGAACACATCAACCCGTCTATATTTGGAAAAATGTCTTATCCGCAGTTTGGCCTCCTTACAAGTAGTGGCGCTGTTGACATAGCAGGGCCGACTTCTTTGTAGTAGAAGAAGAAAGAAACAAACCATCAAAGAAGAACAGAGCAGCGAACGTCGTTTAAATTGTTATCAGGTTACATTTCTGAGCTATTTTCGGTTCATACTGCTGTGTTAAATATATAAACTGACGCTTTCATCACGCGATTATTGCATTAGCCTCCCTAATCAAGCATAGTTTCATCTTAGCGCAAATTAGCTGACAATGCTTTACATTCGTGCATGTGTCGCATGCTGCTGCAAGCTAACATGTTAGCAACAGCGCTAACGTGATTGTTGTGCGATATTCATGCGTTTTCTCCCCTTACACCTCCTACTCTTGTTTTTTCTTCGGAATAACAAGTCTTCAAGTGGGGCTTAAAAAAAAGCACCATGTCCAAAAGAAAAGTCACGTTTGCGGATGGTGATGGTGGGGATTTGGAGTTGGACGACGAGGTCCCAAACAAAAAGGTACGTTTGACAACTTTCTCTACAGTAAAACAAAACTAATTGTGCATGTTCCTGTGTGTCGATTTCCGAAGATTCGTTTTGGAATGTACAGTATCTACAGTTCGTCATGAAGTTAATTTGGGGATGTATTATGGAAAATTGGCTCGTTAATATTTGTATACAAATACTATAGTTACGTTCAAAATGAAACTCACAAGTAAATACATGAGTTTATTTGTGTTCGTGAGCGAGCCTTTCTGCGAGTGTTGCCAAACAACACTTGTGTTAATTAACATAATCTGGCCCACATCGGTTTGTCAGCCAATGACATGATCAGCAGTTCTCGAGTAAAGGAACCAGATGCATCATGTGACAGTCAAAAGGTAAACAAAGGTGTAGAATTAGCACAGTTTAGTGGTAACATTAGCTTTTGATAATAATACTTGAAGAAGTTATTGACCTGGGGTAGGTTTATTTGTCCTTGGTGATGTTATGTGCTACAACTCTAAAATAATTGGCAAGTGTAATCCGTAATTTGTCTTGATATGCTCCATCCACTAGGGATAGTGTACTGGAAACTGTGGATGCTCACTTGAAGTGAGATCAGTTTTTGCTTCATATGGATAACTCTGATGTGATGTCTTACAAAAGCATGTCACAAACATGTTAATAAGACAGCTGGGAACAGTTTTACATGGTGAAAAAAAGAGAATTGGTTATTCTGCTTCCTGTTGTATTGAGATACATTTAAATGTTATTTCTGTTTTTCCTGAAGCCGACACTCGAGGTGCCGAGCGGTCCAGGCTCCAGGTTCAAGGGCAAGCATTCCCTCGACAGTGACGAGGAGGATGAAGGGGAGGACACACAGAGCAGCAAATATGACATTTTAGCCAGCGACGACGTAGACGGTGAGTCTTTTTTATTTATTTATTTATTTATGTATTTATTTATTTATTTATTTATTTATTTATTTATTTTTTATTGCCACAAGCTGTGGGCGTCTTTGTTGTTTGCTGCGAGTCCATCAGTTGTGTACTTGATGTCCGTTGTTGTCTTCAGGCCAAGAGAACGCCACCATCGATTATGACGAGGGCGTTTCCATCACACCCTTCAACCTGGAGGAGGAGATGCAGGAGGGACACTTTGACTCAGAGGGTAACTACTTCGTTAAAAAGGAGGAGCTGATCCGAGACAACTGGCTCGACAACATCGACTGGGTAATTGTGTTCGTTGGACCCTTTCTCAAGCGTCCTTCATGCAAAGATGATGCTGCACCTGTAGACTGGCAAAGCATTTACTGTTTACTTAGAAGCCAGGAAAGGGAAATTGCTACTTTGTATCCCATAATAACACTGTCACAGTTTTCGAAATACAGTATTTGTGACCAGCAGCATGCATCTAAGCATGTAAATGGTCATGAACCCAAGTTACATGAACAACTGTATTCACTAGTTAAATTATTCAACACATTCAGCCTAACAACAACACCTATATTCCACAAGATGGCACACTAATTTGATTGAAGATTAGTTAAAAAAAAATAATTCACAAATACTGGAATTTGCCAATGCCCAACTGCAAAAATGTGTTGGGTCACTGATTAAGGGGCCAATCTTATCTAATATCTAGGTGAAAATCAAAGAACAGCCATTCAAACAAAAGAAGAAAGGACTCGGAGCCAAACGCAAGCGCAGAGCAGGTGATGAAGATGAAGCTGAGGAAGAGAAGAAGCGGGAGGAACAACAGGAAAACAAGGAAGGCGGCGAAAACAAGGAAGGCGGCGAAGACGAGGAGGGCGACGAGGACGAGGAGGCCGAGCCCGCCGAGGACCCGCTGGCCTCCCTCACGCAGCAGCAGCTCACAGAAGCCCTGGTTGAACTCTTGTTGCCGGGTGAGACGGTCACGGCGGCGCTGCGGCGGCTCGGGGGCCTCGGCGGGCGGAAGAGGGGCAAGCTGCGGGACGCCGGAGACCACGCGGCGGAGAACAAGCGGGACACGGAGAAGCTGGACCGCCTCACGTCTCTCGCTGACAGGCTGGTGGCGTCGGGCATGTACGGCATCTACCAGCAAACTCAGGAGAAGCTGGCATACACGCTCAAGAGCATGAGCAGCAAGCGACCTGTCGCGAAGGAGGAGGACGATGAACTGGACATGTTTGGAGAGAAGTTTGACGAGAGGCACGGCACGCGGGACGAAGAGAAGGACGAAAGAGGTTTGACGCTCGCTGGCTTTCTCGCGCAGGTGCACGGATTTCATTGGCGCTCATGTTGTTTCTTGGCAGTGAGCGAGGAAGTCATGTGGCAGTACAAGTGGGAGAATGAGGAAAAGTCGGAGGTCTACGGGCCCTTCACCAGTCAGCAGATGCAGGTAGACCGCTGGTAGTCACAGCATGCTCTTTGAAACGTCACGGGTTATGTTAGGGGTGGACAATTTAGAAAAATATTAAAATTATTTTATTTCCCGCTCAGTATTGTGATTGCAATTTAATATGGAATTATTTTTTCAAGGTCCTCTTCCCATGTATATTTTTCACACCAATGTTTTGGTTTTATCGGTTAGGCATGGACTAAAATAAAGGCAAATGAATCATGAATTCATTTGAAAGACTCAATTAGAGCTGTCAATTTAGCACACTGACTTGCAGTCTTTTAAGCGTTGACTAAACAATTTCACAAAAGTGGACCAAACAAGTGTTGCATAAACATAAGTCAGTAAATTCTAAATCAGATTACAGTAGTAATGCAAACAAATCTGTGGGTTTATCACTTCAACTTTTCATGTTTAGTCAAATGTGTACACATGAAGCACTGACTTTATCTAGACACTATATAAATAAATAAATACATAAACATAAACCTTGTGCCTCCAAAATCATCACTTTTCAGATCTCAAAAACAGCATGTTTGTTCAACCATTAACATTGTGTCATTAAAGAGAGTAAGCCATTTTCAAAACTTTATATTGGACAATAATTTGTAAAAATGACACCCACACGTGTGGACTAACCAAAAGTATAGATTTCTGACAAAATATGAAATATGCCAAATTTTGAACCTGTAAGGTTTCGGCAGATGAAGTTCATTTTCCCGCACGCCCCACCCCCCTACCTCCCACCTTTTGACTAATAGGATTCAACACATGTTCATCTGTTGCTAAAACCAAATTTTGGCATTTCGTCAGACTATGATGTGGTTATACTGTAATGTGGTCTAACCAAACAACGGCACCTACTGAATCCCATAAACAATTTCTCAACCGAATCAGGAGGCTTCACATTTTAATTACTTTGAAGTATATGTTTGTTGCAACTTTTGGTCTGGAATGGTCCTCGCTACACTTTCTTTTTAAGCTCAGTTATTACCATCAGCTTTACAGATGTCACATTTGCTCGGTTGCTTCTCCCTGCACCCCTCTGATCATCTGGATGTGTGGTCAGGATTGGGTGGACGAAGGCTACTTCAGCAGCGGCGTGTACTGCAGGCGCTTGGACCAGGAAGGCTCACAATTCTACAACTCCAAGAGACTGGACTTCGAGCTCTACACGTGATCACCACTTCCCACGCAGCGCTACATGTTCTTTTCTTGTGTCCACATTGTTTTTAAATAAATCGCCCAAATGCTGTACTGCTGTTTGTTACCTGGACATAATAAACAATATAGCTCGTCAATAGAACAAATACAAGTCTGTGGTCTAATTTTGTATAAGACAGGATCATTACTTTTTAATCATACATCCATGCCCTTCTAAGCACCTGGGATTTTCATAATTTGTGTTATTAGGGAAGAATCCGTTACTTTTTTTAAGCAAATGTCACTACGGTAAATTAAAACGTACACTCGTTACTATTTGTCATTTTCGTAATCGTTATATCTGACAAATCCGGTCATTTTGCTTGAATATTACTCTTCAATAATAAAGTCACGTCGATTTATTGATTGGTCACCCTCCCTAAGTTGATGTTTCAAGGCCTTCTCCTATCGGGCAGATGGAGAAGTGTTGTTCTGCGGCCGACATAAAAGCTCGACTTTGATTGGCCATTCTCGGTGTCTGTTTTGAGTGAGGGAAAAAAAACGCATCCATCTGCTGTCGCCGCTGCCGCCCGCTGTCTGGTCTACCGTCCGGCGTGTCTTGTTTACGATGAGGACGTAGCGTTGTCTGCACGACATTTTTGGTAAGACTTTAGTTCTTTTGAAACGTACACCAACTTGTTATCCCGCGTAAACCAAAGAAGGGGTTACGCTTCCTTGTAAGGGGGTAAACAGATGCATTCGACCGCTCCCGTATGAGGCTAAACACTGGTGTAAAGGCTGTGGCAGTGTAAGCCAGCGAGGAAGGCGATTTAACTTTTTAAAAAGAAGTGTTTCTCTGGAGAATGCGCTTCCGAACATGCCAGTCCACGCGGGACGTTGGACGGAGACTCGCAAATATGTAAGCCTCGCTAGCGTTAAGTTGCCATTTGACACGGGTCCATTCCAGCAAATAGACGGCACCCTCTTCTATGAGCGGCGTGCCACATCTTTCTTTTTCAAAACACTACATTAACAGAATACGTCTCACGGTTTAACGAATTTGATAATAGCGTGTAAAGACTGGCTTGATTGTCGTAAGGGTGACTAAACTCTCATTTTTTCCCATTTCAGTTTGGTTGATTCAATGAGTCCTCTGGAAGTGTGACGTCACACTGACGTAATTAGAAAAAATATCGTTTCTATTACAATTTCAGACGACTTGACGGCAACCCGGACTTAAAAATAACGCTTCAAGAACCAGCACTTGCATTAAAATATAATTATTTATTATTATTATTTTTTAAACCAATATACATTTACCAGTAACACCAATGCAATCAAAACATCAAGTGAAGCTAAGTACAATTTTGCTGACAGTTAAGTCACATATTTAGCGAGAGATTCATCATAACGTCATACAGCCTTCCGAGTGGCAACGGGAGTATACTGTCATGTCAAATACTCATTTCATTTGACATGGCACAGCGACTGAAAGAATAGGCTAAGTGGCATGAATGATGGGTTCTCTTTTGTTTTGTTTTGTTTTTTGCCTCCGTTTCTAGAGCCATAATCTTTAATATATGAAATGTCAGTTGAAAAACCAAAGACAAGGGAATCGGAATGCTGACTGTTATTCCATTTCAATAGGTAATTTGATTAATTCAGAAATGGCTACGTGAACACTAATGGACTGGCTAATGAATTGTCTTTTCTGTGTCTTGTATTAATGGCGCGTTTGTGGCCTGCTCAATGTTAACCCAACCAAACACTTTAGCAACTATCCATTCTATGAAGAAAATTTGAGGCTTTTGTAGATTTTTTTTATTTTTATTTCCAGGCTATATTGACGTTTGTTTCCCAGTCTGTCCTTGTAGAAGGGTCTACTTGGCCACCAACTTATGGTTTTACTCTGTCAAACTATTTAACATCCACTCGATTTATCCTCCTGTCCTCACCCACATGTTCCGCTGGCTTAATTAAAGGTTAACGTTAAAGTATCACCACTGATAGTCACACCCATTTAAGTGGGGCGAAATTCATTCTCTGCATGTGATCCACCAATTATTTTCTTTGTATCTGCTGATTCAACACTTTCATACTGTTATGTCGATACGATGCTAGTGTCCAAATTTTCAAGAACACAATGGCACTTTTTGCTGGTCCTGATCTGTTGTGAATATTGTTTAAAAAAAGTCAAAATAGGCAGGAAGAGGGGAACTCAAAGCCAAAATAGAAATAAAGAAATGAGAAAGGTAAAGGTGCTTTAACCACAAGGCTACCATTTTTCACGTAATTATACTATTGACTTCATTTTAACAGTTAAAGACACGAAATGTCATTTCTTCACACTCAATAATTAATCTGTCATATATTGTGTATAGTTTGTAGTTCTTCTCCTGAGTCTTGTCCCAACTGTGATAGTAACGTGTTGTGTTATTGTGGTTGTTTGCAGAGGAGTGAGAGAGAGCCGGGCCATGTTGACTTTCCCCTCCAACTCGCTCCGCCACCTCGTTTTCCCGATGGATGGTGATGCAATGCCCCCACACCCGTTCTGTAGTGCACTCCCCCACAATGAGCCTCCACCACCTCCTCCTCTCCTCCCCCTTCCCTCCGTCACTTCCAGGTATAGTGTATAGGATATAGGTAAATGCCCCTCACGGCTTCCATTTCTATTTTTTCCCCCCAGAGGTGTATGGGTCATATCGTACGATTTTTGTAACGATATGAGCTGTTTTGGCACATAGGGAACCAATCTTACAGTTAAATGTAAATGCAGCCTTTGTCCTCACTTCATGCTTTAATTTGATTGTTTGCCTTGCAGTTTTTAGTTTGTTTCCACCGGCACTGACTGCACTTCTGACCGATTAAATGGCAACACGTCACGGTTTCAAGTAGTCGGGTGTCCACTTTTTTAACTACGAGTCCTTCTCTGGGCAGAGCAAGGGATGGCGCGTCGGGCCACAGGAGGAGCAGGCGCATACAAGCAGTCAAACCTCAGAGCACTCAAGTGGAGGAGATGGTGCAGACGCCGTCCACGTACAATCCGTCCTCGTTCAAGAGACACGGCAACAATATGGTGCCTGATTTAAACACTGTGCGTTATGAGATTGTCATTCATTAATCTCACTTTTTTTTTTTTTTTTTTTTTTAAAGTTGCAGGTGTCTCAGGGCAAGCAGCCAAGAGTTGAAAGCATATATGAAGATGATGAGCGTAAGCAGGTCAGTTTGAGCTGTTCATGCCTAGATTTTTTTGTTTGTTTATTTTTTAAACAAATTGAAGCTTTCGCCATTTCATCCTTGAGTGTTTGTCAACATAGCTGACCCGAACAGTAAAGCGGGAAATGGAGGTTAAGTAGGGTAACGGGAAATCCTCCTTCACGGTCTGCTGCATCCCATCAGGACCACCATTTGTGCTTGACCCACTAACATAATTAACAGTCCTGTCAGGGTCCACCTAAGTGTTTTATTAAGTCCTGAAATTAATCAGGGAAATCATGTTTTTAGCACTAAACTCAAAACAGAATTTGGAGATGAATGAGTAAATAAAAGAGAAATCACAAAAATTGTCTTTGGTATTGGAAGTAAATATTTTACCAGGCCAAATGGATAATGGAAACAACATCCATCCATCCATTTTCTTGACCGCTTATTCCTCACAAGGGTCGCGGGGGGTGCTGGCGCCTATCTCAGCTGGCTCTGGGCAGTAGGTGGGGGACACCCTGGACTGGTTGCCAGCCAATCGCAGGGCACACAGAGACGAACAACCATCCACACCCACACGCACACCTACGGAGAATTCGGAGCGCCCAATTAACCTGCCATGCATGTCTTTGGAATGTGGGAGGAGACCGGAGTACCCGGAGAAGACCCACGCGGGCACGGGGAGAACATGCAAACTCCACCCAGGAAGGCCGGAGCCTGGACTCGAACCGGAGTCCTCAGAACTTGGAGGCTGACGTGCTAACCACTCGACCACCGTGCTGCTTGGAAACAACATATTTTTATAATTTGTCACTGGCTCATGAAAAGAATTCATCTGAATGTTTTTTTATTAATTTATTATTGTCTTTACTTAAACTTAATTTTAGTTATTAAGCTTATTTTCATTGCCAAAAATGTTTATTTGACTGAAGAGTTGCTATTTTAGATCATAAAATCAAATACAAAATATTTATGAATATCTAATTACAATAATCTTTCTCCAAATATGATTTACGTAGTTAAAATGAAAATAAAAAAAAACACTTCAAGTTATTACATACCTTTTCATCCTCGACAGGAAACAAAACAGTCAGTTTGGGGCGCGGGGGGAAGCAGCAGCAGCAGCAGCAGCAGCAGCAACAACAAAAAATCATCGGATAAGAAAAAAAAAATGCGTGTACACTCAGCATTTTTGACTGTCTATCTATTTAAATGTCTAATTTCCCGCTGTTGTTAACAGAATGTAAACTCATCTTTAAAGGAGTAGTGTACAGTAGGCATACGATAAGTAACCATGAACATCTAAACATTACTGAGGCTCTTCTAATCAGCAGTAATGTGCAAGAATGAATCCATCTGTGTCATGTATTTCCTGCTGCTTCTTGGACTAATGGTGTAATAATTTTGTAGGATGGCCGTGATTCTAACACTGCAGCAGAGTTCCAAAATACGTAAGTGTAATCAGATGCCGTCCACCTTGTCTGCTCGCCTTCTTCCTGAGTCTCACATCTCACAATTTCTGCCTTTTATTCCAGGGGGAAAGACTTTGCAAAGGAAGACGATCATCTGTTGGAGAGGTCAGATCGGATGCCGGAGCACGAGGCACCGAGCTGCGCCGTAAATGTGAGCGCTTCCGCCCCCACCGGGTGGCTGATGGGGCCCTTCTTCCAGTCCTTCAAGTCCAAGATGGCCAGCTTCACGGAAATAGTCATGAGTCCCGTCAAGCTGTTTAAGGAGAAAAACCTCGTGACTCCTGAAGTTCAACCAGACAAGGTCGACGAGTCTTTGGAAGCCACGTGGGAGCCGCGGGATAATGGCAAGCAAGAAGAAAAGGAAAGCTTGTTGACTTTGGCGCTCCAACCTGGAAGTGGTTCTCACTGTTCTCGGAAATTATTTAACACGTCGTCTGATGAGATACAAGTGCCTTTGCCGTCCAGCCAGGAGGTCCCACTCTTACAGGAACACAAAGTAAATACAGCTGACGTTATCGAGGAGGCTAAAGTGTCAACGCAGCTAAAAAACCCTCGCCCCACGAAGCCCAATGTGGAAAAGAGTCCAGCCTTGCGTTCCTGCCATGTCCTTCTCTCAACTACCCGCGTGGACGCCACTCATCATGAGACCAAGTCTGATCTCGTGCGATCCAAAAGGACGCTGAGCACCCGAGTACGGGTGGAGAGGAAAAGACTCAAGTCGGAAACTAAAAATGACGTAGCTGAACCCCCGCCACTCAAACAGAAAGTGCTGTCCACAGTTTCTGATGTTCAAGAAGACCTCAAACCTGCCACCAGGTGCCGCAACGTCAAGCGTGAAGTGGAAGCGGACGAGCAAAGTGGCGGCGGCGCCCAAATGACTGTGCCGCTAGGGAACGCGGTCGCAGTGCGCAAACGCCAGTCGCTACTCCCGACGCAGCCGCCGTCTTCCGTCCCCCCGCTGGCACCCGCGGGGGTGGCAATGCAAAGCAAGGATGCCCCCAAAGTGGGACGCAGCAGGCCCGTTAAGAGACCCAAAAAGGATCCCAGGGGTGGGCTTCAAGCACAAACCAAAAAGACGAAAACTAAACTGGGACAAGCTCATACATCCACGGAACCACTTTATTTTGAAATGACTCCTTTTGAAGGGAACCAGTCAGAATGTAGCGAGCCAAACCAGAATGGCGATCAGGATGCCTCTAGGTTACGCAACAGACGGGTTAGCAGGAAGCAACCCCGAGGGGGTCCCCGGTCCAGGGGGTCCCGCTTCGGTCACACCCCCAACGGGACAACCTCGGCCACCGTGGAGGACCTCCCGACATCTGCTGGCAAAAGCGTCTCGCCGCGTCACCTGTTGCGCAGCTACTCATGCCCGGAGATCCCTTCGCTCGTTGCCTCGCTCCCCCACCAGCCGCCGCTCGCCTCTGTCCCGGTACGCTTCGCGGGGGATTTGCGTCGCGCCCGCCGTCACACTGTGAGCAGCGTGGAGGTGGAGCGAGAGATCGCCCCACTGTGCCTGCGCAAGGAGGTCTACCCGTCCAGGCGCTCGTTCCCATGCGACGGGCAGAACCTGCCGCCCGTGCTCTTACCCAGATCCTCGATGGCGGCGCTGGCTTCCTGCTTCCTGTCCAGCCCGCTTGCCTTCCTGTCAGGGAGAGGCGAGGGCAGAGCGGCGGCTGCTGGCAACGCTGCGTCGAGCCATGCCGTCTTTTTGCCTGCTTCTTCACCAAAAACCGATTCCTCATTTGGTGCTCCAGATGACTGCGTCAGGTAAACTCATTCTCCTTCTTTTTCTACTCTTCTACTGTTTAAAAGAACAAATCAAATACTGTATTCTGTCAGTTAAATGATCAAGTTCATTTTTTAACTTAAATGTTAAAAATGAATTTATGAAATTATTGAAAATGTTATTACAAAAATAAAATTACTGAATAATATAATTATTACATTAAAACACATTTTTAATAAAATAATTAAATATTTAGCATTTTAGTGGTTTTTATTTTATTAGAAATATTTTATTATAAATCAATAAAATATGTTCTAATTACAAAATTAAATTGTTATATTTCTGTTATGGATTTTTCTCCTTTTTATAGACGAAAGTGACAATGTGTAATCTTTTAGTGCCATTTAGTGGTGAAGTAATTCATTCATTTTAAAAACACTATTGATTTCAATAATATGCATCAAATGTTCTTTCCATCAATGTACTTTTATTTTATTTATTTTTAACTAGCTTCTTCCATTAGCCACTTTTTTTTTAGCTGCTGTTTTTTTTTTATTTTTATTTTTTTACAAGAATTATTAAATTAAAAAATAAGCTAAAGAAATAAAATGGTGACTAAAGTATGTTTTATATATAATGTCTAAATATTTGTATTCAAACATTTTTTGTAATTGAGATAGAAAAATTAAAATAGTATCTAAAGATTTGGAGTGAATTTGATAAATTGAATTTGAAAAGGAAAAATTAATTAAAAATGATCTCTTTGCTTAATACAGTACTTCTGACTATATTAAGATTCTCCTACATCTTTCATTTTTTTTCCTACATTCAATCTACTTTATTTATCCATCCATCCATTTTCTTAACTCTTTGACCCCCAAATACGTTTAATGACGTATGCTGAAATCCTAATGAATGCCGCCATAAACGTTGATGTTTACTACGTTTTTTATTTTGTTTATTTATTTATTTATTTTTTCTTCTCAATGGGCAGCACAAGGTCTTGCTGCCTTGTCTTTGGGGTTGTGAAATCCCAAAACAGCCACTAACTATGGCCAGCAGATGGCAGCGTTGTATATCCTTTCAATATTTATTCATTTGTCAATGTGCAAATAATATGGTTATAAACAACGAGATATCGTTATGAGCAACAAATACTGGCATAATCAAATTCCAATGAAACATGACGAATCTGTTGAACGAGAACATTTTCAACGATAACATGAATGATCAAAGTCTCTGTCACTTTAAATCTAATTCACAGATTTTCACTAAACAAAAATATTCCTGTCAAAGTCAGTTGTGCAAAAAAATGTATCTTCACAAAAAACTTATTTTCTCTATTTTTTATTTATTTTTTCCTATTTTCACTTATGTCACTCAAATGACCTATTTTCAAATGGTGATTACTAAAGAAGGGAATAAGGTAGAAACTGACTTTTTATTTTTATTTTTTATGTTTATATAGTCATAGCGCACAATATTTTGTTTGAGTAAAAATGCTCGAAATCAGCTGGAACTGTCGGGGTTGGTTTTTGGATAACGTTTGGCAGTCAAAGAGTTAAGGGCTTTATTTAAAAAAACAAAAACAAAAAAACTTTCCTTTTTCTACTAACGTGTTTGCAATTGCAGTGTTCTCAACAGCGCAAATCTGCTGGCGGGCGGGACTGACAGGGGAGTGCCCAGCGAGGACGACGAAGACACCGGCTCCTCCTGTCACGAGTTTGACAAAGCGACAGCGACACAGAGAGAAGAAAAGTCTCTGTCCGACTCAGAGCTTAAGGTAGGCGCCGCCGCCATCTTGGTCAGGTCGTCTCGGAACGACTAAGGAACACAGGTGCCCACCGTCGTCCTCACAGGTGGCGCAGAAACACGAGCGTCACGGCAAGGTGTCGTCCATTCGCATCCGGAGGTCGCTGCCCAAACCTCAGAACAACCTGACGCCCATGGGCCTCCCCAAAGCTGTCAGGTGGGTATGCCAGCCGGCCACCTTGTGCGGTGATGGCATGTCGGATGTCATGTGATTCTTGTTAACATGTTGTTGTTGTTGTTGGGGTTTTTTTTTTTTTTTTTTTTTTTTTTTTTTTTTTTTTTGACAGGCTGAAGAAGAAGCAGTTCAGCTTGGAGGAAATTTACACCAACAAGAACTATAGCAAACCCCCTGAAAGGTGAGCTCAAACATGTTTTTTCATTATCGTAAATACAAACTCATGTATACTTTCCAAATGCATTTCATTCGTTTTATAATTGGTTGTAGAACTTTTGACTAAAAATGGGTTTTTTATGAATCTGTGAGCACGTAAATCCGCTTACTCACAAAGGCACTTCTACATGAAATATTAATCAAGCAATGGTGTCAAAATTGAGTGCACTATTCAGCTGCTACCAGCAGAGGGGCTGTTAATTCACTCTCAACCAGTTTGTGGTCTGAAGAAGACCAAAACTTGGGGTAATATTTTGCATTTAAATACATATTGATTATGTGAATGTATTTGCATTTAAAAAAAATTGATTCCGTTAGTTGTTCACGATTACGGTTTTTTTTTTGTCTTGTTTTAGTACACTGTTCAATTAATTTTCCAATTAACTCATTCACTGCCAGTCATTATAGAAAATTTTTACATTTCCAGTACTCACGTGATATTACATTCAATAATTCTATATAAACCGAATCTACCAAATAACAGAATAGACTCCCTACTTTTTGTCCCGTCCCGTTCTTTTATAATTGACAGCAGAAAAATGTAGGTTTGCCAAAATACAGCCATTTCTCCCATGGACTCTGAAACTGTGTTTATTTCCTATAAAATGGGGCAATGATGTCATCTACCGGTGGTTGGGCATCAGTAAAGTTGTTTCCAAGTTTGATATTTACAGTGGAGCATGCTCAGATTCGCCCCCATTTAGCACCGCTCTAAAAAATACAATTGACAAGTATACTTGTCAAAGGCAGTGAATGAGTTAAATAGTTTTTTTCCATTTGACATTTTAATTGAGTACTTTTGTGTTTTTAGTAGGGATGGGCGAGTACCGATACCAGGTATCGGTATCGGGCCGATACCAGCCTTTTTTCAAGTACTCGTGACATAGACGAGTACAAGCGACCGATGGCAGAGGGGGAAGACGTTAAGTGAGTCTTCCTTGCCTGTAACTGGCGCTAGCTTGCAGCAGTTTTTCACCAAAACTTCACCGGTTTGGAAATACTTCAAAATTGTGAATCTTAAACTAAAAGAGCATTTTTGTGTTTTATTTTGAGCGTTAAGACTATTGAAGAGTGACTGTGCTTTGTTTAAAAATATCTTTTTAGTGGTTTTTTATTTTTATTTTTATTTGTCAAAATGTACTACTGGTATCGGCAGTTGGTATCGGTGAGTACTGAGGGTCTGAGTATCGGTCTGAAAAAAAGTGGTATCGAACATCCCTAGTTTTTAGATTTAATTAAACTTTAATTGGTGAATTTTATAATTTTTACATGCATGTTGCATACGACCACATTTAAAAAAAAAATAAAATAAAAATGATGTCTTTTGTGCTTCAGCCGGCTGGAGACCATCTTAGAGGCGCCGCTCAGTCGTCGAGACGGCTCCGAGTCGTACTTTGGACAGCGCCGCCTCAAGCGCTACATGGCGTTTCTCGAGGTGGGCGAGGCGCGAAAGCCAAAGAAGGTACTGGCAGGCGGCGGCAAGACAGGGGCCGCATCGTCCCGCACGCGACGAGGGGGCTTCGCCACATCTGACGATGACCCGTCTCTCATGCCGCCGCCCGACATCGACTCGCTTCTGTGCGCCAAAATGAAGCAGCTGGACTTGTGGCTCATCGCCGACCAGGCGGATGCCGCGTGTTGACTTCCGCCTTGCCATGTGACCACTGAGGACGACATTCATGGCAGCTCTTATTTATCAAGGTGCAACTTAGACATTTGTCGCTGTTGTTATTTTGTGCGTACGTTGTTTTTGTGGCCCAGTTGAACGAGGCGGCCTTAAACACATCCTTAATGTTCGTTTTGTATCCAAGCAGCCAAGTTTTTTTTTTTTTTTTGTATTATAAAGCATTTATTACAAACGGTGTATAAAAAGCACAACAATTGCATAGAAAGGCAATAACGCCGCTTGTTTTGTTACCGTGGTGGCTAATTTATTAAATTTTCTACAAGCTTTGTTATTAAACGTTAAAGTGTTGAGGATTTGTCATGTATAAATGTTGTATACTTGGTTTTATACGTGCAGATTTACAAGCGTCTTCTCAATGGGTAATAAATATCAGCTTATAAACGTGTCCTATAAGAGTCATGATTTTCACCACCGCTTCCTCAGTCTTTCAGCGTGACCACATATGAGAAGAGTGCCATGAGGCACGGTGTCAGGACCAGTATGGCGATCCACGTGCCAATGGAGACGAGGCCCAGCCTTCTGGCATGGTGCAGAAACCTGGCGGATGCTTCTTGGTCCAGCTCTTTCTCGGCCTGTCAGGAAGACACTTGTTTACTATATGCAACACTTTTTTTTTAAATTTAAAAAAAAAAAAAAAAAAAAAGTTTTTAAATGTATTAATTTTTTTCTTTTTACTCTCCTAGATGGTGGACTTGGTTTAAAGATAACAGCTAGTGCGATGGTAATTGATTAAAATTTCATTGCATCTTTACACCTAGAGTGACAATTAGTGTAAATATATATATATATATATATATATATATATATAAAATCATAAGTGCTTCATGTAGCTTTATTTTCACACAATTTTGTAAATACTTATTCTACATTTAAAAATAAAATCAATTTTACATAGTTGTAAATTGTAATTTCCTTTACCATTGTCTCAGATTAATTTTATTTTTATTACTTTTTTAATAACAGATAATTGGCACAGCCGCCAATGGTCAGGTGTTGGTGGATAGTAGGAGCTCGTGTATAGAAACCAAAAGAAGGAATCCACGTCATCAGCTTCGCTTCAAATCATGACGTTTCCTTCGTATTGAACTCATTGAGTGAAGTCCTGTCAGTGTGCGGGGTATTCTTTTTTTTTTTTCTGGTTTCCAACAAATCATACTACATAAATACTTTTATTCATGACTATATTTTAAATGTTTATGTTCCAATCTTTTTAATAAAACCAGTGTTACTTTGATATGGTATTTAATTTTTTTCCCTGTACCACCATTTCAACTTTTTTGTTTCATAATTAGGTGTGTATATATATATATATATATATATATATATATATTATTTTACAGTATTTTCCAAACCATCAAACCCTGCTCTGCTCGTGCGCGCAACAAATTTACGGGCATAAACCAATAAATACGCTGCATTAGATGATGTCATTACTCGTGTTACATGATTGAATTTTAATCATCAGGATGCCCCGGTGAGAACAGTGAGGGAACGCTACCTAACTTCTGAGGTGGCTGCAAATTTTATTGAGAATCTTAAGAGAATCCCTGCAGACTTTCTACCTGCTTCATGTGATTTTATTGTTGATAATTTTAATAAGAACAACTTTGGATGAAGTAGCTCCACTTTTAACCAAAACTATAAAATTAAAAACTATTCCCCCATGGAGAAATGACGAGATTAAAAAATCAAAACGAAAATGCAGGTGTGCTGAAAGGAGGTGGAGAAAAACTAAACTTTTAATACATTATGAAATATTACGTGAACAACTTAAATCCTACAATAAAACAGTCAAACAGGCAAGAATATCTTATTTCTCAAATTTAATCGCAGTTCATTCAAAAGATCCTAAATTTCTTTTCTCCACTTTCGATCTTTTAACCAATCCTGATTTCAAAAACAGATTTCAAAACAGAGAGTGTTTGATGGAGTCTGTGATGGCTTTGCAGACCACCTCAGAAGTAAAATTGATGGCATTAGGTCCAGTCTTTTAGTTGATCAAAATATAAGTTTTAATAAAAATATGGACAGTCACTTTTACCTGAGGAAACACTGGAAAGTTTTACCCTGGTTGACGCAAGGACACTTGGTCGAGTTTTCTCCCAGGTCAACCCAACAACCTGCCTTTTAGATCCGATTCCCACATCACTTTTTAAGACATTTTATGGATTTTTTGAGGAACATATTTTAAATATAGCCAATTCTCTCTTCAGACGGGTGTCTTTCCTGCCGCCTTTAAAACGGCGGTGGTGAAGCCCCTTCTGAAGAAAAGCAATTTGGACCCCAGCTGTTTTAATAGTTATCGACCTATATCCAACTTACCCTTTTTTAGTAAGATTTTAGAAAAAATAGTTTTTATTCAATTAAATTCATTTTTAGATACAAATACTATTTTAGAGAAATATCAGTCTGGTTTTAGGATGAACCACAGTACCGAGACTGCCCTTTTAAAGATTTTAAATGATATCAGGTGTAATGAAGATATGAAAAAGCTATACAGTCTTGGTGCTACTGGATTTAAGTGCTGCCTTTGATACAGTAGATCACCACATTTGATTAAACAGACTTAGAAGCCTGGTGGGCATCTCTGGTACAGTTTTTAACTGGTTTTATTCCTATCTCACACACCAATATTTCTTTGTAAGTATGGATACATGTTCCTCTGGAACCCATGAAATTAAATGTGGGGTTCCCCAAGGTTCAATGTTAGGCCCATTACTTTTTAATCTTTACATGCTTCCCCTTGGGGAAGTCATCAGGAGACACGGCGTCAACTTCCACAGTTACGCTGACGATACACAGCTGTACATCACCGTGTCACCTGATGACATGGGGCCTATTGATACCCTTTTAAATTGTATTTTAGACATTAAGTCATGGATGGCAGAAAATTACCTGCAGCTCAACCAGGACAAAACAGATGTTTTAGTCATCGGTCCTGAAGGTCAGAGAGAGAAACTTTTACCTAAACTACAAGATTTTAAACTCTCGCGTTGTGTGAAGAATTTGGGCGTCATTTTTGACTCTTGAGCTTACTTTTATTCCTTATATTAAAAATGTAGCCAAGATCGTTTTTTACCATCTTAAGAATATTGCCAGAGTCCGCCCGTTTCTCTCACAGGCCAACACGGAGGTGCTGATGCATGCTTTTATTTCTTGTCGTTTAGATTATTGTAATTCCCTGCTCTCTGGTCTTCTCAAAAAGAATATTTCAGTCCTACAGCTCCTTCAGAACTCAGCTGCACGTGTGCTGACGGGGACCGGAGGGCGGGAGCACATTACACCAGTTTTAAAATCGCTGCATTGGCTCCCCGTGCGTTTCAGGATTGATTTTAAGGTGCTTTTATTAGTTTTTAAATGTCTTAACGGTCTTATTTATCTGACTTGCTTTTACCCTATTACCCCTCGTGGCCTCTGAGGTCTTCTGGCAGCGGCCTTTTAACTATTCCAAAGGTGAGGACCAAGACACATGGTGAAGCTGCCTTTAGCCACTATGGTCCTCACCTATGGAATGGCCTGCCAGAGAGCATCAGGTCTGCAGAGAATATTTCTGTTTTTAAGAGGAGGCTTAAGACTTGCTTTTTTAGTTTGGCATTTGATTGATTTTTATTTTATTTTATTTATTATTATTATTATTGTTATTATTATTATTATTTTTATTATTATTTATATATATATATATATTTTTTATCACCTTTTATTTATTTAACTATTTTAATCTATATTGTCTTGTAGCTTTGTTTTTATTTATTTATTTTTTCTATCATGTTTAACTGTTTTCTTTTAGTGTTTAAATGTTTTTATTTGGTAGTTATTACATTTTTAGCTCCAGTGTTTTCTCATGGGGGAGCCTCCACAGTGAGAGGGATGCTTGGTCTTCATCCATCTCACTGTGGATGAACTCCTCCTGGGTGCCTTTCCTTACAGGGTACTTCTGTGCCCCGACATGTTGTGGTTTTCATGTGTTTGTTGGGTTTTGGGTGTGTCTGTGGGTACGATCATGGGGATGGGGGGGGGGGGGTTTCTTTCTTTTATTTTATTGTATTATGGATGTCCAGCACTGAGTTGCATGTTAAATGTATGAAAGGTGCTATATAAATAAAGTTGATTGATTGATTGATTTGATTGTGATTGGTTAGCTCGGATCTAAGGCTTAGCCTAGCTAACCAATCACAATCCAGTCATGACGTTTCACGTCCGCCCAGAGAGCGAGAGGCCAGACACGATGGCAAATCTGTAGAAAATGGCAAACGTAAAGTGCTCGTTTTCGATCAAAAATATATCTATGCTCATGCTAGCCAAATGAACTTGCTTCAGTTTAAAACAAACGATTGCAAGTGGTAATATTCCACGTTATTTTGATGTCATCATGTAATGGGATAAATGCCTCGGACTTTCTACTCAAATGTGATTTCAGTGTTCAAAAACTCCCCATCAAATTATCACAGTTTCACCAACAGGTCCTTTTATACTGGAAACTTCTATACAATCACAACTTCACCCCACACAATACAACAATTTGGAACAACAGATACATCACAATTAAATACAAATCGCTGTTCAACGAGGTCTGGCTAAAAAAGGGCATTTGGTCAGTATTGCATTTGGTTGATAGTCAGGGAGATTTTCTGTCTTATAACACTTTTTGTTGCAAATATAAGCTATATGATTGTCGCAAAATGTTTTACTCGATAACTAACGCCATCCCCCAGACAGTCATTTCTTGGTTTAATCCGAGGAATTTTAAGTGGCCCTGCACCAACAGTCGTCGATCTTCAAGTTCTTTGGGTTGGGAATTATAATTTTAAGGAATCCAAGATTCCAAACAAGGTATTGAGAACATTATTTAACAATATCTCATATCCACTCTTGTCTTATAGAAAATTTCCAATACTTCCCAAAGCCAAAGAAATACACTTTAAAGTTATGAATGGTGTTTATCCATCGAATGACTTTGTGCAACAGCGATTTGGTATTGAAACAAGTAAATGTATTTTTTGTGATGAAGTAGAAACGACTGTACATTTGTTTTTTGATTGTATGTGGTCACAGACATTGTGGATTGATATACATGACTGGCTTCACCCGAAAGTTTTCCAATTAATATAATTTTCTCAAGAAGATGTATCTTTTGGTGTTGTTTTGAAAGAGGTTAATGATGACTATCTGGTTTACGCAATTCTTATCCTGGGTACATTTTTTATACACAAATGTAAATTCTTGAAGGTGAACCCAAATTTTGTTTTGTTTTATGAGCATTTTGTTTTGAGTTATTTTACAAAGAGTGATAAATATGATAAAGAAATGGTCTTTGTGGTAAATTTGCTAATTATATTAGCAAAGTTCTACTTACACAAATGTAAATTTGGGACTCACAAACCACTATTTTCTTTATTTTATAAAGACTTTCAGTTATATATGCAATCGATCAGTGGCTGCCAGAATAAAAAGGCTGCAAGGGCTTTGAATGTATGTGCGAAATTTGAGTTATATGGATAAAAAGTGACATTTTATTTTCATTAATGTATTTTGTTTCGATTATTGTATTCCCCTGGCATTTTAATTTAATTTTATTTTTTGTTGTTGTTGCATTGGTTTGGTCGTCTTGTTGATATTTAGTGTAAGTTTGTAAGTTTGGTGGTTCAATAAAGCATAAATAAATAAATAAATAAATAAATAAATAAAGAATTAGTCTTGACATACCCCATTACCTCAGATTTTTAAAGTCATTGTGCCCCCTGGTGGTCATCATCAAGGCGTGTCGTTAATCGCCCATATTGAAACAAGTGAAACACGTTTTTCCAAAGGAAAAGTATTATATATAATGTTCTTGTCATGTAAAAAGTGTTTTTACATTTTACTGTATGTGCTTAATCAGTTTGATATGTTAGCGAAATGCAATGCATAAGAGAGAGAAGACGATTGTTTTGTTACTAGACTAGAAGGTGGTGAGATTCCAGGTAATGATGATGTGGCTGAGAAGGAGAATGACAGTGAAGTAGCGGATGATATTGTGGCAGGTGCAGGCAGTGGAATCCACTGAGTGGATGAGAGGCGGGAGATGACCGTATAACCACTGGAAAGGAAGGAAGAGTGTGTACCTTGACTGAGTTGATGAGCGCTTTGATTCCAATGCAGGAGATGCCGCAGATGATGCTGCAGATGGCCAACTTCCTGTGATGCTTGTCGTCGCCGCACACCGCCGCACAGATGCCGCTCATCTTCGTCGACGACATGAGGCCATTTCGCGTCTCCGCTGTTCCCGGCACCGCGTTGAGTGGAATGTCCTCGTCAATGTTGATGGCGGTGTGAGGTGAGTCGGAGTCGGACATGTCCGCAACTCAGATAAAAGACAAACACGGGTTTTACGGCTTTAACTTTTTCCCCCCCGACTGATAAGATTTGTGTGGCCAGATAAAGACATGTTAAAGAAGGTTAATTAAGACTAGTTACCTACTTTACAGCTTCACATATTTGGCGCATTAAAATAGTCAGAATAGTGTGAGGCGTTTTCCCTGTACTTTACTGGATTCAATGTGAAAAGCACTACTGCGGTCTGTTATTTTCAAGTGTTGCCTTCAAGGACAGTCTGAAATCACAGCTTTCCCCATAAAAGTGCACAATTTCTTCCCACTTGGCCTCAATCTTGTGCTTGTGTTGTGTGGTCTCCGTGTGGTCTCCCTCAGTTTTTGTGATGACGTGCTGACAGACGCGTGACGTTTGAACACGGGACTTTGTTTATAATCGACACGCCTCACCACCTGCAGGAAATCCCGCCACTCCGGTCAGCTCCCGCCACACTTTGGCCTGCCGTGTGAATGCCACCGACGAGTCTGAGCACGCTCGCGAAGGCGCACGGCAACTTCTGTTTTGCTGAGGCTTTCAACAGCAAATCCAAAAGCAGAGTGTCGCAATTGGCCTCACATGTTCGCACTTAAAAAATAAATAAATAAATAAATAAATAACCCAAAAAGGCTGACAAACCGGTTGAATTCCCTTTGACTCATGTTGCCTTCAGGGACAATCCTAAATGTTAGGTTTTTCACATAACTTAACCTCTTGTTCCATATGTCCAAATCGGTTTGCTTACCTGTGTGCCTGTTTATTAGATGTCAGGTGCTGCCTTCATAGACAGCCGGAAATTGTAGCTTCGTTTGTACATAGAGTTCAAAATTATTAAATGTCTGTCTGTACATCAGTAAAGTGCTGCCTTTAATGAAAGTCTGTCTCTCTCTCTCTCTCTCTCTCTCTCTCTCTCTCTGTCTGACCATTCCTCATTCCCTATGTGTCTATCTAAATGTCTGATATCTGCCTTAAACATTCCGAGATTGAACAAAAAAAACAAAACAAAACAAAAAGTAAACCCAAACACAGAAATCCAGACAAACCAGATTCCTTTGAAGTCTCACATTTGTAAAATGCCAACAAAGTTAATCTGCAGGTGACAATGCAGTTCAGTAACATGTAATAGCACACAGGCCTGTTAATCATTTGTGTTTCACATTCTTTTTCTCTCCCCGAATGGCAAAGCGACTAATAAAGTTGTCATTCTCACTTGAAAGCAGTTGAGGTCGTGTCCTCCTCAGTCTCGTCGTTTTGATGAGTTGCCGTCAGTGCGATTCCAGTTGAAGACCTCCGCTCTTGCTCATGTTGACGAGAAGTCAAATGAAAAGTTGAAGTTGTCGCTCAAGTGTGTGTGAAACTGCCACGCCCATTTACTGTTCAGGATCTCTCCCTCTCACTGACACATACACAAACACACCCACGCACACACATATGTATGACTTGTCCATGGGCTTCCTCTTGGGTCCTCGGAGGTCAAAGGAACTGCAAGCAATGTGTGCCGTGCCTTTAAATTACACCTCAGGGTGAATCACATTCCAGTTGGTCTCGTTTTGTGTCTGTCATTCCTAATCCGCTGCTTCTTTGTTAACGCGGTGGAGTGGTGCCTTGAGATACAAGTGCCTTGACTTAAGCTTTTGGAAGATTGAAACCGTTGCTTGGCTGACCTTTTGTCTTGAGACATGAGCAAAAATTTGAGTGTGCTTTAGACTCCCACCGCTAGATGGCAGTAGGAGACTTCACATCCATCTATTCACATTGTTTTCGTTGCAGTGGATATCTGTTGCTGGTGCTCACGCATTATTAAGCTGATTTACCAGAAAAAAGAAACGTAAAATATATAAAATAAAATAAAAATAATAAAAAATGGAAAAATAAATCTGAGACTATGCCAATCCTTGGGTTATACACTTGGATAAGTTTCTGGTAATTCATCTATTAAATAATAAGAAAGCGCAACATAAAAAAAATGTGCTCGAAGAAACATGAATATAAGAGTATAAATCAATTTATTGAAATAGTAATCATACATTCACTATCTCGTGCCTCTTGGACAGTTTTCATCCTCTTCACTCTTAATAATAACGTGGACATTGTGTGAGAACAGGACAAATGGAATCCAATGAAATTTGATTTTTGGTCCAATTTAATTCTATAGAAAGTAAATCAAAATATGAGATGGAAATCACAACAGTTTAGTGATCTCAAATCACCACCACAGCAAATCCACTCACTCTTTGCTACAAGTGACATGGACGACAGTCCTCTGCAAAGAATACATTTTGTCATAAAGGAGTATTAGGGCTGCACTGAAAAAGAAAAAAGAATGGAAAAAAGAGCAGTTGTTTTATGTTTCAGAGAAACGTTGTTGAAAAGTTTTACTTGTTGAGAAAAAACAGAATTTTTTTTCTCTCCAATTTGGCATTTTTCACTGTGCAAAAATGTGGCTTTTTTTTTTTTAATGTAAAAAAGAAAAGAAAAAAACATATTCAAGAATAGTTTTTGTATTTTTCCAGAAAACGTATATATATCAGGGAAAATATATTAACTTAATTCATGTTTTAAAATAGCAAACAAGTTTTGCATCTAGTCTATTATTTATGAAACAAGTTATAAAGGTTGTAGTTTGGTGAAAAAAAGTAGTATTTTTTTTCGAAGAAGCAGATATATTTTTGAGAAAAAATGTGAATTTTTCTAGGTTTTTTTTTAAAATTTTTTTTTAGAAAGTCTGTATTTTGTCCCCTTTAGAAGTGAGCTGTACATTTTTAACATTTTAAAATTGATGAAAAAAGTTATATTTTTTCAAGAAAAAAAAGTTGGTGCTTTCTTTTCTTCTTCTTTTTAAACTCTTTTTGGAGAGAGAATTCAATTTTTCATTATATATTTATAATTTAAAAAAAGTTTGCACATTTTCCAGAATAAAATGTAATAAAGTTAGAAATTTCAGAGAAAAAAAAGTTATGTATTTATTTATTTATTTATTTTGAACTCTAGAGATGTAAACTATTTTTGGGGAAACAATTTTTTTTTTTTTTTTTGGGGGGGGGGGGGGGGGGGGGTTTAAAAGAACATTTGAATAAAAGTAATATTTATTCAAGTTAAAAGTAATTAATAATTAATGATTAATGAAATATTAATAAAAATGCCATTTGTTTCTGGGAAATAAAGTCTTATATTTTTGAAGAAAAAGTCACAATTTTACAGGAATATCTCAATTTAACGACAGGGAAACTCTATAGGAATAACGATTAGGTGGAAAAAAAATAGAATTTTGTATTCTTGAATTGTAATGTCATTTTCTTTTGAGTGTGGTGCTAATACTTCTGTGTAAAAATGTGCAAAAAATGTTAATGCAAAAATAAAAGTGAATTTAGTCTTTTTCTTCTTCCCTTTAGAGCACTCCAGCATACATACTGCAGCTTTATTTTCTCAATGTCAACATTTTCCAAAATGATCTCTTTATGGTGTCTACTGTGTGTGAGTGGAGGGAGGGAGCGGCAAAGTACGGTAATGATTCGTGACCCACTTGCAGTACTTTGTACTCCTCTAGATGGTGCTGTTGGTTCAAAGATGCAACGGATGTTTAATCAATTTCCAATGGACTAGCCTTTATCTTTGAACCAAGTGCACCATCTTGAAAGTGTAAAATGTCACAAATGGTTCATAAATCGTCATTTTCCCATCACTGCGGGTGTGGCACAGCAACGGGGTTGGTTTGCATGTGGAGTGTCCGAAAGGGGCACAGAGCCCCAGTCAGTCAAGTGACGTGGAAATTGGAAAAGGAACCTGTTTGGGACATTTGAACTTTGGAACATACCAATGTGTGCGAGGGAAACACTGACAAGACAAAAGAATGGAAAATTACATGCAAAAACGTATGACAATAAAGTCGTAATTTTAAGAGAGAAAAGTCATATTTTTCGACAAAAAAAGCAAAAAGCAAATAAAAATCAATTAACAAAAAAAAAAAAAAAAAAAAAAAAAACCCTGACCCTAACCTTTGATTCTTGTGCAAAGCTGAAGCTCATCTTCAAACAAGGTGTCTTTTGACTCGTTTCCTTGCGCTCATATTTCAGCATTTTTTAGAAAAGCATAATTAATTTCAACACTGCACTTTTCACCGCATAAACAACCGTTCAGAAGTAAAAAAATTTTTTTGTACAATTCCGATTTTATTTGCCAAAAAAGTAAGATTCCCCCCAGATTTTTTTTTTTTAACTTTTTATGCTGCATCTGTTGTTTCTTGTAAACTTTCAACTTTATCTTGTAAAACAATCTTATTGTTGCAATTCTGAGTTCCTGTGAATTTCGACTTATCACTACAATTGAGTTTTTCTTGATGAAATGAGGAACTCAGTGTACGAAACTTGTTTTCTTTCGCGTCAAATTCAAACTTTTTCACATCCAGTGCTCGCCTGATATTTGCAGGGGATGGAGACCAGGACGGCCTGTAAATAGCAAAAATCTGTGTATGAGTGATGCATTGGAGAAAAATAAATGTTTCACCCCCCCCCCCCAAAAAAAATAGTTTTTAAGAAATAATGATAAAAATCTATTTTCAGAATGTGTTGAAAATAGGTGTGGGGGTGGGAGGGAATAGCAGAACCTTCCCCGCAAAATATTGAGAAAAACAAAACAAAACAAAAACTCAAACATGTGAATCTGGAGCCTCAAGTATTGGGGGCCGACAGCAAATTAAAATGTAAGACATTTCAATTTTACTGTCAATAACTTCTTTTCCACATACAGTTTTATTTTTCTCATAATATCGCAACTGTCCACAATTTTGACTTTTGACCTTTATCTGGGTAGTCATACTTTCTTCTGCTAACTGTACAATTCCTTTTGACTTTATACTTCCCACTGTCCAACGTTTTGAGCGTACAATGTTAACCAGCTTTAAACATAAGCACAATTTTTTTCCCACATAAGATTACAACTTTATATCGCAATATTTAAAGTACACCCTCATAATGACTAATTTTCGAATACAGTTCACTTTTTTTCTTGCCACATTTTTCCAAAAATTTTGATTATACTCAGCAATTTTTGACATAATACGATGAAATTCTTTTATACTGTTGTACTCTATTGCCATTTTTTCCTCATAAAATATAATCTACCTCGTGAAATTATACATGATCTTTTAATATTTCATCTTTTTTAACAATTTTGACCTTTTTACGTCCAACTTTTTTTTAAACAGTTTTAAAATGGTTTGATGTAAAATTGCAATTTTCTTCTTCTTTCAACTTTAACACCCAAAATTACAACGTTACTCTCGTAATTGGGATCTTTTTTTTTACTTATCTTTCCTCATCTAATTTTTCAACAATTTTGACTTTACCTTATAATGTTTTTAAAACAGAATTTTAAACTGATGTAAAATTGTATAAATTTCCCCGTTGTTAAAATTATAACTTTATCCCACAAAAATGTTAGGATAATCTTGTTATTACAACTTCTTTGGTGTGATGCGTATTGTTTTCTATTCAGCGTGTCCTGTCTGTCGGAAGCTGAGGAACAAGTCCACGAGTCCAGATCCGGCAGCGACGGACGGTCCACCTTCTAGCTTCCTGGGCTCCCCGGCAGGACCGGGTCCGAGACGTGCCTCTGGATTTCCGGCGCTTCCGATGAGACCTGCAGGTGCTCGGGGAGGGAGGGGAAGCGCTGCGCAGCGCCCAGCATCCCTGGAGCCTCGGGCTGGGGCGGCGTCAGGGGCGTGGTGTCGTCCGAGGTGGCCGTCACGTGGATCCCGCTGGACAGCGAGCCCTTGGACTTGCACTCGGAGCCTGGACTCTAGGATGGGAAGCGGGACATGTTGGTCAAGCTTGGAATCATGTGATCAATTGTTATGCACGTTTGTGAGGCGGTTACTCGTGTTTTTCTTCTACAATTCTGATCTTACTTGGAGCAGCGAGACGGCGCTGTCCATCATGGGTGGGACGGCGCGAAGTGTGGGCGGAGGCGCGGTGCCGTACAGGGCGGCAGCGGGGAGGGGACTGGGCGATACGGCGCTGTAGGCGGGCGGCACCGGCGCCATCTGGCGCTGGAGGAGCTGCAGGATGACGGTGATGTCCGCCGTCATTCGGCTCTCCAGCCTACAACAACCACAACATAAACGTGAACAATGGAAGTGGCAAATTTGTGGATTTTTGGTGGAAGGTTAACCTCTTTTTTTTTGCTGAAAAACTACCCTATTCGCTACTTGCCAAAAAAAAAAAAAAAAAAACCTCACCAAATCACACCTATATGCACATTTTTGTATTCTTTTTTGTAATACCTTAGGATGCTGTTCAGCTTTCTTTAAGGCGCGCAAAGGAATAGCTAGCATTGGCCACCAGCTTATAGCTAGCTAGCCGGTTTGATATTAATTAAACAGAAGATTTCAGTACAGGCTGGTAACGCTGTTGGTGAGGTAGATGCTGTAGAAAGCAAAAAATATTCATGAAGTGTTTTGTGATCATAGTTTAGGCAATTCTAAACATGGGAGTGGAACAAATGTTATTCTCAGCTGCTCTTGGTGCACATAAGGGCACGCTGTATCCTGAATTCTGGAAGTGGTGAATTAAAAATGTATATTGTTAAAATGAAATGAAACTTGTCCCTTTGTTTACTGAGAAATGAGTTAAACTTTTTAATTTCCACGTTTGAATTAAGTTTTTCACAAATAGTCTGATTAAAGGCCAAGTGGCACACATAAGAAAAATCACAATTTGATTTTTTTTTCTGATGGAGACAGTTTGACCCTTGAACTTATGAAATCTATCAAATACTTTGCAAATACTCTTGTATTAAAAGTAAGTAATGAAGAGATATGCTGAGGAATTGCAACGTATTAGAAGATGTCGCTTTAATCAGTGGGTCACATGACTGACTTCAGCGCTACCTAAACGAGCTTCCGTAGAAACCGAAACGAACGTGAAGCAAGCATAAATATTGGTTTTAAAACAGATTAAATCTATACTTGTATTTTTTTAATACGACGAAGTTAACATTGTAACTCTTTCATTTATATTTCGATAAATAAGAAAAGAGCCTCCAAAGTCTCCTCCAAATTTGAGGTCTCCAACAGTCCACCAGATGTCGCTGACGCATCGTTTCGTTCACACAACACGCACGTAATGAAATGAACAGATTACCCCCAAAGGCCGTTTTTTACCCTCTCATTTGTTCCTTGTTTAAATTGTATTTGTCCCATCAAACCCTCCCCCAAATCACCATGTAACAGGTTCGCTAAGTTACAAAACTGATATTTGTCAAACAGCAGTGCAAGTTGGGGGTATAGCTCAGTGGTAGAGCATTTGACTGCAGATCAAGAGGTCCCCGGTTCAAATCCGGGTGCCCCCTTCAAACATCTTTTGTTGTTATATTATTTGATAAATATTCATAATTCAATTATCTACCGTCATCATCATTTATCTTAAACAAATTTATTAAACATCAAGTGTCACCGATTTAACTGCGACTGCAGCACTTCCAGTCTGGACCCGAGCTCGCTGGGCCGATCCTCTGAACAGGTGACAGGCTGGAAGCCGGTGGTCCTGGCCGCGGACGACGAGCGTCTCTGGGCCTCGGTGTACTGGCTGGCCCGGCGGTCCGGCCAGTAGCCGTAAAGGCCCGACATGCTGACTGGAACCGCTGCTGTGAAGCCAATTTCAGGACATAATCTTAAACGTTGCACTTCTGTTTAATACATAATCTGGATGAAGTTTCTGTTCATTCCTTGTCTAAAACAGCTGTGATGTACTAATAATAAATAACGCACATTCATATTCATATTTGTTGTGTCCCCTGATTTGAGCAATAGGTGGCAGTGTTACTCTGCACATTACATTGAGGATAGGGAGAAGGAGTGTTCTAAGATGGCGACTACTGAAGCGTATGTAGTTCATGACACAAGTGAAAATAATTGGATGCAGTACAATAATATGAAAAAGTAAATACACTGTAGGTAAAATAAAATAATGAATTAAATTAAAGAATTTAATACAAAATGTGTTTAATGGCTATTTTGAGCTCAAAGCTCAAGTCAACAATAAAAATATAATAGTAATAATAATAATAATAATAATAATAATAATAATAATAATAATAATAATAATAATAATAATAATAATAATAAATTATATTTATATTCAAGGGCGGTTTTGACCACACAGCTAAAATGTGGACATAAAACAACGATATGGAAATGAGTTAGGGTGAAAGAAAATTATATTTTAAGAATATATGACGTATTTCTCAAATTGTAACAATAGTTTATAAAAAGAAAAAGAAAAACATGTATTGTGACAGACTCTTCACCTGAGTACGGGGGCCCAGCAAGGTCTAGGGGCTTGGCCATCCCTGGGGCAGTTCTGCCATGTGGCAGGAGGTTCATGACGGCTGGCGGGTAGTCTCTGGCGCCCCCTGCCGGCGGGGGGTACAACTCTCCCTTGCTGCCTCGCCTCACGTGCTTCATCTCCTCGTCGCTGGACTCAGATGAAAAAGTGTCGCTGCTGCATTGCTCGTCCCAGCGCGGCGTTGCGACTCTATGATGGTTGGCCATCGGACAAGATTGCTCGGGGTAGCTGTCCTCCCGGTCCATGCCATCTAAAGAAGATGTATTTTTTTAAAATGATGTACCAGCTGGAAGAGATTTTTTTGTAAAGGTGGGGTCATTGCTCACCAGGTCGGTTGCGACGTCGCGGGGAGCCCCTGTGGTGCCTGGTGCGGCGGTAGCCACATTCGGAGTCCTTGCTCGGGGTTGACAGGTTGACTCGATCTGCCTGATACAGAGCAGCTTCAGTAATGGACACAAATGCAAAATTGGAGTGGAGATGCCGGACTTCCCGTGTGTTGACAGTCATGGCTAACTGAGACTTTTTTTTGTGTGTGTCTACTCATGATAGTCATGTCTGCCAAGTTTCATGTTGCCAATTAAGTTAAACAGGCAGATTTTTCACATTTCTGCTGTCGGTCAACACCTCCTTCCCTCCATCTGCTGGCACTCACATCTCTCAGGTTGAAGGTCACCTCCAGGTTGTGCCAGAAGGTGTCAGCAAAGTCGGGATACATGTCCAGAACCTCCATGAGGTCGTCCCTCTGGATCTTGTGAAGGTCGCAGTACGTCAGAGCCCGGACGTCGGCGCTGGACTTGCCGGGCCTGCCATACATGCTGACCGACTCGCCGAAGATGTCGTTCTTTCCTGGACATGCGCAAAGAGGAGGGAAAAGCAAACGCAACAAAAACATTGTGGTGAATGTTCAACTGAAAAAGAAAGCACACCAACAGGATTTGAGCGGGGCTGCTATTGGTGATCAATGGTGACGCCGAATGGAAGAATTAAATGGAGCTGTGCCCAAACACCCCTGGCGAGGCAACAGCACACTATGTGTGTGCGCTTTTTCATATGGAGGAAAAGAAAAATAATCACATTGTTAATAAATTTAGATTTAAATCAAATTAAATTAATATTCAATTTGAATTAATTGACTCCATTTCAGTACAGTAATTTTTTTTATTTAAATTTACATTCAATTTAAATTATAATGTAATCCAGATGAAATGATAAAATAAATTACATTAAACATTACATTACATTATACATAAAATAAAACACAAAATAAATTGCACTTAAAACAATTGAATGAACTTAATCTTGAGGGATCAACCAGGAAATTTGAAATGAAATTAAATTTAAATTTACCGTAAGTTTAATTTACGTAAGAGTACATTTACATGACAATAAATTGACAGAATTCCCCCCTTGGGATTTATTCAAATTGAAATAAATATTTGATTTAAATCCATTTAGATTTAAATTAAAACAATTAATTGAGTGGTTTGAGAGGTTAGAATTTGTTCCCCAAAAATGATTTTGTTTACAAGTTTAACTATTGAACTTACCTTGTTCAAAAAATTGTTGTGGGACACGGACCTTTTTGAGTGAGCACCAATTATGGAAAAGTGATAATAAATGAAACAATGTTTTGAAAATGTATTCGTTATACACACATACAGCTATAACAAATTTTAAAAGCAAAATGTGAAGATGTATTTTTATGGGGACAATCCTTACTGATAACCTTTTTTATAAAGGGAAAAATAAGATATGAAGTCAAATTGTCTAAGCAGCTACTGTAACAATTTATAAATATAAATAAATTGATTAATTAATACAATTGGATCTGAATCTGATCTGGTTGTGTATTTGATGACCAAAATGTGAAACAGAGGCTTCAAATCTCAGAGTTAATTAATTATTTAATTATTTTTCGAATAATGCCGTAATTTGTGCTCTGAATCCTAAAGGAAGCAGACGTCCCCCTCACCCAGTATGGCCACCACTATGTCGTCGCGCAGGATCTCGATGGAGCCACTGGAGATGAAATAGAGGGCGGTGAGAATGTCGCCGCTGTGCACGAGGGTGTCGCCGGGCGGGGCGTGGGTGGTCTTGAAGCGGATGGCCAGGGCACGCAGGCAACCTTTGTTGGCTCCTCGGAAGGCTTTGCACTGCTGCATCAGCGTGCGGTTCAGGTGCAGGCAGATGTCGGCCTGCAGGCACTCGGGGAAGCCCTTCAACACCTGTTGGGAAACACCGTGCATGCCTTTAAAAAGTATTTCTCCACACCACTTGTGAGTGTTCTGCAAGGTATTCTTACTTAACTCTTACTGCACATATGGATGGCTGGAACTTTATTGAATCTATCAATGACTACATTGAAAAAAAATAAAAATAACGAAAAGGGAAGGGCGGGTGGGGCACAAATGACAATATTACAATAAACAAAAATAAATTCTACAAAAAAGCAAAAACAAATAAAAATGAAAAAAATAATGTAAATGGAGAAATTGTGAAAATAAAACAATGAAAATGTATAAATCCATCCATCCATCCATCCATTTTTTTGACCGCTTATTCCTCACAAGGGTCGTGGGATGTATAAATGAATACAAATAAAAATATAAATAAAAACAATGAGAAATAGAAGAATAGAAAATTCAACTAAAAGCATTACCAATTAAAAGAAAAACAAGAAAACAAAAAGGACACGGAAAAACTAACATGCCGGTAATATAAATAAAAAACAAAAACATAAAATGAAAATTAAAATAAAATAAAAACAAAAAATGTGGGAAAAAAACAAGAAAAAAGGCAAAATAAGAAAAATACAAATAAACTAACAAAATTACAAAAACATTAAATAATGCAATAAAAATGAAAATTAATGATAAGAAAAAAAAACCTTAAAACTGAGAAAAAAAAATCTAAAAAAATAAAACAGAAGATATGGTAAAATAAATGTACAACAAAAATACATTTATAAAACCAACTAAATAATATATATTTTTTTAAAAATGACAAAAGTGAAAAACAAACAAATAACATAATTAAAAACTACACAAACAAAATCAAACAAAAATATCAAAAAATAAGATCCATCCACCCATCCATCCATCCATCCATCCATCCATCCATCCATCCATCCATCCATCCATCCATCCATCCATCCATCCATCCATCCATCTTCTATTGCTTATCCTGCAGAGTGCTGCAGGCTATCCCAGTTGACTACACCCTGGATTGGTCTCTCGTCAATCACAAGCATACCATTCACACTCACATTCACACGTCACTGAGTGGGAATGGAACCTGCGCTGCCTTTCACTGAATTCAGGCCAGCGTACAACTTTACCATGAGTTGGTAAAATAAAAACAACAAAAATCTAAAACAAACACAAAACAAGAACAAAAATTACAAAAGAATCAGCATGCACTTTACAATTTCGGCCTGAAATGAAGAGCAATTTTGAGAGTCAGTTATCCTACTCACAGCGTTCATGTCGATACCATTGGTGTAGGACCAGGCGTGCTGGAAGTATTCCTCCAGACGCTGCCGCAAGCCTCCAGGGATTTGATGGAAGCGGATGAATTCTTTGACTCGCAGCATCTGCGTGTGGTAGCGCGCCGTGCCCGAGTACAGCCTCTGGATGATGGCCGACACGTTGCCAAAGATGCTGGCGTACATCAGTGCTGCGACACAGGAGGAAAGCGCTTGTTGAGCAAAATTTCAAACGGGCCTTTGATGAAATGAAAATAACCAACAAAAATGAAAACATAAAATAAAGGCAAGCAGAAAAATAAAAAAGTAAAAAATAAAAGTATAACACTATATACTATTAAAAAACAACAAAAATGCTAAATGTATACAAGAATAAAAAGTAAGACAATGAAAATAAGAGCAAGAATGTTTTTAATAAAACATTTTTTAAAAGCACAAAAAATACTAATAAAACAAAAATTAAGAAAAAAAAATAAAAACAAGAACAGTAGCAAGCAACTAAAAGACAAATAAAAGAAAAAATATAAAAACATAAAAATGATACATGGAAAAAGAAGAAAACAAAAAACGAGAAATAAATAGAAACAAAAAAAATCAAAAATTTGATCATCATGTGAATATACATGTTTTTATAAAATATAAAAGGAAAAAAATCCAAAGAAAAACAACAACAACAAAAACCTAGAACAAAACCCAGTAAAAAATGAAATAAAACAAATTTAAAATAAATAAATAGAAATAAGATATGACCACAAAAAATACCAATAAAACAAAAATGAAGAAAAAAACAAGAACAGTAGCAAACAATTAAAAGACAAATAAAAGAAAAATATAAAAACATGCAATGATACACGAAAAAAGAAGAAAACAAAAAACAAGAAACAAATTAAAACAAAAAAAAATCCAAAACATGATAAACATGTGAATATACATGTTTTTATAAAATATAAAAGGAAAAAATCCAAAGAGAACAACCCCAAAAAAACCTTGAACAAAAAAGAGGAAAAAAAATTAAATGAAAACTAAATTAAAATAAATAAATAAAAATAAAAATAAGATATGCCCGCAAAAATAACTAAATAAAGTTACAATAAAAATGAAACAAAGCAAAACACTGTTCATCCTCTAAAACAGTCACCACGCTGACCGCAGGACATGCACTCTTACGAGAGCAGGCAACCGAATGCCACAAACGCAAAAGGTACTCACATCCAATGAGCATGACGCAGATGGAGAAGATCTTCTCCGGGTTGGTGTTGGGCGAGACGTTTCCGAAGCCGACGCTGGTGAGGCTGCTGAAGGTGAAGTAGAGCGCCGTGACGTACTTGTCCTTGATGGACGGCCCCGACGCCGCGTCGCTGTCGTTGTACTGCTTGCCGATCTGCTCGGCCAGGTTGTCCAGCCAGCCGATCTTCAGGACGCCCACGCGCGCTGAGCTGGTGCGCTCCACGTTGCCGATGGCGTACCAGATGCACGCCAGCCAGTGGGCGATCAGGGCAAAGGTGCACATCAGCAGGAAGAGCACGGCGGCGCCGTACTCCGAGTAGCGGTCCAGCTTGCGGGCCACGCGCACCAGACGCAGCAGGCGCGCCGTCTTCAGCAGGCCGATCAGCGTGGTCGTCTGCGGCTGGGAGAGAGATGCCATCTTGTTACGACGCTCAACTGGGACTGCAGCTCTTGAATATTTTTAGAATTGATTCCATCTGATATCCCAATTGATGAAAAATTATTACACACCTAAACCAATATGAAATACACATGTGATGTACAGGCATTATTTTTGTCCACCAGCCTCATGTTATACAGTGTAGCATGTGTGACTTTGAATGTGTGTGGCTTTAAAAGGTGGGCATTGATCTTGTGAGTGACATTTGCGTTATTGAATGAGTATGCATGTGGCTGTTGTTAGCTCAGGTTAGCGTTGAGTTGCAGAGCATTAGTTGTGGCTGTTGAAGCTTGTCTGAATTTGCTTTGTACGTGTTTATTTTGTTACCGTTTATTCATTCATGTGACCGAAAGGCAATAGCATGAATACTGTAAATAAGCTTGAAGCCTCGTTCATAAAAGAAATGTCTGCTAAATGCTTGTTGTAAAGTGAGTTGAGTTGACTGCCATCAAACAGTACTCGGATCTCAAATTTTTGCTCTCAAGTTAAAGCAAAAAATATCATTCAAATGACCCATACGTCGAAAACCTTTCAAGGCACTAGTGTTAATTTCGTCAACGAAAACTAAACAAAGATTATGATTTCGTCAACACACATTATTCACTGTACTAAAACTAGACTAGACGAGACTAAAACCCTCATTAATAAACAATAACTAGGATAACATCAATATGCATTTTCTTTGAAAAATGAAGACAAGGCGAAAATGAACTTCACTTAAAGGGATACTTTACTTATTTAGCCATTTTGGCTAAATAACATTAAATAACATTAATAACATTAATATTTTGCCTATAAAAAAAAGAAGATATTTTCATTATTTTTCATGTACAATCAGTACCTTTAAAAACACATTTTGCAACTTGCTGTCGACTGAAAATGGCATCACAAGGGCTCAGGTAACCAATCACAGCTCAGCTTATGAATGTCACATGACCAAACCTAGAAAACAGGTGAGCTGTGATTGGTTACCTGAGCCCTTGTGATGTCATTTTCAGTCGACAGAAAGTTGCAAAATGTGTTTATAAAGGTATTAATTGGATGTGAAAAATAATGAAAGTGTCAAATTAATTAAAGACAAAATATTAACTTTTTATTGCTATAATGGGCTAAATAAGTGAAGTATCCCTTTAATAAAAACTGGATTAAAATTTAAGGACATTTTAGTTCATGAGCAAAAACGAGACGAAAAATCTGATGTTTCAAATTCTTGTCTTTGCTAATCTGTCACTATAACGTTCCAGCAATAATGTTAATCCGATCGCTAACTAATGCTGGCTAATTTACTAGCTCATAGCATGGAGCCATGTAAGCCACTTGTTGATTTACTGTAATTGTGTGTGAAGTTTTGATTTTCATCAAAAAGATGAGAGAAAATTTTATGTGAAAATTGTAGATCTGAAATGTTCAACATAATCTGCTGACAAAAAAAATAAAAATAAAAAATACATGGGTTAAAACAGTCCTGACTAAAACGTTAACAGTTTGTGTTGACTAAAACTAGATGAATAAAATTATATTTTCTTGGACTAAAATAAAGACGAAAACGCGAGATTTAAAGTCGATTAAAAAAGGACAAAATTTAAAAATGGCGGATAAAATTAATACTACCAGGCACTTTACCACCGTATTTCCATTTCTTCCATACCTCCTCTGAGCCGGAGCGGAAGATGAGCAGGTCGAAGGGTATGGCGGCCACGATGTCGATGAGGAACCAACCCTTGAAGTAGTGCTGGGCGATGCGGCCAGGGTGGCTGACCACTTCGTCGTTGCGGTTGACGTAGGTGGTCCGGAAGTTGATGAGGATGTCCACGATGAACATGACGTCCACCACCAGGTCCACCACGTTGAGAGGGTTGCACGTGTAGCCGCACGTCCGCCGCCGGTCCTCCTCCACCTCGTTGAGGAGAAAGGCGGCCGAGTAGGGCGTGAAGATGGCCGTGTAGATGACAAGCAGCAGGATGAGCCAGTCCCACATGGCCTTAAAGGGGCTGTAGTGCAGGATGGTCCAGCGGTGGATGCGCGGGGCCTGCAGCTTGTACTCGGGAAGCACGTCGGCGCCCAGAGACAGCACCTGACCGGGAAGGAAGACATTGGCTGACACCATAGCTCACTGGACATTTCAGTACGCTGTATAATCAGATCCAAGAAAACAATTGTGCCTTTCCGCATTGAATTGATCAGTTTTGGGCGTTTCTGATATTTTGGGTACAAAACCGTGGAAACAGCAAGTCACAATCCCATGTACAGGACTGTCTCAGAAAATTTGAATATTGTGGTAAAGTCCATTATTTTCTGTAATGCAATTAAATAAGCAAAAATGCGAAACATTCTGGATTCATTACAAAGCAAGTGAAATATTGCAAGCTTTTTTATTCTTTTAATATTGCTGATTATGGCATTTTTTTTACTTGGTCTGAGGAAATATTCTAATATTTTGAGATAAGATATTTGGCTGAAAATGCCATAATCAGCAATATTAAAACAATAAAAGGCTTGCAATATTTCAGTTGATTAGTAATGAATCCAGAATGTATGGCATTTTGCTTATTTAATTGCATTACAGAAAATAATGGACTTTATCACAATATTCTAATTTTCTGAGACAGTCCTGTACGCTACTATCAAAATCCAACATTGTTGCAAAAAAACTAACAAACATATATTAATGAATATTAAACAAAAAAAATGAGGATAGGGAACTGTTTTTAAAGTAAAAATAAAATAAAAACCAAAAAAAAAAAAAAAAACCCACACACAAAGTCCCTCCCCCAACACACAAAATCAACAAAAATAAGACAACAAAAGTAATTAAATTAAATTAATTAAATCTAAATTATCTATCTATCTATCTATCTATCTATCTATCTATCTATCTATCTATCTATCTATCTATCTATCTATCTATCTATCTATCTATCTATATTATTATTATTATTATTATTATTATTATTAAATTATTGTGTTTAATGTTCAATTTTACGTATTTGGTTGAGAAAGCATTAAAACAAATGCAATAAAAATACAATATGAGAAAAAATAAATATAATAAAAGGGGGAAAATGAAACTAAAATCGATGAAAAAGAAAATACAATATTTAAACAATAGGCTACATTAATTTTTAAATAAATAAAAAAAACAAGAAAATACCAAAAACAAATAGGGAAGAAAATTAAACAAGAACAACTATGCTCTTGTATTAGAGATCATGAAATTGCTCAAAATTGCAACAAAATGGCCACTGAATGCCAAAGGAGAAAAAAATCTAAATAAAAGTACTTACAAACCCGTTTTTACAAAACAGTTTAACAACAATAATTCATCAAGCTAGCTATTTGCATTTCCAACAGAGTAAACAGACTAGAACCCGTAATGCAATACCGTTGTACACCACTATAATAATAATAATAATAATAATAATACACATATTGTTACATTCATAACTCAATCAAAACTATTATGACATGGCTGGTCTCTTTGAAAAAGTGGATATGTGCATTCCAGCTCCGAAAAAGTGAAGCAAGCACAAATACTCTTTGTATCACAAACCCACTTTGAAGGTTTAGTATCCTACTGACCGGGATGACAACCAGAGTCTCCATCTGCACCCTAGCATCCTTCTGACCACCACAACAGCACAAGAGCAAACTCCTCCAAAGCCTTTGCAACGCCACCTGCCTTGCTTCTTCATCTCCTCTTTTCTCCAGCATCATTTTATGTTACAAGCGCCTTCCAATGCGTGTACGTACTCCCTGCTAAAGGGTCCACAGTCAAAATGAAAAACAGGACCACTTTCACCTGCTTCTGTCCCAACCATGTGACCCCATTTTGGTTTCAACAGGCAATAAGTGCTACATTGATTGACTGCCAGGCGATGGAGTGATGAGCCAAACTGCCAGGAGCCTGAAATCACAGTCTGTAGCCTAAAGGCCTCGAGTAAGCTGCAGAAATTCATTGAAATGTAGAAAAACTTCAATCAAACAGTTTACGAACATGTTAATTATGTCTGTTTCAGGGGTTCAAAGACTTTGAAGGACCCTGATCACCATCATCACACAGTGAGGTCATTCCAGACCAGAAGCCAGGTGAAGTTCTGAATATGCAAGAAGATGACAATGCATGATGAGAAAGGTGGACATCTTGCGTATGTTGCAGCAAAGCCAAAACTCAGTTTAGGAAAGGGAACCAGTGGTAATGAAGCCAAAAACATTTGTTTTGGCAAGAAACACTGTGTGGGCAACAATGATCCAAAGTACATTTTTAGCAAGTGTGGCAAACAAAGGCTAACTAACAATTTAGACAAGTAAATAGGGACCAAAAAGTGTGCTGTCTTAAATCATACTCATATAATCGTTATCATAAATTTGTGGGGAATTGTATTATTGATCAGAGAGCAAAATGATGTCACCAATATGATGTTTGCATTTGGGCTGCATGAATCGGATGCTTTTCATGTCCTGGCCAAGCTAATTTGCGCTCTACTTTGCATGATGTGATCTGTCACAAAGAAGCTCAGCTGCTGCCTCCGACTCACGTAACCGGAGAATTCTCACCCAGGAACCGCAAGAAGTATATTAATGTTCTGTTTCCACTTGTCGAGCTCATAGCTGAAAATAACCACCTTAAATAAAGTCAGACACATTATGAAATAGCCAGCGTGTTAAGAGCTTGACTATATTTGGGAACAAATCGAAATAAGGCCATTTCGGGGTCACCGAAATGTTGAGAGAAGCGAGTTTGGTGTCGGTTCGAAATCTGGTTCAGAGACACTCGGGGCCTCGCAGGGGGCACCGATGGGGCCGCTGTGACCTGCTGCATACATGCGGAAGGGCGACATGCGACATCAAAGTGTAAACAGAAGGGTCACTCATCCAACAAGTTATTGACGTGCTCTGTTTTGTAATGAGCACCAGAACGTCGCATGCAACCCATCAGCTCGTTATAATTAACATGGCACCAGTTCATGACTGCATGGGGATCTCGTTAGCCTGGCGGGAAGTCGACATCATTGATACATGACAGTTTGGGAAAAGTAAATCGTCAATAGCATCATAATTTCCATGTTCAAAAGGAGTAGGAAGAAGTACAAAAACTTATCTGGTCTTACTCCCTAATGCTTCTATCATAATGATTTACTAAAGTTGTTCTTACTAACATTAAAATTAAACAATAGAAAATAAACAAAACATGTTTATCTTAAGTGCACAGATATATTTGGTATGCGTTATAAGTCCTTATACATTACATATACGCAAAGAAGTGAGAGCAAAAGTAAAGCCTACATAAACAATAAATTCCCAAACATTAAGTATTGAACAAATGTGGGCACGCATGCACATGCCCATACACGCACATTACATACACGTATAAACATACATAAACACACATTTACTTACATTTATACATGATTTACATGTTTTTCTATCATTAGCTTTTTAAACCTCTTTTTAAATACAGTCATTGATTCACATTTTTTTCAGTTCGATTTCAACTGTTCCACAAATTAACCCCTTTAACAGAAACACACATTTGCTTTATATTTGTTCTTATCATTGTTTTTTGAAAGTCACTTGTGCCCCGTAACCCATAGCAACAGCCCTTTGATTTGGAATAACTTCTGAATACTGTGGCAAAGTTGTATACTTTGTACATTATTTGAGCTGTTTTAAATTCGACAAGGTCATAGAATTTGAGAGTATTTAATTTAATGAATAACGGATTTGGTGGTTCTATATAATGTGAGTGATTAATTATTCGTATGGCTCTTTTTTTCTAATTTAAAGACAGATTGTTTGTTGGTTTTGTATGTAGTCCCCATATTTCGACACAATAAATCTGGTATGGCAGTAATTATGTGCAATATAATGTATACAATGATTTCTTATTCAAAATATCATTGGTTTTATACAAGATACCTAAGTTTTGAGATATTTTTCTTTTAACATTTTCTACATGTGATTTGGAGCACAATTTTAGGGCAACAAAGCCAAAACTACAAAAAATAATAAATAATTTTTTTTTTTAACTTGTCTTTTTTTTTTTTTTTTTTTTTGCGGGTGGCGGGGGTGGGGGGGGGTGTTGCTGGGGATTGACTGATGGTTACAAATTAAGCCAGCATGACAGTTAACAAGGGATCCCAAAACCAAAGCTATCATTTTGGGCAAAACAAAAAACAAAAAAACAAACAGTGCCAACGAGTCAAAAAGTAGCAAGTAAAGTTGAGTCATTAGCATCATTTGGGCAAGCAACCATTGGACAACTGAGCCAAAACAACAAATCTGGCAAACTAAGAAACAAACAAACAAACAAACAAACAAACATAAATGAGCTCCTGTGGTCACATGGCAACAACATATCCTGACTTCCTGTTGCTCACCTGTCAGCTCCACATAGAAAAAGAGGAGCACTTTAGCAGAAAATGAGTGAGTTATCATGTGTTTATAAATCCAAATAAAAGTACTCACAGGCTGTAGTTTCTGCTTGAAGCTCATGTTGAAGTGTACTTCATGCTAACCGCAGAGACAGCAACCTCTGTCTGTCCATCTACACCTCTCCCTCAAATAAATTCCTCCCCCTTGCTTTCTCTCTGTCCTTCTCCATCCCCTGCATTAGGCCCAACCCAAACATTAAAAAATGACCTCCATGTGACATGATGACATCACAAGCACGGATGTGATCCATGACAAAATGACCGATAAACTGTTGGCAACAAAGTCTAAACTATAGTAAGGACAAGTAAAGTGGGGACAAAGAAGCCTAAAATATACAACTTGGGCTAATAAACTGTGCGCAACAAAACCTGAACAACAATTTCGGCAAGTAAAAAACAAACAAACAAACAAAATGTACAATTTAGAGTGACGCATAATACTCAGCAGTCAATTCAAGAGTAAAATTCTGAATTTTGATTGACAGTAAATCAACAATGTGTTCCATAATTAAGCCTGCAAGAGATACACAATATTAGGAACAACTCCATTACATGGCAGGTGAGAAAACATTTAAATGCACTGAATGGCAAAAATAAAAATAAAAAAATAAAAAAATGTGATATTAATGTCATGGTACCAAGCATCATTGCAGTTTAAAATTTGCATTTGAATGTAGGGAAATTATTGGCACTTACAAATAAAATCCTCACATTTCCCCTGTGGAAGCCAGGGGGTGCTATGCACACACACATGCACGCACGCTCACACGCACACATAAATCCAGTCTTTCCTGCTCGATCACGCCATGCAGACCAATCGATAGCAGCGAGGATCAATGGCAACCTTCATTTCGCTTTGCAAGGTGCCAATCGAAACTCAATTAAGCAGCTGGCAATTTTTATGACGCAACAATAACGAAGGAAAAGACAATTTAACGCCTTACTCACTATGACGCGTGTGTTTGGGGAGGTTTTAGCCTGCAAGGCGTATTCAAGTAAACGCTGTCCTCCACATCCATTAGCCCAAGAGAACAAGGTCACGCACCCCCAGCCGGCCAGATAGCCAGGCAACGTTGTTCGATGGGCACAAACAGACACCACACTCTTTGCTTGCGTTTGGCAAGACAACCAGGCAAAGCTACATTTTAAAAATAACAATTTTGTTAAGCAAACCAGGGTCAACAAAGCCAAAACAAAATGCAATCAAATGGAAGGTAACAAAGAGGAACTGATAAAGAAACCGGAGTCAACAAAGCCAGATTCTTAAGTAACCTTGGGCAAAAAAAAAAAAAAAAAAAAAAGATAAATTAAAAGACTACACCGGAGAAACAATGCCAAATTGACAAGTAGGCAAGGGCAACAAAATCAAATTAGCAAGTACAAGTGCCACCAAAGGCAAATTGATAAGTCAAACAGGGTCGACAAAGTCAAACTGGCAAATAATCAGAGTCAAATTGACATGTAAACTGCGGGCAACAAAACCAAACTGCTTGGCGCAAACTTGAATTCATGACACAGAAAATGCAACAAGCTCTGGGCTAAATATATTTCTGTGTTACTGGCACATGGCTGCTTTCCTTGATGTTACAAGAGCTTTCTTGTGTCGAGGTGGTTTTGACACTGTAGTGCTGTGGAGGCGACACAGTGTGCGCGGCGCGAAGACACATGTCACACCTCAGGTGAGATTATTTCTTCCCGCACATCATCGAGCGCCACCGCCAAGAAGCCGGAGGCGGCCCTCCATTTATAGACATTCTCGTGTGTGTGATTGCATGAGAGCGGAGATACTTAATGACCTGAACCTGTCACACAAACACATGCATGTATGCACACCCACACACACATATACACACACAGTGAGAGGAAAAAGGAAGTGAGAGTTAGAGATGTTCTCACAGTAGGTAGTGGAGGAGTAGAAAGTCGTAATTTAAATGTCACTTTCACCTCCAGCTAAAAGATAAATGACAGCGAGAACACTCAAAAGACCTCTGCCAAGGCTTGAACATTTGTCCTTGGCTAAATTATGGAATGTAGGACCTTAAAAGGTAAAAGCAGCTCAAACTAGAGATCAACATGTAATATGATCCTCCACGAAAACAATGAAATACGACAAAGATGTGTCTGAGCATTTTTCCAAGAGTTTTTTTGATGTTGTATTTTACACTGGCGTTACTCGGTCTGGATCAGATCAGGACTAAAATTTGCTTTGATATGGTTTGGCAAATCTCCCCATTGTGGAACCTATAAATGTTATCTTGTCTTACGCTTTAGGTTGTAAGAACAAAGAACAGACCTTTGCCAAGGCTTAACATCTGTCCGCTGGCAAATCGGTGACTGGGCAACTGCCATGTAACAACTTCAAAGGTGAAAGCAAGTCAAATTTCATTCAAAAGGAACAAAGAGCAATACGATCCTACAGAAAAAGTAATTTGTTGACATATGACCAATCTTTGAGCATCTGACCATTTACTATAGGATTTTCTATGTTGCGTTGACACTGTCATAAATGCTAAATATGGATCAGATCGGGACTAAAACTTGATGTGATTTTACATTTTAGAAACAAAACAAAGTGTAATAATAGCCACTAGAAAACAACTAATTTGATAAAATTTCACAAAGATATACTGCAAGCATATAAACAAGTATGGGAATTCACTTTGCATTTACACTGTCATAAATGCTAAATCTGGATCAGATCTGGACTAAAACTTGATGTGATTTTACATCTTAGGAACAAAACAAAATGTAATAATAAAAGGCACTCAAAACAACAAATTTGATACAATTTCACAAAGATATACTGCATCTAAAAAAATAATTTCATAAAATTTCACAAAGATATACTGCAAGTGTATAGACACGTATGGAAATTCACTTTGCATTTACACTGTCATAAATGCTAAATCTGGATCAGATCTAGACTAAAACTTGATGTGATTTTACATCTTAGAAACAAAACAAAATGTAATAAGAGACACTAAAAATCAACTAATTTGATAACATTTCACAAAGATATACTGAATTAATGAATGCCTTTATTGTCATTGTAAATAGATAAATACAACGAAATACTGCAAGTGTATAAACACGTATGGGGATTCCCTTTGCATTTACACTGTCACTAAATGCCCAATCTGGATCAGATCTGGATTACTATTTGGTGCAATATTATAGTTTACAAAAGCAAATTCCTTTGACACAGGACAAAATTTGACAGCGATATGAAGCGTTAGCCTTGTAGCATAATTTGCTAAGTTCATATCAATTAAAAAAATGAATTGTGCTTGCAAATGTTTTGTTTTTCGTAGTTTTCTGAAAATGTTCAAATATGACTTAGACATTGATGCTATTAGGCCAGTGCTTCTCAAATAGTGGGGCGGGACCCCCCAGGGGGGCGCGAGGCTTCGTCAAGGGGGGCGCGTTTGACCTCTGGGAACATGCTTTTTTATTTTTATTTATTTATTTTTTACTGTCTTAGAATAAAGTGCAATTGCACCTCCACTACATTAGGGGCCAGTGGCGTTCTCATTGGCAGAGTATGCGCTGGGAGCATTCGCTCGGTGGTGTAGGGGTTTTGTTTGCACTGAGCATGCGCGCTTTGCACACACACAGGGTATGAGTATGAAGTGTAGGCACGAAGTGTAGCAGACCCTCAAGTGACACCATGAAAAAATGTTTAACAGGGATGAGAAGACAGGCGGAAAGAGACGGAGATAAAGAGACAAAGCAGAGTCGCCCGAAAGCTAAGACGAGGAAATATGACTAAGCGCTTGGGTGGGGGCGAGATGTTTTCTTCTTCCTAGGGGGGGCATGACAGAAAATAATTGAGAAGCACTGTATTAGGCAAACGCCCAAGCGTAATCCCCCTGGCGGAGGTAACAACGACTTGTGATCTCACCTGTGTTACCTGCGTCACCTTCTCAGTGACATTCTGCGTTCTGTCTTTGACTTTGCTGGGTGCGATGATCTCGATCTCACCGGGCGACGGCGGCCTGACGCGGTCCGAGCCGAAGGTGAGCGTCACCTGCGGGATGCGCCCGATGGCCCGATGCCTCATCAGGTCCGAGTCCGAGGTGGAGTTGGCGCCGCTCGGCTTCAGATCTGCACAAAGCAAAATATTGCGATTGAAACGTATTGTTGTCTTTTCTTCTTGCTTTTTGATTTCTTTTCTCGGTCTCCTCTCAAACGGAGAAACTGAAGGGATTGTTGATGCTTTTTAATGTTCACTTTTTCATTTCATTTCCGCTGTCCCCTCCAACCTAACCCTATTGTGGTTTGTTCTCATTCTTCCGTCCATTATTTTTTACTTATTTTTCTAAAGGCCTATATGAGCGCTTCTAAGACTCACTGTTAGTCCGAGATTCTCCGGGGCGAGCGCTCCACTCTGCTTTCATCCCGTCAATGTCGTCCAGAGAGGAGGCGCGTCGCAGGCTGCGGACACTTTCCCTGGAGCTGCTTCGGGATAAGGTCCCCCTGGTTAACGGCAGGCCCGGGTCCAGGCGGTCCGTCAGCAGGGAGCGACGCTTGGTGCAGGGATTGGCGGCGGGAGAGGGAGGTTCCAGGTCTTGTTCGATGAGGGCTTCGGTCTCCGACTGCATGCAGCTCTCCTTAGACGGGATGCGGAAATCCTTCAGGGGGACTTGCTCACTGTTGGGCTTCAGAGAAAAAAAAGTGATCTTCAGTACCCCTTTTTGTTCAGCCTACGGTATACCAGCACGAGTACTCAACTCTTGAGTAGTCATCCATACCGAGTATGGATACCACGAGTACTTCTGATACATAAAATCAAAAACAAAAACAATAACAAATCATTTCAAAGCAAGACATATTTATTCCAAAATAGCATGAAATTAATGGCAATTTTCTATTAAACGGCTGCCGATACTGGTATCAATCACTGTTGCGAGTATAAATGCATACAGTATTTATTTATTTATTTATTCATTAGGGGTGTAACAAAAGCTGTTTCAAATCAGAAGTTCCTTTTTGATTTGATCAACCAAATCGAATTGTTACATTTTGAAATCATGGCATCTTTGAATCATATTGCCATTTATGTATCAGGATACGTATCGAATCATCTTTTATGAAAGATGTAGACCAGATATAAATCTGCTTGACATCATTGAGTATTTGTTGTTTCTTCGACTTTAATTAACTCAGCTATTTTGGGCTTTGGAGGGTTTTTAAATATTATTGAAGATTAATAAACATGACAAAAGTTTCAGCCGTACCATAATGAATCAAATTGTAATCCCGCTGAATTAAACCAAAATGAATCATGGCCAAAAGTTTGGACACGCCTTCTCATGCAATTCATTTTTATTATTTTCGTGACTATTTTCATTGTCGATTCTCACTGAAGGTATCAAAACTATGAATGAACACATGTAGAGTTATGTACTTAAAAAAAAAAGGTGAAATAATTGAAAACATGTTTTCATCCATGGGCAAGTAATTTTGTTTTTTTAGTTTTAATGACTTCTTTTTACACTTATATGACAATAGAAATGTTTTTTAAAAATGACACCAAGAGCCTCCCATACTAATTATTTTTTTATGTAAACTCACCTGGTTGTGACGATTAGTTGTGCTAAATTTGCAACTTATACTCTCTACTTACTCCGCCAAGGACAACCTGTGATGGCCCCACAGCTGAATGTTTTGTTTCCAAAAAGTTTTGAATATTGGTGAGCGTGAGGCAGCAAAAGAAAGGAATGTGTGTGTTGGTGTGTGTGTGTGCGCGTGTTTGAATGTGTCCGACGTGACGGAGTATGTTTCCGGATTGCTTGCTCATGGATCCTGTCAGGAAGTGTCATCCCTCAAAAAACACAGCAGAGACGTCCAAACATGAGCGAGCGGTTCATTTGTTTTTCATTCATCTCTTTGACGGCTTTTTCCCTATTACATAATTCCCTGCAGCTGTTTAATGGCACTTTCACGTGGAATTTCGTGAGAACGGACCACAAGAAGGAAGACTTTGCTGTCTTTGAATGATCACAGTTTTTTTTTTTCCAATAGAAAGTGAGCATTATTACATTTATGTATTCTATAAAAAGTTCTCCTACCTGCAAATAGTCCACCACGACACCCTCAAATTGATCTTTAGAAAGTGACTGCCGCCGCATGGAGTGCAACGTTGGCAGTCGCATCTTCAACCTGCGATTCTGACCTGAGAGGGAATTAAGAATTACGATAAAGATCATGTTTGGAAGAGCAACAAACACTTGAGAAATTTGGTAGAAAGAAAAACAAAAGTGAAAAGAATAAGCTAAAAAAAACAACAACAAACTAGAATCAAGTCAAGAATGATGGCAGTTGAAGCAAGATGACCAAACTAGAAAATGAGCTACAAATGACAAAACTAAAGTTAAAAAAGGGAAAAAAAATAATAATACATACGGTAAATAAAATAAAACAAGACACAAATGAGAAGGTTCGCTAAAAAAGAGGCAAAAACAGACGAATGAGGCAAATAAAAACAAAAAGAGTCAAGAATTACAAGAAAGCAGACAAAACTGCAACAAAATGAGAAGCATAAACAGAGTGAGAAATAGAAAATAACCAGACAAAAATGACAAACTACACTAAAAGTGTGACAAAATCCGATGTAAAGGTTTACGAAAGTGACAAATGCAAGATGCAGATGACAGAAAATGACCAAAAGAAATAAAGGCAAAAAGTAGATGCAAGCAGTAACACCCACAACGGAAAAATACAAGATGAAACCAAGTGAAAAGTTATAGCGACAAGGAGTAGAAACATGACCAAAACACTGATACAAAAAAACAAGCTTGACAAAAATTAAAATAAAACAGACAAAAGCAAGAAGTTAAAAGCAGCAAGAAAAAGCTAACAATAACTTAATGAGACTAAAATGGCAAAAGTGGTGGAGAAATTACACAAAAATTACAAAACTAGTCGAAAAATGAGACAAAAGAGAATAGAAAGTGAAAAGAAAGGACAAATGTAAACAAGTAAAAAAGCAAGACAAATACGACTGCACTAGACAAAATGAAAAGCGAGAGGCTAGAAAGCAACAAAAACAAGAGCAAGGAGCAAACAACATGTCAAAAACAAGTAAAAGTCCAAAATAACAAAAAGGACAAGAGAGGGGGCAAAAGTCAACAGTGAGACAAAATGAAATGAAAACGACTAGAAAGTAACACAAATTAGACAAAGATGAGAAAAACAAATTAAAAACAAACAAGAAAATACAGTGGTGCCTTGAGATATGAGTTAAATCATTGTATGATCATGCTTGTGACTCGAAACACTGATATCACCAGTATCTCATGTAGACACTAACAAAGAAGAGTTAATTGCACTCTACAACTGTGTGTAACTCACTAAGATGCTTTGTTAATATTTAGCTAGCAGAAGACAAAGTTGTGTAGTTGTTGAAATACACAAAGTGTAATTCTCTTTGTTTTGTGTTTAGTTTGATGTTTAGTTTGATGTTAACTTCATCTTGAGGCCTCTTTTTATTGATCACTATCTGCTAAATCAAAGCAAAAAAAAAAATACAAAATTGGGCAAACGACAGCCCAAATCTGTAAAAAATAAAAAAATAAAAATAGTTTAATCACGAGACACCACTGTGGAGATAAAAAAAAAAAAATGATGTAAAAAAAAAAAAATGATGTAAAAAAAAAAAAAAATGAAATTCCTCACAGTAGAGCCATCCTTGGCTGACTCGCTGCCTGAGTCCAGACTTCTTGAGTGTGGGGTCAACGAGCTCCTGGAAGTCCAGGATGAACATGATGACCACACCTTCCTCATTCTTCACCGGGACGATGTCCACCATGCACGGCCTGCATGTGCCTGTCATTTCATGACATAATCATATTTGCAAGTGCAAGCGTGTAATTTTCAAGCAAGTCAAGTCATACAAGCTTACTTAGCGCAACTTATAATCAACTGATAAAATGTTTTTTTCACTGATTAGAATGCAAAAAAAAAAGTACGTTTTCACTTTTTTAATGCTTTAGTTTCAAGATTGCAATATTGCCTATTTTTTCACCAAATTGCCTTCTCAATTAAATGCTGAACTGAGAGTAGTTAAAGACGAGCTATTAGTAAGCTAAACTGTCAAGCTAACCTAGCTAGCTTCACAGTTTACACAGCGATCTTACCTGCTCTTGACAAATGAAAGTTCACCTAGATGTAGTGTCTTTGTCTTAGATTTGCAATATTTACATGTTGCTATGCTCCTGTTTTCCACTTTCATCCAAAAAGTCATCCTGCATTTTAATTGTAATCGTGTTTGGAGCTTCTTCTGTGGCACTTGCTCAATGAGGCAGCCTTAGCCCTCATCTCAATAACATGGACTTCTCGTGGATGGATTATGGATGATAAACACACAAAAAACATTTATTTTAAGAAAATGATTTTACTTTATTATTTACAATTGTTCCAAAATATAACTTCGAGTGTATTGAGTATTGCATTTTTCTATGCACATTTTGCACTTTTGTATATACTGTATAATATACTGTATAACATTTGTATGGCAAAATACAACATTTTGTAGTCAACCATTTCATTTTTGAGCAAATATTGTACTTTTGTGGCCAAACCCTTGTTGTGACATTATACTTTTTTTTTTTTTTTGTTTCCAAAAAACTAAGTTTGTGTGAACTAATACACTACTGTTGTCAAATTTCTGCGGTAGTAAGTAGAATTTTAGTTCCAAAACACAATTTTCTGTGGTTCACTATTACATGTTTCGCACTAACATTGCATTTTTGTGTCAAACCAGATGTTTTGTGGTCAACTATTTCTTTCTCTCTCTTTTTTTTTTTTTTCATGAATATTGCACTTTGGTGGTGATTGGTGAAATAAATATAAAACTTGTGTGACAATTGGCACATTTCTGTGTCAAAATACAACTTTCATGGTAAACTATTACATTGGAGTACTGTACACAATTATTATAATTTTATGACAAATATCTTCAAAATGTGGCAATATATAATCTTGTGTGGCAAAACAAAATCAATTGCATTTTTGTGTCCAAAACATTTATCTGTGACAATTTATTGCTTTTTCTGACAAGCTTGAGGTTGTTGTAATCAACTACTGCATCTTTGTGAATGAACATTATACTGCAGTGGCCACATGCAAGCATGTTATGATGTTTCACTATGGAACATAGCAAAGGGTTGAGGGGTACCTGGATTTGAACCAGAGACCTCTTGATCTGCAGTCAAATGCTCTACCACTGAGCTATACCCCGACAAGATGAAGCCTGCTGATTATGGACCAGATGTCACAAAAGAACTTGCACAATTTTTATTTTTTATTTTTTATTTTTTACATTTTTTTTATTTAATTTTTGTATTTTTTTCCCCCTCACGGGTAATTAACTCAAAACAGATTTTCAATTCATTCATCCATCCATCCATAATCTTAACCGCTCACTCCTCATAAGGGTTGCAGGGGGAGCTGGAGCCTATCCCAGCTGGCTCTGGGCAGTAGGCGGGGTACACCCTGGAGTGGTTGCCAGCCAATCGCAGGGCACACAGAGACGAACAACCATCCATACGCACAAGCACACCTAGGGACAATTCAGAGCACCTAATTATTGTACCAGTACCTTCTTTGGAGTAGTAGAGGATCTCCACCTTGCGCTCCTCGGAGCCGAGCAGGGCTTGAGCTAGCTGCGCCAGGGCACTCTTCATGGTGCCGGGCCCCACCAGGAACTGGCAAGTGCACGGCTGCTGCATGATCTCGGCCCGCGTGAAGCCGAACATCTGGCAGAAGGCCTCGTTGCAGAAGATGATGCCGCAGTTCTTCATCTGCGCGTTGGCGATCACAAACTTGCGATCTGGAAGGTCCACATGTCAAGGTTTAGCTGCACTAAGGCTTTAAATATTAATTATTTATTGACATGTTTTATTGGAACCATTAATGTAATTAGTTATAAAAATGACATTTTATGTGGATAAAAGCATCTTAGTTTGACCAAACATGCTAAAGCAGGTAAGCTTGGTGTCATACAAGCTAGCTATTATTTGGATGTGGTTTATTTTTGTTTGTTTTGTTTTGTTTTGTGTTTGTTAGTTAGAACTTCCTCATGAATTTTTTAACTAATGTACAATTTTCTTTTAGAATGAAGCAATTTATTTTAAATGAGACATTATGTGCATTACTTTTACAGTTTTTGTCAACAAATACTAGTGTAGTACTCAAATTTTGCACTTTTGTGACTAAATCATTTTGACAATATACTGCACTGTATAACTTTTGTACCAGCACTACCACTCATAGTAGTACAATTACTCTTGTTACTATTGCGTATACACCCAATTAATAAAAAAAAAAAATAGACTTGTGATTTTCTAATGAAATACATATACATCATACCAAGCACGTGTTGTAGGAAGTGCATATATTGGTCAAGTGTCCACCTTTTTTTTAAAAAACAAAACAAAACAAGCACAACATGTACGTGCAACAACAAATTGTGCGCGCTGACAGGCTGGACATGTTTGCATTTAATGAGCACCCAGTAGACATTCACATAACAGCAGGATTCAGCTATCAAGCTCACTGTGACTGTTTAACAAACATTTTTGACATTCTGAAAGGAAAGGTTTTCATATTAGTTGATATTTTACTATGACAATGCATGTTAAGCTTGACAACATCCAACTACACAAATAATGCACTGAAAATTATTAACCATATGTCAAGTCAAGTCAAGTCATCTTTATATATTTATTTATTTATTTATTTGATTGAAAAACTTTTTAAGAGACTTAGCATTGTACTTTTGTACTTGCATGTATGCAAATGTTTGACCAGTTATAATAACACCTCAGAGTTTGATTATTGGGCTACATCTGAATGATGGCTGAGTGATTGTGATGAGGTCACCAAAGGCACTTCAAAGTAATATTGACCCATTTGCTAGCTGTAGCAACCTAGCTTTGGTAATTAGCGCCATTTTTGTTTTGTTCAAATCCGGTTTCCTTTAGCATTTGCAAGCTGTTGCTGCTTATCTTTTGCTTGTTGCCCATATAAAAACAATCTTTTGTATATATATTATTGTATGAGGAAAAGAAAATGTATTTGATCTATTTTAATCAAGCAACCGTTTCAGGGTGTGCCTGCGCAAAGACAGCTGGGATAGACTACAGCTGCCCCATGACCCTTGTGAGGGATAAGCCATTTAGTGAATGGACAATAGATGGATGGGTGCATATTTTAAACCAATATGTTACCTTTAATCAGAATAGAAAGCTCTCCTGACATCATGCTCCTTTTTAATGGTGAGCTTATTGAGTTCCAGTCATTTTCTAGGTATGTTGCCACTCGTGTCCAGTAAAAGATGCTCACTTCATTCTCCATTTTGTGTGTGACAATACATTATGTCTTGTTAGCTATTAATACAGTCAACAATCATGTGGAGTGGAACTAATGAAGTGGAGCTTTCCAGGCTGCTTAGCATCACAATGACTCCTGAGAGGCCACAGAGGAGCAGCTGGACACTTAACAGACTTATTCGGAAATGTCACTGCTTTGCTACGTGTACTATTTCAGTACAGCTCATTTCCATTGAACCTTGGCATTGGATTTTGATGCCATTTAGGATAAATAAAATATTCTTTCACTTTACTTTTCTACACTGTATGCCACCTTTTCTGGTTTCAGTGTAAAATTCATTGTGTCCCCCCCAGCAGGTGAGCATGCTGCTTAGCAACCACTAAGTGACAAAGAGGGTTTCAAAATGCCAATATGTGGAGCAAAGGAAGATGGGATGTAGCACAGAAGGCCCCCAAGGGGATTGTGGGTAGCCAGAGTGATGTCACAATCAAAGACGAACGCATCGGGATCATGACTCATATTCATTGAAGTCGGCAGTTAAAAAGCTGAAAACAGAGCAGGCCAACCTCTGTGGTTGCATATGTTGCATACGTGTCTGCCTTAAGCTGCTACATTAACATTAGCACACTTACATCAAATATTTTGATTGTGTTTGAACTTCTTCCTCTGAAGCTGGGAAATTCCTTCAGTATATTTATATAGCAGCATAATTTCTCGACAGTTAGGCATAATCAAGGATGTGTGATTTGTGTGATCTACTCCAGTGTGCTATTACTCTTCTTAGTCCTGATACTTGTCGCTTTTGAAATATGCAAATTTGTCTAGAAAGGATATCAAAAGAGACAGAATAGCAATGACATGATGGCATCGCCTCGACCAATCACATTGTGCTGATGTCATCATGTATATTACTATGACAGCCTAGGATGTGCCAACCAGCAACATAGTCCTCAATTACAGTATTTTTTTTTTTTTTTTTTATCATGAACACCTTCTCTCAGAATTCAATAGAGGCGACATTTCAAAACAGATGCAGACAATCGAAAACAAAATGAGCAAATTGATCTACAGTGATGTGCTATTACTTTTCTGAGTTTTTCCACTTCCTGTTTTTGAGATATTTGACTCCCAAAGTTTAAGGCATTTCAGCAACATCATCTCTCAGTGTTTCACAGCAGTGTCATTACTAGGGATGTAACGATATCCAAATATCACGATACGATATTATCACGATATGAAGCTGACGATACGATAATTATCACGATATTGTGGGGAGGTTGGCGATAGTTAAAAAAGGTCAGAATATTGTAAAAAAAACTAAATAAATGAGGACATAATAAAATAAAGCACAATAATGTGATTTTGTACATAACAGCAATACATATAAACAACCTCCAATCTCTAATAACACTTAATATTGAGGCACTTACTCACCTAATGCAAGCACACATTGAGTTCCTCCACATTGACTCGCTTCACAAGCATATTACAATCCCCTTCATTTGACAATTAGTGATTTTAGACATAGAAGGGACAAAACATCCCTAATGAAATTTAAACTGTACTAAAAAATTAGCCACCAGATGGTGCTAGAACTGCACAAATGGAAATCAACCTGACTTTTTTAACAGATGTGTAGCTTTTAAATATCGACAACGATATTGTATTGTATTTAATATCACGATATTGCCATTATCGTTACATCCCTAGTCATTACCCAACAGATTCAGACATAAACAAAGAACAAAATGTGAGACTTGACCTATTCAACCCTGATGCATATTGCTTTTTGAGACATGTGACCAAGGACATCAATGGTTTCATTTCAGCAACCTCTATCAGAATTTAACAAGTGTCATTTTTCACTAGATTCAGACGAAATAACACATAATCTGCATTTAATTTATTTGGGCGTACTAATACTTTCTCAGCACTGACACTTGAAACATTTCATATTTCTTTCTTCATTACAAACTACAATATAAACTAAATTGAAGTCATTTTAAAGTGTAAATAGATCCATTTAATTCATTCAAAAGAAATGCAGTTTATAATCAAAATAAGGCAGCGATTCAAAAATGTTAAGAGACTTACTTTGCTCGTCAAATTTCCTGATGATGGTATCAAGGTAAGTGTTCTGAAGGGCGACGTGACCGCGTCTCACGGGCATCTTGACAATGGTGGTGATGACAACACATCAACCTTCCCGCAAAATCAAATCAGCAGCAAGAAGTGCCAAATTCGAATTCAAATGTAAAGTACACATGCAAAGCTGCTGAGGGATGCTGATGCTGCCTGGAAGATGATAATGATGATGAAGGCTGGTTGCCAGGGTGACATGGGATGCTGGATGTCACTGAGTTAAAAATTTAAAAAGGAGGAAAAGTACACTAAATTGCAGTTAATTTCAGACCATTAAACTGCAATTAAAAAATGAAGAAAAAAAAACCCAGATAAACAACAACAACAGAAAATAACACACAGGAAGTTGTCGCCTTTTGTTTAACCATTAAGATTGTGTGCTGAGAAAGTGCGCAGAAGAAGAAAAAGCAGACGAAAATTGGTCCCATCTACTCTATGCTGCTTTCACCGTCCCCCGCGGGTCCTCACAAGCCACCTGCGTCAAGCCAGCAAAGAAGCAGAGGAACGGAAAGAACCAGCAGTCAGCCTTTCAAAATAAGAGTTTATCCACGTCGAGACCTCTATCTCAAGTTTGAGACCCAAAATGTGGCTTGAGCAGATCTCGATCCAGATAATAACCCAATACAATTTGACATCATTACAAGTAATTGAAACAGTAGTTTTTGTATTTATTTAAAAAATAAATACATCTTTAAATTAGCGTTAAGACAAAGCATTGCTGTTAGATGCGATGGTGAGTGTCACTGATTGCTTATCTTTTGACTTTGTTTTTGCCTTTTATTCTGTTTTCTTCTAGTGTTTTAGCGTTTGATGAGTTTTTATGTATGAAAGGTGCTATAAAGTTTGATTTGATTTGAGATCCATGCCCTGTGATTGTCAGGCGAGCTGGCCGAAACGTACTTCACCTCTCATTCAAACTCAGCTAGGCTAAGCTTTAAGCCCTACTATGGGAAAGCGGTATAGGAAATGGATAGATGTAAAAATGCTCCAGAATTAATTCTGAAATAGATCAAAATTTCTATTTCATTTTTTTTTTTTTTAAATGAGTCACATTTTTTAATTGTTACCCAAAAAAAATATACATGAACAATTACTTAGGATGAAATCCAAAGTGAAAAACAAAAACTTGAAAATATAAACACATAGCCTACTGTCCCAAAATAAATAAATGCATAGGTAAATAAAGAAATTTTACAAAATGAGTATTTATTTAAGACATTTTAATATTAATTTTGTTATATTTTAATTTTACATGTTCAAAGTAAATAAATATATGAACAAAAGGCAAGTCAAGTCATCTTTATTTATATAGCGCTTTCAAACAGCCTTAGCTGTCACAAAGCGCTTTACAGAAACACAGCAAAACAAACATAACAAAAAACATTAACAGCAATACAACATAATCTCAACAAATCAACATTTTTTTTTTTCATACCTACTGCACACGCTTTGATGTTTGAAGCAAAAGAGGGATAGAAGGTTAAAGACTAAAGTTTGGGGGACGTACAAAATAAAGATTATAGCAAAAAAATAAAAAATATATATTTATTATGTTTGGTGTTGTGAACATTAAAACGGAACTTGATTTTGTGTGTGTGCGTGAGCACGTGTGTCCTATTGTGAAAGTCTAGATGTGCGGTTATTTTGGCGTTGCTGCTTGACTGTGGTCTTGTCAGTGACAGAGTGCAGACCCTCATCAGTCTGCTTCACTCCACATCACAGCTCTGAAAATAGCAGCATCCTCCACGTACGCTGCTACCATCGCACTTGTACCGCGATAAGCCACCATTGCGTGTCCTTGTTATATATGTGTGAGTGCCAAGTTGAGCACAACAAAAGGAAAACAATGACAAGTTTTTCACCTTCAATCCATCCTGATCCCACAGCAACACTCACTTAGCCTCCCAGTGGTATTCTGAAATAGAACACTCTACGAAAGGTCGCAGACAGGAGAGAGAGAGAGAGAGAGAGAGAGAGAGCGAGAGAGAGAGAGAGAGAGAGAGAGAGAGAGAGAGAGAGAGAGAGAGAGAGAGAGAGAGAGAGAGAGAGAGAGAGAGAGAGAGAGAGAGAGAGAAACATTTCCAGCAAAATGTGTATATAGCATTGTTAGCTTAGCATTGGCTAAAAATGTTATAGGCTTTCACAACTAGCTCTGTACTCTACAATGTTGCCCCAAATCTATCTTAGTGGTGATACAGGCTGATTGTGTTACAGGTGTCCACAAAGTTCCTGCGCAGCATGATTAGCTTACAATTAGCTAAAACCATTAGCTCGCGACGAGCTTTGTACTACAAAAATGATGTCCCAAATCTTTCACATTAGGGAAAATGGCACTATAGTGTTTCAGGTGTCTCCAAAATTCACGTGTCACACATTTAGCTTAGCAATGGCTAAAAATGTATTTCAGAAATTATGTGTCAAATCTATCACATTTGTGAATCAGGCCAATTGTGCACCTGTGTAGTATGCAGTGTTGCCGGTAAAAGCGTTACTAACGCGTTACTCAAAAACTTGCTTTCTAAAGTAACTAATAGTCTAACGCGTTACTTTATTCTACAAAGTAGTCTGATTAAAGTTACTGTCCAGAGAATCAATGCGTTAATCCACATTTTCATGAAGAAGGCAAACTATCTCACTGTTATAACAGTGACAAACAACTACTGCTAACTACGAAGATGAGGCAGAAGTCATTGATCACCACACTGAATTCAGCCATGGTCTGGTCATGAATGGTTTGCACATTCAAAACAAAAGTGATGATACTTTTACTACTAGTTTTATTAACCAACAGGCACACAACACAACAAAAAAAAGTGTGCATTATGGACCATAAAAGTGGTAAAAACAAAAATTTATTTCCATCCTCAACTGGTCCGTGAAGCATTATGGGATGAGGTCGTCTCCGCCCTCTCGCCAGGGGGAGTGACGTCAGACAAGTTACATTTTCAGTAGGGGTGGAACAAAAAAACGATTCGACCGAACCATCGTTCGCCAAGGGGAGCTAAACGACCGTATCGGTTGCGAGTGAGGCTTTATGGTTTTCATAACAATAGCAAGAGTTCTGCGCCGTGCTCTACTTGTTTTGTTTACATTTCAGTAGCATCACCATTCAAGCTACTTCCGTGTTTCCGTGCTCGCGACACGGCGCGCGCGCGCGCAACGAGTGACAACATACAAATGGAGACAGTTAGCAGAAGCCGGTGCCGTACATCTCGGTATTTCCCATGGCTATCGAGTCCTCTCGGTGCACTTGTATGTCCCGGGCCGGCGTTGGTACTGCGCGCGAGCCAAAAAGAATAACTCCCGTGACGATCCAATGCATGGATTCAAACGACACAGGTATGTCCCACAGCCAACACACCAGCTATGCTAAAAGCACACTGCAAGTATCTCATTTCTCAGTTTGTGGCTCCCTGTCAATGTCTACAACTAGCATGAGCAGCAGATAGGAGAACTGAGACGTGCCCGCGATTATGACAGCCCAAAAAACAAAATATAAACAGTAGTGATTCTGTGGTCATCATCGTGTCTCAGATAAAAAATTAAAATAAAAAAAAAGATGTCATACATTAACCAAAAATGAATGTGATGGCAAAAGAAAAACAAAAATTGTTAAAAACAAAAATTGTTGATTAAAAAGGGAAATGAACTTTTGGAAATATTTTTGCATATTTTAAGTTGTTAAAATGTGTGATAGATTTATTGTTCCATAAGGTGGCTTCATATTTCTTTTGGCTGGACAGTAGGTTTATTTAATGTCTTAAATTTATGTTTCTGAAATACTTCACAATGTGCACATATTCTGTTTAATTGTGTTGGTGTCTGTCTAAAGGTTAAATATTTATATTTAACATTAAATTATCAACCTTTTGTTTTCCTGATCCTTATTTTGAAGAGAAAAAACAAACAAACCAAAAAACAATTATAACTGTCAATAACTACTAATAAATATTTAAACTGATACATGTGTACACACTGGAATAGCGGAACAAACAAACAATAGAGGAATTTAGGGGATTTTCATTTTCAACCTGGATAGATTTTTATTTTTTGTTTTATAAAAAGTATTTACGTTACAAGAAGTCAAGAGAGACTGCCTATTTTGTTTTTCATAATAAAACCCTTTATTTTCATGTTAAAAATGCACTTTCAATAAAGTATTTGGAACTCCGTTTCTACTGCATTATTTTTATGTTGAGATGGTGTTATCGGCAGCTGCTGAAAGTAACTAAAAAAGTAACTTTTAATCTAACTTAGTTACTTTTAAAATCAAGTAATCAGTAACGCAATTTAGTTACTTTTAAAACCAAGTAATCAGTAAAGTAACTAAGTTGCTTTTTCAAGGTAACTGTGGCAACACTGGTAGTATGGTTAGCTTAATTAGCATCATCTAAAAATCTTTATTATTATTGTTTAACTTAGCATCCCATTGTGTTTCAGGGATTCCTATATTTCTTTTCCTTTAACGTGTGTAAACACTGAAGTGTAACACAACCTAAAAACATTGTCATGAAAGTCAAAAAAGTCCTGCCTGCATGCATCTCAAAACGTTGTGACTTGTGTCGCCGACATGGCGGTCTGTCATCGCCTCACACTCCAAAACGCACAATCCCGACACCCCTCGCCCCGTGTTTCACCTCTTGCCCACTTTATCGTAGGAACCGATGGGAACCAAAACCTTCGGACGGACCTGGAGACTTATTATCAGGATGGAATTCCTTCGTACCATCGCTGCCCTGAGAGCGTTCATTCCTGTGATAAGATCTGGACACAACACATACTAGTGTACTGGAAAGGGACGCACAAGGACAGAGTGTCTTACCCTGGCTTGACGTGCTATGGGAAAGATGCACATTACCACTCGGAAACTCCTAATTACGACTGAGTTCTGTTCATGAGATTTTGTTGTTATAGCAAAATTGTGTGCTACGTAGACGTGTAGATTCTAAAACAGCCTTCTGTGCTAGCAGACGTTAACGCCCTTGTAAGTGTTAATATTTCTTGCCATTCACAAATCCTTGTGCGCTCTCCACCATGTTGAAATTTGATAAGTTCTCTCAACCAGGAAACTTGGATATCAAAATACATTCCCAGTTGTCCAGTAGAAAATACGACATGAGGGGGCGTTCACGTGCAATTTTTGACACGTGATATTTACCATAATTACGATACCACATGAAGGTAGCATTATTCTTTGTGTATTGTCAATTATGGTTCACTTTATTTTTGGCACTTGGAACACTTGGAAGTTGGAGATAATTTCATGCTGGTAAGATTTTTTTTTTTTTCCCAGAGGGGAAGAAATTGTCCTTCCTTCCTTTCATACCATCCCTCCTTCCTTTCCTCCTTTCAATTTGTAATTCCACTCTTCTTGCCATACATTTCCTCATTTTCCTTTCCCTGTCCTTCCCTCATTCACACATCCTTCCTTCCTTTGTTCCTTTCATGCACCTTTTTTCTTCCTTCCCTTCCTACTTTCATACCGCATTCTTTCTTTCTTCCTTTCAAACATACTTCTTTAATTTCTTCATTCCCTGCTCCCCTTTTACTTCGTTCTTGCCTTTCATAGTATCCTTCCTTCATGCATCCTTCCTTCTGACCTGAAGTAAGGATACTTTATTCCATCCATCCTGCCTTCCTTTCATACCACCTTCCTTGCTTTCAAACACTTCTTTCCTTTCTTCATTTCTCCCTTCCATTCATTCCTGGCTTCCTTTAATTGCATCCTTTACTTCATTTCTGCCTACCATAGCATCCTTCTTTCGTTCCTTCATAATCGTGCATCCTTCCTTCTGACCTTCCTTACTTCAGTCCATTCCTTCTTTACTTCGTTCCCACCTTCCACAAGATCCTTGTTTCCTTCCCTCCTTCCTCTTTCCTTCCCTTCTTTCACACATTGTTCTTCCTTTGTTCTTTCATGTATCCTTCCTTCTGACCTTCCATCAATCATTGCTTGCCTTCATACCACTCTTATTCCTTCTTTCCTTGTCTCCCTTCACCATTTCCTCATTCCCATCCTTCTTTTCTCCCCCTCATACCATCCTTTTCTCCTTCCTTCCTTTTCAACCATCCCTGTACTCCTACATCCTTTCTTTCATTCCACCTTTATTTCCCCATTCGGAATTTCTTCCCTCTCTTCCTGTACCTTGTTCTTCTTTCCTTCTTTTCATAAGTCCTTCATTCTTTCCTTCTTGGATGATTTCTTTCCTTATTTTCATAATCCTTGTTTCCTTCCTTACTTACTTTTATATACATCCTTGTTTCTTTTTCGGAATTCTACTTTTGGTCCACTATATTTATTTTGCTGCTTAACCTCATGTTATGTTTTTCTACTACCGGATGAACTTCTTTTTACACTTGAAAAAATACACGCAAATTCCCTTTGTCACTATATTAGAGTGCTTTACTGCTTATAATTGACAGGGGTCAACTTCTTTTTTTTCCTTTTTTTTTTTTTGACTGTGAAGAATGTTGAAATTTGACATTTGATCCAAAAACTGAGAAACAAATGACAAAAAACATAAACAAAACCAAGCATGTGTGTCACACAAAATTGTATTTTTTAGTAGTGTCACGATGAGCTCCAACACAGGAAAAAACATCTTCTATTCATACCTGCCAGACACACACAAAAAAACGCCTCCTCAGTATTCACATTGGAGGGGGATTGCGGGAGTCGGGGGTCTTCACATGAAGTGTCAAATAAAACAGTGTAACCATGGCGACAGCTGCAGCTGTAGAAGGCCTCATTAGTGGTCGCCTACCACCGTTCTCCCTTCTTTCTAGCTAGATTGTCAAAAAGATAACTGCTAACTACCACTATATGCACCGTTATGTCACTCCACACATACGCACGCACACGCGACACTTTATTAGGAACAGCTAGCACCATCTGGTGAGTTCCAAAATAATAGGCTATGTGAAAGCACATTTTGACTCCTTCTCTTACTGCTCAATAGATGGCGTGGGAGCACATAATGACATTTTTGGCTAGCATTCCAGTAATTTCATGCAATGAGTGATCCTTTTAGACACCAGTGGTGCTAATGTGAGGTTTCTACTTCTTGTACTTTTTAGTCGACAATTATGCTTTTTTGTTTTTGTTTTAATAAAAGAAACATTTTTTAGCATCCAAAATTGAAAGCGGAAGACTGACTGCCTGCTGATGACAATGATGGAAGAACAATATGAGATTATGACACAATTAAAAAAAAAAGTTGAAAAAATAAAAATCACAATAAGAAGATGAAACCTTTAGTGTGCAGTGGATGAGTCCTTGACACCCTGAAAAGAAAACATGATGCCAATTATTTTAAAATAAATTAAATGCAATTAAATAAACTATAATAAAATACACTAAATTAAAGTAAAAATACATTAAATATAATATAATAAAATTAAAATGAGCTTAAGTTAAAAATTAGCTTAAGTCAAATGGGTTAATTAAAAGAAAATGAAGTAATATAAAATGGAATACATTTGGCTAAAATAGTGACAATAATTAAATGAATGTAAAATGTAAAAATGCTAAAATTAAATAAAAAAGATAAAGAATGGTTTAAATAAAATAAAAATAAAAAAACAACATAAAACTAGAGCTGCGAGCAGCTATAAAGGGCCCTCGCAGCCCGGGCCACGTTGGGGTCCTTGCACGTTGGGGTCCTTGCACGTTGGGGTACTGGCACGTTGGAAGCAAAATTTCTTTGAAAATGGCATAATAAACGTTTACATGTAGAATATTTTTTTTGCCAGTGTGTGTCAAGCTCAACGGGTTTTGGTGATTGTTAAGACCTGCAAAAATCAGCGTCCTTATTTATTTTTAGGCAATGAGTTGCCCTGATTGGTATTTTTTGTAAAAGTGTATATATACATCATCGCTCGTTGTACTCATTGCACAATGTTACTTTTATTGTCCAAAGGGGCAATCAAAAATGAATAAAACAAAATGGAAACGTACATACGTTTGGATCGGTGTGAAGCCAGTGAACAATTTGAGTGGTGGAAACTAAAAGAATATTCATAAATGACTTAGTTATCACACTTAGAATGAGTTTACATTTTTTGTACAAAATACCGTATGTGGGGTATTTTTTTTTATGCCTCAAGGGCTAGGTGGCGCTGCATATATAACTGAATGTTGTCATAGAGATAGCTTCAGGCCTTGACAATAAACATACATGTCAAGTTTGGGATTTTTTGGAGCATGTACCGGGAGTTATTAAGCATATCCTTTTTCAGTGCGAAACACAAATTTTGATGCCCCGCCTTCATCATATAGTATTTCGAAAAGTCAAGATTTTTCCCCCTGTCGTTGGCTCAGGTCTTGACATGGTCCAGGTCAAGTCTTAACTCAGTCAGATGAAACGTGTAGGAGAAGTGGGCAAAAGTCTGCCCCCTGTGAATGTGCAAAAATCGTCAAAAATGGGACATTCAAAAATTCGTAGCTCACTTCCTGTTCATTTTAGCATATGGGTCCAAGAGACTTTTTTGTAGGTCTTGGGCTCCCTCATACACCTAAAAATTTTCGTAGATCTTGCTTAAACGTACAACCGGGGCTGCTTCATTAAAAATTCCTAGGGGGCGCTATTGAGTCATTTTTGTAAAAATAGCACAATAAACAATAAAATATTGTTCATTTTACCAGGCCAGATGTGTGTGCCAAGTTTCATGAGTTTCTGCGCATGTTTAGACCCTCAAAACTGGCATTGTTTTCTTGGCGAACAGTGCTTAGCCACGCCCACAGCGATTCGCGAAAACTCACAAACTTCGTGTTGTGACATCATGAAGGCCGAATCCCTCATCTGAGCAAATATGAGGTAGGTCCAGTTAACGTGTTTGGAGAAAAACGTAAAAGAAAATTCGTAAGAAAAAAAATTGCCACTAGGTGGCGCTATCAGTAAGATGAAATATAAGTTCATAGATGTCTTTAGGGCTGGACTCTCATCAAATGTGTGAAATTTTGAGAAGATAGGATCATCTCGGTCAGGTTAATGCAGCTTTTATTGTCACGAAAAATCTTCAGACTTTGCGTCACCGTAGCGGCCACGCCCTTTGGCGAAAAGTTACAATATTCGGTGTGGGGCATAATCAACATCTTAAGGCTTTTCTGACCAATTTTCAACTGGATCCCTTCAACGAGCTCAGCGCAGTAGCTAAAAACGTAAAGTATGACATTTATTGTTACCACTAGGTGGCGCTATATGTATAACTGAATTTTATCATATAGATGTTTTCAGGCCGTGACTATTACGTTGCCTGAGAAGTTTGAGATTTTTTGGAGCTTGAACATGGGAGTTATTAAGCATTTGCTCTTTCTGGACAAATGAAATTTTAAAGGCAATATTTGATGCTCCGCCCCCGTCGTATAGTATTTCAAAAAAGCGAGATGTTTTGCCCAGTTGTTCTCTCAGGTCTTGAGATGATAAATGCCAAGTTTGAAGTCAATTGGATGAAAAATGTTTGCAGAGGGGGGAAAAGCATGACCACAGTGAATGTGCCAAAATAGGCCAAAATTGGACATTAAAAAATTCATAGCTCATTTCCTGTACATTTTAGCTACATGGTCCCAATAGACTTTTTTTTGTGCATCTCGGGGTGCTACACGTGCCTGCCAATTTTCGTTGCTCTAGCTCAAACGTGCCGGGCTTGGTTTTTATTTTTCTACGCGAGGGGGCGCTATAGAGTCGCGTTGTTATGACGACTTCATAATATCAAATTTTTCGCCGGGCCTGAGGAGTGTGCAAAGTTCGGTGAGTTTTCGTGAATGTTTAGGTACCCAAAATCGGGATCGTTTGCGGAGAATAAATAATAATAATAATAATAATAATAATAATAATAATAATAATAATTTTTACAAAAACAATAGGGACCTCGCACCGGTCGCTGCTCGGGCCCTAATAAAAGGAAATAAATTAGCTGAAACATAAAATTAAAATGGAGTTAAAATTTACTTAAAATTAGGAATGAAATAAGATCAGCTAAAATGCAATAAAATAAAATGAACTTAAACAAAAGAGAATTAGCTAGTACAAAATAAAACATAATAAAATTATCTAAAACAAAATCAAATAAAATTGTGTAAAATCAAATAAAACTTCCCAAAATCCAAATTAATTGAGATGACATTAAATAAAACAAAATAGGCTAACGTAAAACTACATAAACTTAAACAAAACACATTTAAATGAAATACAAATGGGCTAAAATAAAAATTCAATGACATCATAAAAAAAATCAACCATACAGTCTTTTATGTAGGGGAGAAAATGTGGTGGAAACGGTTGAACTAAAACCCAATAGGGCTACATTGCCCCCCAGTGGAATAATGTGAGAGGTGCAAGTCGGTTATCATGACGAACCTTCCCATATTTGGGCTGCACCGTCCGCAACTGGATGCTCCTTGTCAAGTGGGCCTCCGCCCTTCGAGGGGCCAAGCGACACACTTCTACCACACGCACAAACAAAATCACTTTCAATACATTTTTTTTTTTTTTGTGCACGTTTTGGTCTCACACATGACTAAATACATTTTGTTGTCAACTATTACAATTTATATACAGTACTTATATTGTACTTTGATGGCCTAATATTGGCAATAGATTGCTTTTTTTTTTGGCACAAATATTGATATTTTTGGTGACGAGATGTGGTATTTACTTGAAAAGGATTATGTTTTAATACCTCTAAAATGCATGTTGGAGAATCTGCGGACTGGAACGTCAAACCTGAAAGTAAACAAATTCGGTGGTCATTAAAAATATACAAATGGCCAAGCAAGTCAAAGTTTGTTCAGCGATGCTCCTCACCTGCTCTCCTGCCCTTCCAGCAGCTTCCTGTAGGTGGCGATCTCCATTTCCAGGGCCAGCTTGACGCGAAGGACGTCCCGGTACTCCCGCAGGTGTCGACCCATTTGCTCCTTCAGCTCGTGGCGCTCGTCCTCCAGGCGGCTCGCTGCGTCCCGGTAGGCGGCCGACGTGGCCGAGAAACGCTCGTCCATCTCCCCAAGCTGGCGTTCCAGGCGCTCATTCTGCAAAGTTTGCGACCAGCTCGTTTTTTGTGCTCAAATATAGCATTTTCCTACACAAATATTGCACCTTGCTGGCCAAGTATTTTCATTATGTGTGTATTTTGTGGCAAAGTCCAGGATTGCATTTTTGTAAATAATAATAATAAATAAAAAGAACAAAAATAGTGATCGACTCAACAAATACTGCACTTTTGTGCTCAAATTTGAACTTTTTAGTATAAAATATAACTTTATTGAGGGGATACAGTATTTGTGCAAATTTTGCAGTTTTATAACCAAACACACAAAGGCCGTCACAATTTACAATAAAGTAATTTTGTGGCAAAGAATTGCATTTTTCTCACAAAATAAATCTTTCCATAGTTTGTGCACAAAATGTACGTTTGTGATCAAATATGCCTTGTGACAAAATGTAATTAAAAAATAAATACAAAAATGAAAAAAAATTGTTTTATTTTTATTTTTTATTTTTGTGGACCTTTTGTGATCAACTATCTGGGCAACTTGTGCACTTTTGTCACTAAATAAACAAATGTCACAATACATACAGTGTTTTATTTTTGTTGCAGTGTATTGCATTTTCATGATAAAATACAAATTTTTGTGGTCAATACTGCATTATGTGCATAAATAATAATATTTCGTTTTTATGGACAAATATTCAATTTTTGTGACAAAATGTAACATTTTGAGGATGCTAAGTGCAAGATTTTTGAAATTTGTGAACAAATATTATACTTGTTATCCAAGCATCATTACTAACTAACTTTTGAACTCCCTGTGGTTAACGACATATGCTCTTTTTGTCTATATTTATATTTTTCGGAGTACAATATTATTGATCTTGTTTGCGGTATTTTGTGGACTCACAGTTATGCGGAGGACTTCCAGGTCGCAGGTGAACACTTGGACCTGACACCGGTACTTACTGGCCTCCTGCTTGGCCTGGCGTAAAGCCTGAGCATTCCGAACGGCTGCGTCTGTCAGGTCGGCAAACTGTCAACAAACAGCCTGTCAATGTCCATTGTATGTACATGTCCATTGTGCGTGTGCGTTATCTGACATTGGAGCGGTACCACTTCTCTGTGTGCTGGATGTTAGAGGAGGTCATGCTCTCATGCTGGACCCGGATGTCCTTCAGCACCGTGGTCAGGTCTGGTTTGGACAGATTCACGTCCCTGCGCACCTGCCGGACCAGGATATGCTCCTGCAGATCATGCAGCTCCTAAGCAAGCAGGAAAAAGATGTCTCCATGGTAAAAGGAGCAGCTTGATTGAATTATTATTTAGGTTCATATGAAATTGTTTGCATATATATAACATATCCCCTATGACAAAGAGAGATTCACTGTGTTCACATTCCTACCTCATCATGGATCTTCTTCAGGAAGTTCATTTCATCCTGCAGGGCCTCCACCTTCCTCTCCAGCTGGATGCAATTGAGGGTCGCTTCATCCACATCCTGTGTCAATAACAATCAGCCATGTGTACAGTGTTTATATACATAAATAATGATTAGCCATCTAAAATAAGTAAAAACCTGTCTGGAGGCAATGAGATTATTCTCTGCATCTTGTCGCAGGTCCTTCTCCTCTTTCAACCTGAGCAAAGCATAAAAGGAAAACTGAGGGGGAGATTCACGAGAATGCGCTGCGTCCGCTAAGAGCGCGAAATATTGCTCCACATACCAGTGTCAACACGCCCACAAATTCTGACAGCTGGGAGCAAATTTGCACCTGATTTACCACACATGGCAATGGATTTGCACCAAGACCATTGTAGTATAGTAACAGTTGCTGGAAAAATGACATTATCAGAAGGCGAGGTTGGACCGAGAGGTGCAGAAGCTTTTTCTTCATTTAGCTCCAATAAGCTGTAGAGAGCAGAGAGGACGACAACGACGTCGTTCGTTCATGAAGTACAAATTATTGGTGCGATTGTTTAAAAAAAATATATTCTCAGAGGTTGGCGTGGGCGTACAGTATGCAGCTGGCACGTAAAAATGATCGGAAAACGACCCCCCCCCCCCCCCTCCCCAGCTTATGCCGATCAACCCGGGTTATGTCATAAAAAAAAAAAAAAAAAAAAACTTAGAAAAGGGTCCCTCCCCTCTCTCTCTCTCTCTCTTTTCTGCGTGTTCAGCCAGAGAGGGACGTGCACCATGCATCTCCGTGCAACCATGCGCTGCTGTCATGATCCCAGGAACAAGGAAACGGCAAGTTTACACCAGCCTGGAGATGAAAAGTGAGTATGTGACCCAATATTCAAAACTATAGGACGGACGCCTACTGGATAAAATAAATGACCATGTGATGTGACTTAGTACTTTTGAGCATATTCTTTGCATTAATAGGCAAATTAATTGGCTACAAGAAAGTGAAAAGTGACCATTGTCTATATTCGGTTTCTATCAATGTATACAATATGGGCAAAAGCATTGGAACACAAAGGAGGTGAAAAGTGACGGTAAAAGAGTGGCATCAGAATTCAAAAACTGTTTTAATCCAGATCTGATCCAGATTGAGTAGTGGACAACAGTGTGAACAAGCCGTGTAAAATCCTACTGAATGTTGTCCAATCTGATCGCGATCATGTTGTAGGTGTCTCAATACTTTTGAACATACGCTACTCACAAAAAGCTGCGATTGGCTGGTGACCAGTTCAGGGTGTACCCCGCCCCCTGCCCAGAGCCAGCTGAGATAGGCTCCAGCACCCCCCACTACCCTTGTGAAGAGTAAGCGGTTGAGAAAATGGATGGAAGGATACTCACAAAAAGTTCTTTAGCTTTTGGATGAAATTTCAGGACGAACCTGAAATGCATCCAAACCTTTACAGGTGAACTTAATGTGACCATCTTAACGAGGATCTTAATGGCAAAATTCACAAATGACAATGCTCCTGCTCATGGAGGCGGCATCATCAGGGAACTGCTGTTGGTGACTGGTGTACCTCAAATGGAACGGCCTGCACTTTTTCAGACCTGAATTCTATTGCAACCAGCTGAGATGTTGTGTCGAAGCTGGAAAACCCACCATTGTTGTTAACTTTTGTTTCAATTAATAGATTGAGGAAATTATTAGTGCATCCTTCTACCACTTTCATAATACGTATATCACTGTAGCAAGAACATTTTACATTTTCTATAAATTCACCTGAAAGACAAATGTCCATAACTTTTTGTGAGTAGTGCATTGTGTACACTACACAGTGCAGAATGTCCGAGGCCAAAAACTGTTTTAATCCAGATTTGATCCAGATTGAGTTTTGGGCAACAGTACAAACCGAACATGTAAAATCCCCTAGAAGATTGTCTAATCTGATCATACATTATTGGCAGTTGTTGATTTTCTTGAGGGCGGCACGGTAGTCGAGTGGTTAGCACGTCCGCTTCCCAGTTCTGAGGTCTCCGGTTCGAGTCCAGGCTCGGACTTTCCTGGGTGGAGTTTGCATGTTCTCCCCGTGCACGCGTGGGTCTTCTCCGGGTACTCCGGTCTCCTCCCACATTCCAAAGACATGCATGGCAGGTTAATTGGGCGCTCCGAATTGTCCCTAGGTGTGCGTGTGAGTGTGGATGGTTGTTCGTCTCTGTGTGCCCTGCGATTGGTTGGCAACCAGTCCAGGGTGTCCCCCGCCTACTGCCCAGAGCCAGCTGAGATAGGCGCCAGCAGCCCCCGCGACCCTTGTGAGGAATAAGCGGTCAAGAAAATGGATGGATGGATGGATGATTTTCTTGATTAGACGTTTGTATACAGTTGGAGTTCACACAGGTTTCCGGGTCAATGACGTATTCCATGGAGGACAGCCAATGCCAACGTCAGCATGACTGGGACATCTGCAGGCTTTATGCTCCCTTTTGTAGAGTCGGGGGCTCTGAGAGGGGCTGCATTGTTGCGCTCAACTCATTCCTCCACACTGGTTCAACAGCAACGGAGCGGTCCAGTCAGGGATCAGGTTTGGAAAGGGGAATTGAAGTGGGGCTATGCATTCCTACCAATGTGAGAGTACGATCTACATATCAATTCACTCACAAATACAAAAAAGGGAAGAAAATTCTTTACAGATTCACTTTTATGTGCTCTAATTTCTGCACATAAATACTTTACACTCTGTAATGTGTCCATGAAAGAAAACGTTTAGCTTGTCCATTGAACTTAAATGTGTTTGTTGTTTTTTAAGTCATGTGAATTTTAAAATCAATCTTAAAATGAATATAAAAGATTAGCATGTTAGGAGTGGATTCTATTTCATAAGAATTTATGGCTTACATGATCATAAAAACTTTGATAAAGTAGGGTTTCAAGTTACGGTTTGAAAATAAGGTTTTAAGTCACAGTTAATGTTTCAAATTAGGGTTTTAAATCAAGGTTTCAAGGCAAGTCTTACAGCAGGGGTTATGGTTTCAAGTTAGTCCCTCAAGTCCCAGTCCAAAATGAGAGTTTCAAGTTAACAGAAGTTACAGCTTTAAAGTTTCAAGTCAGCGCTAAGGTTCTACATTGAGGTTTCAAGCAAAAGTTAGTGTTTGAAAGTAGGGATTCAACAGTAATTCACAAAATATAAATTTATATTGTGATGATATCAATGAAATAGGGTATCAATATCAGGGTTCGGAATTGATGATTCAAGCCTGGGACAGGGTTTCAAAGGACTGTAGTTTTCAACAATGATTCACTAAATTGAAATGCCATTATTTAAAAGATATACTTTTAAGTGCAGTTTAATATATATATATATATATATATATATATATATATATATATATATATATATATATATATATATATATATATATATATATTTTAACAAATATGGCTACCAAATAAAGGGCTATACTAGACCATAAAGTGAACTTGAAACTGATGTCATAAAAACAGAGTCACTCAGATTGAAGTCAGTTTGTGTTCCTACCTGTTTTTAAGTGTGAGCACATCGGCCTCCATGTTGCCCGTGTCCACCTCCAGGCAGTCCTTGTCCATGCAGAGTTCATCCGCCCGCCGCCTCATCTCCCTCAGCCTCGTCCCCAACACATCCACTAGCCAACCGGGCCCCCCGGCACTGCTTCGCTCCAGCTGGGCCACCAGCTGCTTGTTCTGCCGCTCCAGAACTCGAATCCTCCCCAAGAAACCGGCCAGGCGGCAGTTCAGGTCCATCATTTCCATCTTCTCATTCATCCGCGTCTCCTTGCAACGGGCCGTCAGCGCCGAGTCAGCAGAGAAATCCAGATAATGGCTGGGAGGTCCGTGGAAGGCACGAGCCGTCCCTTGTCGGGACACGGTGCCGACACGGACCCCCGAGGCGCCACTGGACGCTTTGTAACGCATCCTGGAGTGCAGGTCTTTCTCCATGATGGACCACCGAGGGGAATCCGGAACCCGAGCACAACTGGGGCATTTATGGGGTTGTGGGAGGGGGAGGAGGCGGAGAAGGACCCACAGGGTGGGCCTGAGGGACGGTTATGTGTGTATGTATGTGGTTGGGCTTGGGGAGGTGGGGAAGGTCTGGGTGGTAGTGAAAGGGTCCCCCCAAAATAAGGCCAAAATTAACAAGGGTGACAGCTTCGTAAGGGTTTAAAATTATTCAAACAGGGTTCGTGTTTCAAAGTAAGGTTTCAAGCCAGGGTTAAGTTTTAAACAAGGGTTAGTTTCAAATTAAAGTGTACAATCAGAATTAGGCTTGATGATGGTTCCAAACAAAGAATAGATTTTTAAAATTGGGTTTCAAACATGTTAGGGTTTCAAGTCCGGGTGATAATGATGTCAGTCTCAGTCAGCCAGATAGAAAAAAAAAACATTCCACAACAGTCACATGATGACGCACACGCGTGCACGTACACACAAATACGCGCACACAGTATACTGTACTGGTATAGTTTACTTTATATTTATATTGAAACCCTAACTTGGGTTAAAAAAATTTGACCATAATTTTCTAGACTACCTTGAATTTATTGTTTAGAACCTTAACCCTTCTTGAAACCCTCATTTAAAGGGAAAGACAACCCAAATGTTTCTTTACAATAATATGTTGTATTAGTCTAACGACAGCATTTTGGATTGATTTGTGGAATATTATTTAAGCAGCAAAATTCACCCATTTTTATCCGTCGCAAGCTTGCTGTCGACTTCGCTTCCCCACCCGGGAGACCGTGCTTGTGTGTGTGTTTGTGTGATGGAATGTACAGAGGGAAATTAAAAAAAATAAAATAAAATACAAATAATTAAATACATTTAAAAAAAAAAACTTGCTGCCAACTGAAAACGACATCACAGTTGCCGAGGACTCAGCCATGATTGGCCATTACATTACATTAATTTAAGTAATTGTTTTTGTCTATTATTATTATTTTTTTTTCTAGTATTTGGGCATTTGTAATCTAATAGATTTGTATTTTTAGATAGATAAGATTTGATTTCAGTCCTAAATTCTGCAGCTAAACAATTTTATATCATTACAAATAAAACAAGAAACATTTATGCACTTTCCCAAAACTATTTATTTTATTCGAAAAGGCACTTTGTGTCTTTGTGTAAATAAAGACTTTAAACTCTGCTTTCTGTAAAATACATTTTGACGTTGCACTGCAAGTCCCGTCACGATACAACATCAACAGAAACATACATGAACATCATATAGAAACATTTAAAGTAGCTCATACTCATTTGTTCACCTCATCCCCCACCCAAGCATTTGAGCAATTAGCATGTAGCCTCTGCAATTAATCACTAGGCAAAACATTAGGTACACCTCCAAATTAGACCCAATATGAAAACTGTTCATATATATATATATATATATATATATATATATATATATATATATATATATTATTAACTCATTGATTAATCACAAAAGATTATCGCATTAATCATGTATTAACGCAGATTAATCACACTTAATTTTGACCGCCAATGATCCTTTAGCTGACAGCGGATGGTTACGTTAAAGGTAAGCGCAGGTTATGTTTGCGTAATAAACACAACTTAAAGCAAAAAAAAGTAAAGCTTTTAAATGTTTGAGTGTGACATTAAGAATATTTGTTCATGTCATACTAATCGGGTCATTTTTTATTTTAATTTTAATTTTGAAAGTAATTAACTGAGTAGAAAAAGAAGAGGGTGAGAGTGCAGTGGATCAAAAAATGTTGAAGAACACGTCCTCATAACATTAAACATAGTTGTTTGTTTTATTATTGTGGCTGTAGATAACGTGTATCTTAAAAAGTAAAAAAAAAAAAAAAAACTTATCTTAGAAAGTTAAAAAAAAAATGTTATATTGTGCAGGTGTACCTAATGCTGCAGCTGATGCATGAACACTGCCCATGGTGAACAAAGTCGTCATTTGGCTCAACCAACAAACCTCTTGATCTGAAAAGCAAAATAAATGTAATTTAAAATGTCTCTTTTCAACATTGTCATTTGATTGTCATCTCATTTCAATTTTGTTTGTGCCCCCAAACAGAACCCGGCCAGCCAGAGTTTGTTTCCTGCATTAGAAAAAGAACCGTGATATATTTATTTGGCACGTTTGCAAAACCAGCTGCTTTCTACCCATTCTTTGTCAAAACAACATCAACTGGAGTATAAAAATATATATAAAAAACAGAAAATACAAGTGACATGGAATGGGAGCATAAATAAAAAATAAAATAAAAACACATTTGAAGTAAATATAAATCTAATTGATAACAATCATTTTTTACAAAGTGCACTTGATTATACAACAATTGATTGTAAAAGTTTCTTGTTAAGGCCTTTGTTTTTCTTCTTCTTTTAAACACGAAACGGAAACGGGGCAAAGCTAATAATGATCAGCCTCTAATTTAGGTTACCAGCAAGAGGATGTGAGTAGATTTGGCAGCTTCAAGTTGTGATGTTGCACATTACTGTACATCCAACATCAAAGGCAATAACAGTCACTTCCTGGTGACACGGCTCAAACAACCTGCTGTCTTTTTTTCCAACATTACACGAGTCCCGAAACACCATTAATCAATCAATCAACCAAAGATGCATCCATCAATAGCTCGTAACACTTAACTACACTCTTTCTGAAACCAACTCAACAACTTGCGTTTCTTTCCTTAAAATTTCAAAAGAGCTTACAGTATATATTGTGGACAAATGTTTTGAGACACACCTCAATTATGTAATCTTTACAAAATCATCGAAAACCTAGACTGAAAACCTAACCTAGCCATGAAACTGTTATTTGAAAACCTACTTTAAAACAATAATACTAACCCTTGTTTGAAACATCAACCCTCGCATCATACCCAAACTTGAAACCCTAATCATGTGTCTCAATACATTTATCCACACAATGTACTGAATTTTTGAAGGAGACAGTTTTTCAATTCGACCAGGTGCGTGTCACTGCAGTGCAAGACGGTCCAACCGAAAGAGTGCCAATGACATCATCACTCTGCGCCAACGAACGCGGCCTTCACTTTCAAAGCTTACTGAAGAAGAGGCAGCTACAGCATTTGTTTTTCCACACCCCACCTGCACCTTTGCTACAGGCCACACACTCCATCCAGGTCAGCCGTGCGAGAAAGGGTGTCTGAGCAGCTCCTCGGCACCGGGTCGCCGCTCAACCTCCACGAAGATGCGGCGGACGAAGTCATGCGCCTCCTCGGAGGTGCCCGCTGGCAGCAGAGGCTTGGTGGGCTGCGTGGCGATCTTGAAGATGGCCGCCATGGCTTCGTACTCGGCCCACGGGGGCTTCTCCGTCAGCATCTCCACCACCGTGCAGCCCAGACTCCTGGAAAGACACACACCCTGTTACTTTTGTTGGAAAACCCTACTTTAAATACGAACCTCATTTGAAAGCCAAACCCAGCCCTAAAACCTTATTTTGAAACCCAAACCCAGGCTTTTAACCCTACTTTGAAGCCCTAACCCTGACTCAAATACTAGTTGGAAACCCTCGTCCTGACTCAACCCTATCCCTGTCCTGAAACTCCTACTTTGAAATTCGAACTTGAAACCCTAACCCTGGTTTGAAATCTTATTTACTAAATTTAAACCCCTACTCTAGCTTGAAACCCAAAACAATCCTAGTGTGAAATCTGAATTTGAAACCCAAACCCAGAATTGAAACCCTACTTTGAACCCCTAACCCTAGCTTGAAAATCTTAACACTGTCTTGAAACCCCACTTTTGAAATCCTAACCTTACATTGAAACCCGAACTTTGAGATTTGGTCGAAAAAGCCAGTTGTGCGTGGACTCACCAGATGTCGGCCTTCCTGCCGTAGCCTTCCCCGCTGATGACTTCTGGGCTCATCCAGTAGGGGGTGCCCGTCACGGAGCGTATGCCGTTTCCAGACATGCAGATAGTCTGCAGACGCTTGCTGGCCCCGAAGTCACCCAGCTTGACATTGCCCTCAGAGTCGTGCAGAATGTTGGCCCCTAAAAATTAAATGTACATTGTCATCATTCTGCATGTGGTACTGTGAAGTACAGGCAGGAGACTTGACGTGAGTCTAACTTAAGTAAACTTGGCGACTAAAATTTATGGAAAACTCAACTTGATGTAGACTTGAACTATTTGAAAACTGTCATTTTCAACATAGTGTGCCATTTGTTTTATTTTTAAACGAAAAGGTTTTGTGCGTGCGTGCACAAAACTAGCAACTCACCAGTATGATATAATGCGTGCAAAATCTTCCCCATGAGGCATGTATTAGAAAAATGTACTATTCCGAGACCTCAAGTAACCTCAGATAGCTCATCCAAGAGGAGAGGGCCTGGCAGAGTCAGCACTAACAGCAACTGACCAGCCAGTGGGAAAAGCCTCTCTGTTACATCCTGGTTGGCTGCTCCGCAAGTACTTCCAAATATGAGTAAACACTGGGGCACTGTCCTCCTCGCACGTTAACCGGAGCCAACCCCCGGAAAACAAAGAGTCTTTATAAAATATAATATTACAGAGCGTAATTTTTTTTTACATTCTCTTTTTTTTTTTTTTTTTTTTAAATAAATATTTTCATGGTTCACATGTCCATCAATTTACATTTCAATAGTCTTTATAACGTTATTTAAGAGCAATAAAATAGTTTAATTTAAAACTCCCTAGAAAAAGAACACTGGGGTGCACATTTATGCTAGCAAACAAATAAAAATTGACAGAAGTAAAACAAAGATGAAAAATTGACAAAAAATAAAAGATGATCGTACCTGTAGAATATGCCTGATCAATTTGTCCCACTTTATCCAAAACACATTTTGGTGTGATCTTATTGCAAAAGTAATTAATTTCATTTTGAAAATGTCATTAACAATGTCAATCCATTCATCTATCATCGTTAACCACCTCCTTGTAAAGGTTTTCCTACAGAAAGAACTAAAAATCTGAAACCAATTTTATCATTGGAGGAAAAATTCCGTGGTGGCAAAGTCCCTAAATACAAGTATAAATAAACAAAATTAAAAGGAAACTGTGGGGAATATTCGCCCCAATATCTCATAGGCATCCTACCAAAAGGGAACAAGACTGAGCAAGACCAAAATATGTAAAAAATAATTTGCAGTGCAGCCACACAGTCTCCAACATGCAGATGGGTTAGTATATATTTTGCATATTAAAAAACAACTCTTTTGTTTGAAATTTTTGGAAGGCTAGAACTGTTTGACGGCATTTCCACTCATTCCAATGGAGAAATATGATTCAAGATAAGAATTCTTTTTTTCAGTTACGAGCATACTTTAGTCACGGAACAAATTAAACTTATATACATATATCAAGTTCCTTGAGTGGGTTTCCCTTTGACCTGCTTAACCCCACTTGAAATGTCAACAGGGTCTCTGCAGTTTTCAACAAGACAAATTTTAAAACTTTTTTTAAGACCATAATGAATACAATTTAAGACCCATTTCACATGGATAATGAATGGGTCACGCCGGACCTCAATGCTCCAACTCTCGACGTGGAGCAATAGTGGCTGATTGACACCATTTTCTGCTGGTATTCTATGACCACTTAAAACACAGTGTGCTTCGTATGTGTTTCCCTTCGCTGGCTTCAACCATGCACTGAACTGTTCGTCCTGAAGCCACAAATCATTAAACTTGCACTTACCCATGTATGCAAGTACTATAATTCAGTTTTGTTTTAAGTTTTCCCTGCTGCTCTGCTAACTAGTTCTAAACTCTGCTGCGCGCACACAGCCATTACTTGTGGTGTTAAATTCTGACCAGACAGCACAGGTAGCCTATATTGAGTTTCGTTTAAAGCGTCCTCAAAAATTCTGACATTTCACAGCAAGACTGAAATTTATGAATGTCTTAAATGAAAGTAATATCAATATATTTTTAAGACCTGTCAAAATCATATTTAAGACCTAATATGAGATCTTCAGAGAATTTTAGACATTTTTCGGCCTTAAATTCAAATTATTGGATTTTAGAGTTTTTTTTATTTTTTTTACCCTGCTGGCAACCAGTTCAGGGTATACCCCGCCTACTGCCCGGAGCCAGCTGTGATAGGCTCCAGCACCACCGCAACCCTTGTGAGAAATAAGCAGTTAAGAAAATGGATGGATGGACTTGACTCCACCGGCTTGAAATTTAGTAGTAATTTGATTTGTTGATTTTTGCCACAGTACATGTGTGACTTACTCCGACCTCTGCCGTCGAGCAATATAGCTTACCTTTGATGTCTCTGTGCACAATCATGTTGCTGTGGAGATAGGACATCCCCTCCAGGATCTGACGTGTGTATTTTCTGGTCACACTCTCCGTCAGTGCCCCATAAGCCTTCAACTGGTCTTTGACAGAACCCTGACAGGAAGCAAAACCACATCTTACATAAGTTACATCCAAGGACAACCCTCTATATTTATTGGTGAACTATGACTATTTTGTGATTTAAAATCTTGCTTCAAGGTAATTTATCGGTACAAAACAAAAACCTTGTCAATATACCAAAAATGAAAACTTACTGGAACTTGAAATAATGTTTTACAGACTTGGCACCCCGGTTTTGGTTGGTATCTGCAGCCCTGAACGTGTACATGCATAGAATCGAACCATAACAGCCGGTTCTAACGTCTTGGTTCAATCTATTGTGCTGATCCTGAAAAGGCGCTAAGACTGAAATGCATCAGAAAATCAAACTGATATGAATGAAACAACTTTACTCTTCATTATCTAGATACCATTTATCCTAATATTTATATTTTATGACCAATTTTTATTTGGTTGCTTTTTTCCCTTCAAAGAAAGTGATGTGGTGACCACCGTGCATGTTAGGGTTGCACCCAAGTGCCCTCTACTGACAAGGAGCCCTGATCTGATTGAAACCCTTTGGTTAACTAACTTCTTTGGAACTGTCGGTGGAAAGGTTTTAAAAAGGCACATGAAAAATCAACTTTTTTGGAGCTTTTATCCATGTTAAAATGCTAATTCCTCACCAAACACATGACTGAAGTGGTGTTTTCCATTTGCCCCTCTAGGAGAAATTCAAGGTCATTCTGCTCTCCAAGCACCAGCCCCTCCCAACCTGAGAAAAGGAGCTGTTGGCACTATGATGTCATAAGGTGTGGACCCACCCCCGCACCACCTCTGAGGACTAAACGCAAGCCACCTTTCTCTGAGGCCTCCATGGGGTAGTGACAAAATCAGCCTTTATCAGTAAACATTCTGTCCAAATGAATTCAAAGCAATCAATTATCCTTCACATTTGCAATGCCACAAAATTAAAATCCCACGTGGTTTGGCTGACACTTGTGTAAACTACAAGTAAAACTTTTGCACTATTGTACCTAATGGAAGGAATGATATAGTGGTTTGTGTGCTCGCTTTGTAAGCAGCAAGTCCCCGGTTCGAGACCAGCTCAGAGTCCCCCCCCCCTCCTTCTTTCCTATCCCGTCATCCCTCTCCTCCCGTCCTCCTTCACGATTTCTTGTGGCAAGGAGCCATTTTGTTTCAAATGTTTATTACTAGGGGTGTTAAAAAAATCGATTCGGCAATATATCGCGATACTACAGCACGCAATTCTTGAATCGATTCAATAGGCAGCCGAATCGATTTTTTAACATCCATTTTTGATGAAAAAATATTCAACAAAACGTCTAACTTTCACACCTTAAGCATGGAAGAATGTTATATTAATGGAACATTAAGCCTTAATATTTTATTTCAATGCTGTTCTAACATGAAAAAAGGTTACAACCTGTTTGTTAAATACAGTGGCTCACAGTTATAACACTGAAGTTTGAGATCAATAAATAATAAATGTTCATACAAATCTTACAGTGTACATTGTACAAGTTTACTGAATGGTATTTTCTAAATTTGAGTAAAAAAATCGCAACAATCGACTTGTAAATTCATATCGGGATTAATCGGTATTGAATCGAATTGTGACCTATGAATCGTGATACGGATCGAATCGTCAGGTACTAGGTAATTCACACTCCTATTTATTACATTCAGAGGAATTCTCAAACGCAGATCTCCAAAAGCAGACTGCAGTCGGCTCGCCGGGGGCGCGGCAATCACACGGGGAGAGGCGGGGTTTTACTGAACTGGCCGTTTTACTTCCGCGTTAGAAAACTAACCAGCAAAACACCTAATGTTTCATAAAAAATTACATCGCTATGGTGTCAAAGGTAAGATTTAATCATTATATGTCTAGAATTAAGTGTTAAAAGGGTTTAAAATACCATGGTGTAATCCCTTTAAAAAGGCACATTTTGACCACCATTGTATGATTGGACTTCAATAACTATTGTATAAGGTGGGGTTGGAGGGTTAATATATCTGCCAAAAGAAGACACTGTTGGGTGATTAGTGCTTTGGTTGGTACCTTTTTGTTCCAGCAACTACAAACACCGAGGACAATTGTATTTTTCTAATACTGTAACAGCTTTCACTTCCCTGGGATTTAAAAAAAAAGCCTGCAAGTTAGATCAGGAACACAGAGAGGAACGTTTGCTATCCATTTCCATTTTGTCAACCGACCGATTATCACTAGTTGAAACATCTGCTATGTGATCCAAAAATGGACGGCCGACTCACCCCGGGCATGTACTCCATGAAGATGGTAAGGGTCCTCTCATTGCGGTCCCTCAGGCAGCCGTAGTATTGAACGATGCGCTCATGGTGAAGGTTCTTCAGCAGTTGGATCTCGCATTCCAAAGCGCTGACCTCCTACATGGACCACAGCAAAGGGCGAAACAAACTGGAACACGTGAAACAAATTGGACCATGAAAAAAAAATGCCAAACCATGAAATCATAGCAAATATGTGAACCTGGAGGCAAAAAGGATGACCGGGCAATGACACACAGGACAGGTTTAGCTTTTGTCCCAAAACAGGAAATGAAAAAAATGCAAAAACAGGAAGACAGGGCTGAGTATGTTTACAAGAATTATTTGTAGGAAAAACGTACGTGAATTCAAAAGTTCACCACCTGGGATTCAAACAAGTTACAGCTTGACTAAAGCTAACTATAACATTAGCTTGATGATTCTTTGGAGGCTATCTAGCAAGCTGGCAGCCATCCTGAGTCAATCAGCATACAATGACATCAAAATCAGTGTTTTATAAACAGTCACAAACTATTATTATATTGAACCAGGAGTCACCAATGTGGTGCCTGTGGGGACCAGGTAGCACTTATGACCACAAGAGTAGCCTGCGGTAATCTGGCAATAGCCAGATAGATATTGTTATTCAGTCAAGGGAGTTCTCAATAATATCAATCTGGGACTGTTCCACGGTGATTTGCTTGGGAAAGACAGGACATGCTGTACAATACTTCGATCTGATTGGACGATGCGGCATCTTGTGCACATTTGTTTTGAGCAATCACGGCCACAGATGAAAATGTCACCTTTGTTCTCATCCAGGGGGGGCAGCACGAACACAGGTCTCTACACTAACTTTTCTACTGGTAGCACTGGTGCGAGTAACATTTTTAGTTGGTTGCACATCACAGGATTTGGTCGCACCATTTTTTGTGGAGGTACGGCATGACCTTAGGGATACGCAACTCGATATAGTTGCAAAATATTTTATTGGAACACGAGGTTTGCCTGCAACAGCAGTGGCTATCAAAACAAGTCAATAATTTCATAAAACTTAACTCATGTGAACATTATTTTGTTTAGCTCAGTAAAAGTCAGTACTTTTTTTTTTCTTCACCTGCTCCTCGGCCGATGTGCGCCTGAACTTTTCATCTGTATCATTTGAACTGTCCAAGCCAAGCTTGCATTCCCCAGTGCATGCAGATCTGCCATAATATTTCAAGAGTGGTAAGTCACGCCAACATTGAACCACGTTTACAATTTAATATGAACCACCATGGATGAAATATTGAGATTCACGACCAGCTGGTGACGCTATTTCTTAATGGAGAGCTCTGCCGCTGGCGTGCTCATTCAGGTGAATGGGAACACACCACCAGCGAGCGTTGTGCACTCAATGTTTTTTTTATAACCACAAATATTACAAATCCAATCCATTCACAAGTACCTTTTAAATTGTAAATATAGTTCAGTATTGTTGTAAAACATTATTGTATTTATTGTATGTACTGTATTTTTATGACTTTGGCGAAGACCAGCGGGCGCCTTTGCTTCTATCGCGTAAAACAAGGAAATGGGCGTGTGCCGTGGCGTTGCTCTCTACATTGCTGTCGGCTAATCAAATGACAGATGACAACACAGCCCCCCTCGTCTCCCGACGACCGGTGCTGCAGAACCACTGCCGAAAGGGTTCTAAACAGCGGTTACAACGGAACCGCTCAGCCCTGAAGGAGTCCCATGGAGACATCCAGGGACCAAAGATGCCGCTTTGGTGTGGAACCGGTCCGGTGGAAAAGTGCCAGATATGTTTTTATGAGTCTGCGCGGTGCACGTGTATGCATATGCTGTGCAGATCAGGAAGTAGCCAGTCAATCACACTGCGGCGGGTCTTGTTTCACTCAAATACTATTCGACTGAGTCGGTGCGGGGCCGTGCGCTCTTGGCTACGGGAGAGCCAGTGGAGGGCACGGCAACTTTCGAATGTACGTTTTAAACATAGTGCAGAGGGAGCATTAACGCACTCGCGCTGTGCGAGCAGTATTTCTTTTCACCAGCACACACTTGAAAGCTGCCCGCATTTGCGAGTGAAATTCTCGCACTGTTGAGCCCTGTAACATCTTTTACCAGTTAAAGATGCACGATTCAACATTCAACAAGGAAACGGTGAGTAATTCTGCAAGAACAGAATTATTTGCAGCATCCATTCGTCCATGATAGGTTTGTTTGTTTGTTTGTTTACCCCCAGCGTCTGCGCTTCCTGATTTCGTCACAGCTGCATATCACACCCCAAACACCCCGCTCTGTGTGATTGGTCCAAACCGCCAGTGGTTCAAATCAGTGAAAATCAAAGAGCTCGGTACAAATGCATTCTCGGGAGTTTGTGAACGAACAAATACCACCAGAGTTCATCTTTGCGTAGCAAGACTGAGCCCGCGGGCCTGTTCTAAAAATAGCTCACCAGTGATGGGACATTGTGATTTTCTAGGAGTGCTGTAGAAGTGATCATTTGAAAATGTAAACACTGGCAGAAATAGAAATAGTGTTGAAAATGTGTTGCATACTGATATTTACCTGCTTCCCAATTGTGATAACCCATTAACATGATCGGTATCTTCACATTAATAAATATGATTCATTATGAATGACTGTATATAAAAATAACAAAAGTATTTTTGAGCACATTTGTTATTAGAGCGTGTTTTCAAGTGTTTAAAAAACTGGTAGCCATTTGCAATAATCAGCAGCCTAGAAGTAGCTCTCAGTTTCAAAAAGTTTGGTGACTCCCGTTTTAAACCCCTTCTCGGCAAGGTAGTACTTTTGAGAGGTCTCAATGGCAAATTATTTGTTCAAACAAGGAAAATTAAGATCTTGCTCGGGGTATTTATGAGCGGTACTGGAACTTTAACATATTTGATTGGAACCTCTTTATTGCAGGAACAGCATTTACAAAGAACTAAAAGATCCCGAGGCTTTAAATGGAAATGCAGCTCAGAAAGACACATTTTGAACATAAAACTTTACATCTTACAAGAACTAGGAACTGTTGTGGAACCATTTTGTGTTTGGACTGATTGACGTTTTTGCTATAGGAACGACAAGTACCAAAAACTTAAAGTTCCTGGGCTGTTACTAAATAACACAACAGTTATACAAACGTAAATATAAGCCCTTCTTACCTTGCTCGTCTCAGGACTGTCAGGATCAAACTGGACCTGCTTGGCGGCTAGCTCCCGTCCCGTGTCCACGTCGTAGCACAGATACACCCGCCCAAACGCCCCCTGACCCAGGAGCTTTCCCTGCCGCCACGTCACTGGAGTACTCGGCGCTGGGAAACCCAAAACAAAGCCGGTTCCACGATTTGTTTTACCAGCACAGGGATGTCGTACATACACTGTACATTTATGAGCGATGGGGCGTTCCTGTGGTCGGAGCCTGCCCTGGGTGTCCACCAGCTGCCAGCTGCCGATGCTTTCGTCGCTGCCGTTAAGTGAGCGGCGTGACGATACAAGGGTGAAGAGGTTCCCCTGCGACCGGCGGATGCGTGGAAAGGTGCGTCGCCCTACGGCGAGAAATAAAAATAAAGCCGTTTGTATGGAGTGTCGCCACAAGGCATGATGATGTTGGTGATGATGGTACCTTCGCTCAGGTCCTTGTGATGCAGCGAGATGTGGTAACGGCGAGGGTACGTGCCCCCCTTGCCGACTATGCGGTCGTAGATGTGGTTCTCCCTGTCTGGAAGTAGAACGAGTGTTAATAAATAGCCCCCGGGGTGCACAAATGTTTGTGCTCAAGGGCCACATTTGGTTTTTAAAGTAAACAATATTGACAGCTCATTTGTATATAAGATTATAACAAATTGAACATATCACTTTTTTTCATTTTAGTAATAACCAAATGATAATTAAATATCAGGGTATAATTTCTATTTTGTATTTATATTTTGTATACTATATTTTTTCAGTTTTATTTAAAACAAATTATTTCAGAAAAAAAATGTTAAATGTACTCCGTATGTAAAATAGTTTTTCATTATTATTTCAGGTTTGTTTGTTTTTTACAATTTTTGAATCAGTTATTTGATAATACCTTTATAATAAATTATTCAATAAAATGAAAATAGTTAATGATTTGTATATGTAAAATTATTTCACTATATTTATTCTATAATTACAACAGTTGCTCTATTCATATAATACAAAAGCATTTCTCATTTTATTAACAATAAATAATCAAAAATTAAATAAAATGGTTAAATGTACTAAGCCAAAAAAAGAAGTTAAATGTACAGGTATAAGTAAAAAAAAATGTTTAGCTATTAAGGCTTTCTAAGTGATTACCGGTATATTATTTAGAGTAAATAAATTAACCAATTATCTATTTAAAGAGGAATTGAGGGACTAACTTGAGGAGACTTTAACACCAGTTTAAGGGACAGCATGAAAAGGGGCTTATTGTGTGCGGCTTCTCACCTGAAAATTCTTGTCTGTTGTCAGGATAACTCTTAGCTCGGTGCATGCGAGACTTCCTCAGAGAGGGGCTGCCAAAACAGAAGAGTTACACACAAAATGTGAAGCTGGCAGGGGACGTTTTTTTGCTATGGGCAATGTGAGCTACCGATGTGGGCGCAATCAATGGGCGCCCGCAAAAAATAATAATAAGATAAAATAAAAAATAAAAAAACAGAACCAAACTCACTAGTTTCTACTAAACTACCACTCATTTCTGTGTCGAATTAGCAGACTGGGTGCTGGGGCGCCCTCGTCTTCACATCAACTTGCAGCAGAGATTCAAATTGAAAGAGGCAAGTGGGAAGGGTGGGGGGGTTCAATTTGTGACTGCAGAGGTAAGCAAGGGGGAGGGGTGCGAGGGATGGACAAACTTGTTTACGTCACGTGACTCCAGCTTATCGATAGGTGAACAGACGGCGTTGGCAAACTATGATGTTGAGACTTAAATGAAGATGATGGATCAAAAAAGTATAATTGAAAAGCCATCAGGTATCCAGTTTAGAAAGAGAAAATAAGTGGACAAACAAGCATGACAAAGGTATATTGTGAGTGACAGTCGGCTACCAGCCATTTATTAGCCTCTTGCTAATATGCTGCTAAGCCACAAAAGACAACTGTATTTTCATTTAGCATTTATTTTGCTGAACTAGCTATTAGAAATTGAGGCATCATCTGATGGAACAAATTTCACTCATAGGAAACCTAGTTTAGGGCAGCCGTGGCTCAGGGTGTAGAGACGGTCGTCCAGTAACGAGAAGGTTGGCTGTTTGATTTAAGTGACTTAAAACAAAACTAGAACCTGAGGATTTCATTTTGTTTTGCACTTCATGTTCAAAATAGACTTTCGTATATAGCTACAGTAGCGTTAAGGAATGCCAACCTGTCTGAGTTACTGTCCAAAGATTGACAGCTTCCAGACACAGAGCTCTCGGCACTGCTCCAGGGATCGCGAACCTGCATGGGAAACAAAACAACATTCTTCGCACAAACTCATCACTTAGCAGGAATTGAAATGCTGAAATAGCATAATTAAGTTATAATGGACATATGATCTAAATGTTTTTTTCTACTGCTTGTATACAAACAAAACTAAATAAATTACCTGTACAAATAAGCCCTATAAAAGAAAAAAAAAAATATGACTAGTCAGTTAAAATAAAGCCCAACTTAAGTGTGGAACTGACTTATTTTTGGTGTACTAGGAAATATTTGTTTAAACGTGTCTGTTGCCTACACGAGTGGAAATAATCAAGGTAATTTGTAGACCAGGTAAGAAAGTTTACATTTGTAACGGAAACATGCATAAATCGTTTTATGATGGTTAAAAATAAGCACATTAATAATACATTTGAATACATATATGTGACTCACACACTGGTCGCTGGTCTCCGGGATGAACTCGCCCTCGCTGTTGACGCTGGTGTAGGAACCTTGGCGGGCGATCCTCTGCTGGCGTTCCGGCACGTAGCCAGGAGGTGGCGAGCTTCGCCCCGCATTCTGGGAACCTGTTAATCCAGAGGGAAATGAGCGGGGCTGGTTAAAATGCAGTTGGCCAAACATTAAATGAATTATTAAGCAGCCTGTTACAAACTTAAAACACAAGCATTAATGTGTGTTTTAAAGGTTTTCACATATTTCTCTATTACTAATTGTAAAAAAAAATACATGAATTAACTCAACAGCTTACCGGTGGACAGATGACGCCCCCTAGGCTCCGACGACGTGTACGGAGCACTGACGTCTCCGATGGACTGTGAGGCTTTGATCCGAACTTGCTTGCAAGGCACGTGCTGGGGTGGCGAAGGGGCCTATAAGATGGAGATCTGGTAGTATAAAAAGGCGGCAATACCACTTGAATCCTGTGGAGGCAGTAGTGAGTTGCTGAAGGAGATGAGATTCTCCTCACTCTGTCAAAGAAGTTGCTCATGTTATGGAAGTAAATATTTTATCATTTACAATGTTCTGAGGCAGAACAGTGCCAGAAGACAAAGTGCATTTAAAGTTAGCATCCATTACTAGCTAGCCAGATAACATCAGCACACTTAGTTTAGTTTATAGGGAAAAAAAGCTTTAATATGACATTTTTGTAAATCCTCCAAATTGTACTATATACCAAAGTTTAGACTTTTCTCAAGAAACAACCCATTAAGCTGAGCATGTTAAGCTCTGCTGTGCCACATATGGTGAGCTGGCTCCGGCCCATGGGCCTCGAGTTCGGCAAAATTTGTTTAGAACCTTTGGAAAGACATTAGCATAGTATTATTTGCTAACACACTCAACCACTGCAAGCCAGTTTTCACAACTGTTGCGCAGTGAAGAAACAACAGTGCTGCAATAGTGTGTTGTAAAGTCCTGTCCAGTGTGCATTTGCCTCACGTTGTTGTGTTCATGTTCAAGCAGTAGGATCCGGATGCTCTTCATGCTGGCGCTTCGGTCCAGCAGGTCTACAGCTTTGTCCATGTCATCCTGGCCTCGCAGCGGGATGGACAACTGTAAGGATGCAAACAAGCGTGTCAACAAGGCAACCACATGACGACAACCGTGGACTCATGATGTACCTCGTTGCTCATGTAATAGAGGTCCAGCTGTTGGCCAAACACCAGTTTGACTTTGTGCTGGACATCGTCGAACTGAACCGGTCGGCCAAACGTTAGGATCCTAAAACCAGAGAAGACCAAATTTGGGAGAATTCCTGCATGTGCACCTTTGCATCTTTGTGTTGTGCAGGCAGTTGGAAGCTAATCATAGCATTCCCCATCCTCCAAACTGGACTGGGAATAGTTTTTATAAAAGGACACAAATTATGACAATTTCAGAGAAATAGTCACGTGACGTCCGGATCTCTAATCCCAACCAATGTGCCACAGCAGGTTGGAGCCATGAGAGATCTTCAAGCGTGCTGCAGGAAATGCAATTTCACTTGTTTGTGACTTTTGTTTGATGGCATGCAATTACATTTTTTTTGGATAAAATTAGTGAAAATAAACACTGCACCATTTAATATCACTTCAAATGAATCTTTCAGCATTACGCTTAAAAATACATTTCTTACTGATGATTTGTTCAGATATGTGAGGACTAGCGTATATGTCGCCTCTTCCCAACCCGTAAAATACCAATTACTACTTTCCTATTGCCATTTCCCACATTTTGATTTAGGGATGCATAGACACTCTCATTTTGCAAATGCATATTACAAAAGAAGCTACTGTATTTTCAATGCAGGTTGAGCAGCTATAGCTGATGCTAGCTGATAAGGTGTCAAATTCCACTCCAACTTTCAATAGACCTTTTGCACCGACGTCAACTGGATCATGTGATCATCATATGATCATGTAACTGCCCAATGATGGACGGTGGAAGGAAATGACTGTGGAATGGAAGTGGAAGTGATGTGGAGCGACTTAGTGACTGTTATTTTACTACCGGTAATTAAAAGTTATTACTGTCTATCGAGCCATGGAATCTCAATCTACAACTTCACCAAAGTTCGCCTGTCAGTCAAAGTGGCACATTTTAGTCGGGACTCATAGAGATCGTTATTTACTTAAGTTGGAGATGGCTAGTTTGAAAACCTTCTGTCGCCTGCTGTTTTTACCAAGTTAATCAAATCGCCGACTTTGCCGGAATTCACAGCGCACGACCTATATCATTATGTAGTCGATGCCGTATCGCCTCCTTACGCCGGGGCTGATTTAAAAGTTTGTTGCTGGTTGGGTCTCTGGGACGAGATGCTACACTGACATCCGGGGGACAATATAGCTCGTAATGCAAAGGTAAAACTTGTTTATCATGCTAACTGACTTATTTGTACACATTCTGTTCTATATTGAAACACTATGATTATGTTATGTCGACTAGCACGTAATGCAGTAATTTCATGATTATGACTCCAAAAAAACTCCAAGCACAAAGACCTAATCCCTCATTATTAAACAGTCAAATGCACTTAATAGTTTCATAAAAGGTATACTTAAAAACTAAGCTGTGCGCATGTGCAATTGGAGTGGATGCTAACTATCTGGCTCGTTAATACGATTTTGCAGAGGTGGGCATCGTCATTGACTGGAATTGATGATTGATGGAAGTGCCCACCTTTTGGTGTGTGCTTCAGCATGAGAATGCTTGATAATGCGAAAAAAGTGAACAGACTGAGTACCGAGTGAAGCAGGATTACTTCTGTCGATCGCGGTGAGTACACACGATCTGTGTATTTTTGTGAGACTTCACAAATATCAAACATTCGCGGAAAGTGCTGAAGCACATGCCAAAAGGTGGGCACTTCCATAAGTCATCAATTCCAGTCACATAATTCGACATCTCCGTTACAATTTCTGTCAGAGTGTATGTTTGTTCGTAAAATATATGAAAATTGATCTACTAAGCTCGTAAAAGATGATCGCTGCAAATCCGCAAATACTTTTAAGAGCTGCCTGGAGCCCTGCTAATACCGTCGACGTCTTTTATCTTCATCAGTAGGTATGCGATAAAAAGCTAGCTTTGGTTTACACCCTTTCTCGTCTATTAGTACAACCGACCACACATCAAGGTATGACCATTTTAGAAGATAATTGATTGGATACAGGACTGTACGAGATTCAATGGATCTGTACGAGGCAAGTGACTATTTTGCTGTCCACCATCCGGGAGGAGGCGTTGTGATGACGGCTGTGATGTCATGTGCAAAAAGTCTCTAGTGACCCAGACCAGTCTCAATTTTTCAACATTTTTACTCAAAACTTTTTGCTGTATCAGAGCTTGACCTATAACCCCTGAGAATTGCAAGGGTTTGATGTATTCATTGAGGTAGCCTATTTCAGAAAATGTAACTTGTGAGAAAACTAGTGCTGTCAATGTTAAAGCATTAACTTATTGATTAATCACAAATAATAATCGCATTAATTATGTATTAACGCAGATTTAACAAGTTATTAATTTTGACCACAGATTATCCTTTATCTTGGCAGCGGACGGTTATGTTAAAGGTAGTACAGTTTGTGTTTGAACAATAAACATACATGCATTAAAGTAATGCATTGAACTCATTTAATCCCAATAACGTATAAATACGTTTTTTTAAATGTTCTAAGTGTCCCAAAGACGTATTTATACGTTTTTTGTGTGTGTGTTTTTTTATGCTAGAGCATACAGAAGGCTTGATGCAGCCTCTCAACTGCAAAGAACGGTTGCAGAAATGGTAGTTATTACACAAACGGCCAGCAGGTGGCAGCAGAGCAAAGGACATCAACCAAGGCCATGTAGAAAAAAAGCTCAATTACTTACAATTTTAAATAGATTTGTGAAAACTGATGAAACTTAGCTCTCTTGTAATGCTAATTGCTGCAAAGCGGGAACAGATAGAAACATACTTTTTTTTCCTGATGAAAGAAGAGACTTTAATCTTTCTTTTGGTAGGTTCCATGCTTTTATAGCAATTAAATACAATATTCTGTGGGCCTTGCAAAATCAGTCAAAATCCACTAAAACAGCCGGGAGCGAACGGGACTGCTTCTGTGAAAATGGCTGGGAGTGAATGAGTTAACAAATGTTTGCATATGACTTTCAGAATATTTGTTCATGTCAAAACTACTGGGGTCATTTTTATTATTTTAAATTATGCAAGTGACTAACTGATTAGAAAAAGAGGAGGATGAGTGTGCCGTTGATCAAAAAATGTTGAAGACATAACATTAAATGTTGAAATAACACATAACAGGTGCTCTTCAAATTTCTCAGGCAAAAAATGTTAATAAAAAGCCTTTTTCATTACAGTAAATGATTAATCAAAATTCTAAAATGTGATTAATCCATTAAAATTTTTTATCATTTGACATCTTGAGAGAAAACCGTTTTAATTTACATAAATTGCTTAGCTTCTGATAAGCGACACATGTAGGAATGTCCGGCTTGCTGTCATGTGTGGAAAGGACCAATGTGAGATAAGTCGGCCTGGGAATTTGACGGCTTCAGACATAGTATGTATGAGAGAGGAAATACACCATCGTGTGAAGAACGTCCCAACACTCGCTGTCCACATCTCTTTTTGATGAAAGACCCGTCACGCTAATGTCACTGCGCATCTATTATCTTAACAGGGGACTAAATGCACACATTCCTGGCATTCAAATGCTTCAGTGGGTCCAGTGAATAAAAGTAGCATTACGACTCTGATGAGCCCATTTGTCAGGAAGGCAGCGCCAACGCCGCTTGTGCATCCAACAACACTGAGGCTCTGCCAGTTAGAGTACGAGAAATGTGTTTATTTTTATTACTTGTAACATTTCGCCGATATGTATACAAAAGCGTGTCAACAAACTCACCGTCTCTCGCCTGAGAACTCAAACTTGATCCTGACATCCACCTGAAAGAAAACAAATGCAAAGCTTTACATTAAAGAAAAAAAAAACAGTTAAAAGAAATAAACTTGGTGATGACCCACCTGTCTATGAGCCTGAGCAGGTGTCTTGAGTTTACCACCGCTGCTGTCATACGGTACAACGGGTTGCCGCCGTGTCATCTGTAGGGCCACCAGGTCCTTCATGATGGAGTGGAGTGCCTGTCGCTCATCTGAACAAAGACAAATGCGGCAAATATTTGGTTCACAGTTTCCCCATTTTAATAAACTTTCTCGCATTCTTCCGTGGGGTATGAAATCCAGTAGTAAGGTACCTAAAGGGCAGGGCTTGACACTGATTGTTGGACAATTCTCTGTCCAGAACGAAAATAAAAAAAAATAAAATAAAAATAAAATCTACAAACTAAATGGACCACAATGGTAAATTCATCAGATTGTGCCTTTTCACACAGAACCCAGCAAGGCAAATTATTACCACATTCGGATATTTAGAGGATGTCAGGGTCTGGTGTGACGTATAAAGGTGGCAGGGACAAGTGAGTGTCTGGTGTTAAACTTTACACCCCCATCCCAGCTTTGCAGTGTACCCTTTCACACAGCCACTGTCCTTGATACCGCCGTAAACAGAAAACTGAACCTCCATTCCATGTTCTTTTACACAGATGGAAAAAGACAATCTCTTTGATGGCCAGTATTAAAGGGGCTAAGGCAGGGGTCTCCAAGTTCGGTCCTCGAGAGCCCCTATCGAGCCTGTTACTAGTGTCAAACCTTTAACATCATTCACACAACATTTCCCCCAAATTGGCTCAGTCAGACTCAGCTTGTGCCTTTCTCGCACAACAAAATGAATGTTGGGTGTTACTGTTCCAGTTGAATTTAGTTTTGTGCCGTAACTTTCTGTGATTCCTTCTCATGCAGGCATCATGCATCTCTGATTCTGTCTCTGAAGCTGAGAAATTCTCTGGTCAATTTCACCCTCCTATTCTATGCAAGTACCTTTCAGAAAGTCAATGTCTTAAAAAAACAAACAAACAAACAAACAAACTGCATTTCGATCTGCCTTCTCCCACGGTTGATATCCGGGCAGGTTTTTCGCCTCGCAAGTAGAGCAAACATTTAGTCTTGTGGAGCTTGGACTGACATCACAGTCAGGAGAAGCAGAACTCTACTTCTGAAGCAAGGAAACACGATCCTTTACTCACCGGAGTCAAGAGCAAACGCTCTGAAGAGGGCCTCAGTTTTTTTCATTTTTTTACATGAATACCAAACAGGTCTGTTTCGCGTTGTCGGCGTTTTGGCGGACTTACTCATTGTGGCGACGCTGGCGTGGTCTTCAAAGCTTCAGAAGCGTTGCCAGTCCAACTGCGGTAAACACCAAATAACAACATTAGAGTTCAAAATGAGGCTTTTCGGTGATGTTTGTCCTCCAGCAGGATGTAAGAAGACAAAAGGTTATCAGCCAGACGCGCAACAATTGTCAGGATGCGAGTGTGCTGCCATCTTGGCCAAGAAAAGCCGACTCTGGCGGCAATGTGACATGATGTAGGTCGACAAAACACAGACACGTTCTTAGCATGTGTGCAAACAGTTGGGCTGGGCAATCATGGATAAAATGATAATCACAATTATTTTGATTGAAACTGAAATCACCATAAATAAAAATGACTATTCATTGACTTCAAAACTTAGTATTTATACAACTACCACAAATACCACAAATCTACCCAGATATTTAAAGATAAAATGGTTTGCAACTTTGCACCTCCTGCTTTAGGATCAAGTCCAAACAAATAAGAACTACCACAACTCAACCACTCTAAACTACCATCATATACACAAATTGGACCATTCTTTGTGTGTATGGCTCATCACAGACGCAGCAGCTGCTTGTTTATGAGCTAGCCTGTAAGCAAACTTAGCTTGTAGCAAACGTGTGTGACGTCATGCATGTTGTGAGCACGTCTCTGATCAACTGCTGAAAGGAGACTGATTCTGTCCTCTTTCATCTATAACCGCTTCAAACACCTCCACCAAATCACATCATAGATAGACTTTAACACTGTAAAGGTTGTACAATACAAATATCCATCCATTCATTTTCTGAACCGCTTGCTCCTCACAAGGGTCGCGGGAGGTGCTGGAGCCTATCTCAGCTGGCTTTGGGCAGGAGGCGGGGTACACCCTGGACTGTTTGGCAGCTAATCGCAGGACCTTGTAAATGTCATGTGAAATTCAAGCCTCTAGCATTTTCATTCAGCTGCAGCTTCACCTTTACTGCATTGCATCGATGCACACAATCAGACCGTGAATCTCCCTTATCTTGTTATATCATATTTGTTTTATTATGTTTTTTTTGTTCTACTTTAATTCTCACAAGTCTTGGGACTTACTAGCAGGCTAAGCTTGGGTATCGTATTCCGTGCTATATCATGCAGAAATGTGAGTTGGAACAACAATAAAAGTTCTTTGAATGCTTGAAAACTCAACTTTAAATATAACTTTGAAGGAACCCAAAAAAAAAATTAGTAATAAAGTAAAATAAAAATATACTAAAATAGCAATAGTAAGCAATAAATAAAAATAGATTCCAACTGCTCCTGTTGTTTGCGTGTTGGCCTCTTAGGGACATTGTGGTGCTGTGCATGCATGGTGTACATTCACTTAAAATAAGATAAGAGTAGAAGAGGAGCGTTCTGCTTAAGCTCTATTAATATAACTTTTTTTCACAAATTAGGAAGAATATGTGTACTGTACATTTTATCTGTGCACGGTCAACGTCTTCCTACAGCACGTTCAAAGATTTATTTGAATGAACATCACCCAAGGGAGTCAATGTTTATTTCCTGTCAATGGGATTACATTGTCTTTAGCATTAGCACTGGCGAGTGGCGATATTTTGGAAATGAAGCATATCTTTTTTTTTAAATATACACATATGTTTAATTCTTTTTGTTGTGTGTATAGTTTTACTGTAAACTCCAACTGGGGTGTCATTAAATCGGTAAAAGCATGCTTGGGGAACACTTAAGCAACACGGCGCATCCAGTGTACTTTCACACAGTTAGGAAATAGCACAGTTCTCCACAATATATATATATATATATATATATATATATATATATATATATATATATATATATATATATATACATACATACATACATACACACACATATATATATTTTTTTCTATGTTTTTAGGGCTGTCAAAATTAAAGCGTTTACTCTAGAGATTCATTTAAATTCATTAAAGCGTTTGTTTTTTTGTTTTTTTTAACTCAGTTAACTCATTGTGCAGCCAAACTTGGAAGAGTCACTGGAGTGAAGATGAATAAACATGGACTATAGGTAGTTTTACTTTTTGTTGTACTTGCTTGGTGCTTGTTGGGGGACTCTTAAGGCTCCGTTCAGACTGGCAGCCCAAATCCGATTTTGAGCCCATCCAGATTGAAAGTGGATGGCTCTTTTGTAGTCTGAACAGTCACAAAGCACATGAAATTCAAATTTTCCAGGACGGATTGAAACCACCTGCGGAAGGTAGTTTCATATCCGATTTGGACAGGATGCGTCTCATTCTGATCAGCTCGAAACACTCAGAACGGATTTGACTGTCCGTGAAGTCACTGCAAAAACCAATGCGCCCGCGCTGTCAATATCTAATCGGTTCGCTGCCCGGCTTGCTCTGCGGTCAAACGTCTTGAAGTCTCCCCTGCCCCATCGGCTCCTGTCATACTCAACCGGAAATACAGTGAAAGTTTACGTTAATTGTGCTGAAGCCGGTCTCGCAATCACAGTTCTTCACATGCGCAACCGGAAATACCAAATTAGTGCCCGGCCGTAGCTATAGTATGGAGCCCGGTAGGGGACATCACCAAAATATTTAAGAGCGCAATATAACACTATAGTATTGCAATATAATGCAATAGGATTGCGTTGTATTGCTATCTTAAATATTTTCGTGATGTCCCCTACCGGTCTCCGTAGCTTGTCTGAATGCAGCCTAAGTGATTTGCACACTTTGCAGAGCCAAATTCAAATAGCCTATTAGCAGGGTTGAGGAATCCAGGTCCAGAAAGTAAAAACCCTGCCACAGATTGGCTTTCGCCACAGGTGCTTCTACTTAAATAGCAGGTAAACAAGCTCATAAAAGCACCTGTGGCTAAAGTCAAACTGTTTCAGGGTTTGTTCTCTCTGAACCTGGATTCCGCAACCGTGCCTATTAGTTGTATGCCTTTGGCGTATCTTCTCAGAGCAAAATTCCCTGCTCAATTTACGTCTATGGGGAATCACACACCAATGCTCATGAGCAGAACTAAACCTGTAAGCGAGAAGTTCTGAGAATTGGTTGAGTCCATTTTGACTTTACTCAAATAAATATCTGTTACAATCTTCGACGAAAAAAGTAGAAGCTGTCATGGTTCGGTTCTCAGCCCTGTTGTGCTCTTGTGTGTGTGTTCCAGTGCCAATTACGAGGGGGGCGTTCCCCAGCCCCGCACCTGCATCGAGTTGGCAATCAGGACTATAAAGGGACTCCGACCAGCAACAGCCAGCTGTCGGATTATTATTTGCTCACCATTGTGTCCAAGTGTTCTCCGCGTTCTCCTGTTGTTTAACTTCTGAATTTGCTGTCGTCCTAGTTTAAGTTGTATCCACGTGTGAGTATTCCGCGTCGCTTTTTGTTTGTATTTCCGCGTTGATTGATTCCGTGTATCTTTCGAGTAGTCCTTGCCGGTTGCAAGTGTTTTGTGTTTTTCTAGTCCTTGCCTTTTGCAAGTGTTTTCCGTTACGTTAGTGCTCCTTGCCGGTTGCAAGTGTTTTCCGTTACGTTAGTGCTCCTTGCAGTTGCAAGTGTTTTTTGTTACATTCGTGTTCCTTGCCTTTTGCAAGTGTTTTGTGTTTACTATTCCGTCCTTGCCTTTTGCAAGTGTTTTGTGTTACCTCCGTGTTCCTTGCCTGTGTGCAAGTGCATTTTTGTAAATCTCGTTGTCTTGCCTGCGAGCAAGATTTGTTTCTTCGGTTTATCCAAAAGAATAAATCGAGATTGTTTTCCTCCTCTGAGCCTGCGTTTCTGGGATCTGTTTTTCATCGACTCTGTCGAGTCATTACAGAAGCAGAAGTAGAAAATTGTGATTAATTGCGATTATTTACAGAAAAATGTGTGATTAATTAGTTAAAATATTTTAATCGTTTGACAGCACTAGTTTTTAAGATTGTACAAAGCCAAAATAAAAATCACAATTAAATTTGGATTATTTACCCAACCCTATGAAACAGCAAACAATGGGTAATGGATAACAATCGAACATCAGTGTCAACAATTAGTCTGGTCCGTTTCATGTAATGTAAGGGAAGTGCAACACAGACTGTACTAGACATGGCCAGGATTAATTGCTGTTAATGCAGCAGCCAGGGCCAGAATAATTTCTTGCCAGCAAGAGGCCAGTAGCATTTACTGTATTGGAAATGCAGCAGAGACCACAAAGTGGGGCATACGAATTGCTCCAGTGAAGCAATTAGTCAGGCCTACTTCACATTTTGGAAGTTGAGCAGTGACAGTAGGACCAGGTTATTTTCTGGCAGAATAGCAGATACCACGTGAAGCAGCTCCATAAAGCAAGTAGCCAAGTGTGTAAAAGGGGGGCAGAATAATTGCCAGCAAGTAGCCTAGCCCACTACATTTACTGTATTGCAGGGTGACCAAATGTCCCCTTTTGTCCAGTTTTTTTTTTTTTTTTTTTTTTTTACATCTTGTCGCTTTCTACTGTACTGCCAGTAATTAGTCGGGCATGCCTCAAGTATTGTCTGAAGACTACAATATCATCAAGATTTGTTAGACTGGCTCAAAACAAAGAGTCAAGTTAATAAAAGTTTCATGAAGCACACAGTTTGCACCTGCAGACGATTATTTCCATGACCCTTATTATTATTTTTTTTAATGTGAAAACTTGTAAAGGGCATCAGCACCCGTGGCAAGTGGCAACAAGCCATTGGCCTTGTGGGTAATAATTCCACCACAGGTATGGCGGGCACGTCCGCCGGCGGCCCTTTGCCACGTTGCTTTCAAGCATCCGCCACTTGGCATTCATGGCAGCCAATGCGGAAGGAAGGTGTTTACAATCCTCGGAGGTGGTTACTTCAAGGAATGCTGGGAATAATGAGAACAGTAAGCAGGCTATGAGTTGCCCACTTCTGCATGCTGCCTTCAGTCCTGATTCTCATTAGCCTCCAAGCGGAATGCGGGACCGCTCTGCTATGCCCACTTTATTTTCTTTTTGTATCATGTTTCCAGGACTGCTGGGGCTACAGGGACATAGAACCACCACACACACAATACAACTACGCTTCCCCCCCGAGCTGTTTAGTCTGAGGCCGTTTTTCCCAGTGAACATTTTATCCCCCAGCCCCACCAATATCTTATGACTAGAATGCAGTTGTCTTGTTAACCAATTGCACTTGAATGTCGTGCATGACATATCTAAAAGATATGCAATGCTACAAAATGTTCCAAAATGCTCAGATTTTTGAGGTACGCACAGAAGATAACTTTAGAGAGAGGTTACATTTACAGTGGACATACCTCCACCAAATCACATCATAGATAGACTTTAACACTGTAAAGGTTGTACAATACATCTATCCATCCATTCATTTTCTGAACCGCTTGCTCCTCACAAGGGTCGCGGGGGGTGATGGAGCCTATCCCAGCTGGTTATGGGCAGTAGGCGGGGTGCACCCTCAACTGGTTGCCAGTCAATCGCAAGGCACACAGAGATGGACAACCATCATTTAGGGACAATTCGGAGCGCCGGAGCCTGGACTCGAACCCGATTCTGCAGTACTGGGAGGCAGACATGCTAACCAATCATCACTGTGCCGCCCCTGTACAATATATATAAAATGCAAATAGTAAGAATGCTAGAAATCTGCAAACAATGAGCTAACTATTGGATGGCAGTGCACATTTTCATTAAGTTCAGTGTTCCAACTGTTTTGCATTTGCATTATTACGGTTGGAACACCCATGTAACTAGGGGCGTGGAAACCAAATAAAAAGACAGGGGGAGGAGGGGATTTTTTTCAGAGAGTGCAGTAGTGAATTGTATCAGTAAGTTCCTCTCCTCTCTCCTCGTGAGCTTTGAACTGAGTGTCTTCTCTCCTTTTCTTGTCACGTAATAATAAATGTCAAACAGGTAAATCTGACAGGTCAAATTCAGATAAAAGCATAAAATTCCATATCAAACTTATTGCATGTCTTTGCGATATGCATATCGAATAGGGCAATATTACAATATCGATTTTTTTTTCAATATATTGTGCAGCCCTACCATACACTGTGGTTCACTTGTTTTTAAGCTAACAGTATATGACTTGATGTTACCACCATTTTTTTTTTTTTTTATGTCAGTTGACTTACTTGTACACTTGTTATGAAAGTTCCAGCCATCCATTTTCTGAACGGCAACGGTCGCTGTGGTGCTGCAGCCTATCCCAGCTGATTGCCAGCCAATCGCAGTGTAGGAAAGTTAAGAATGCTAAGAAATGCCAACAAATGATTCAATTGTTTTAATATTTGATAGATTTAATACACGGTGGTTCACTTGTATTTTTTTTTCTAGTTTTTACACATGACAGTTAAGAATGCGAAAAATGGTACAATCTAAGTTTGTTTTTTTTATCGTATTATCTAGCTATTGACTACTTATTGCACTTGTATGGCAAATATGTTTTAATTTAAAAAATGCTTCCAACTAGCGATGTACGATAATGCTATTTTCTACCGATACCGATAAACCAATAATTTATGGGTGGTGATGTCGATAACCGATAAGTTGAAAATTGTTTGCAAAATTAACTTGAATAAAAATATGCTTTCGAGTCCTACTATAAGTCTAACAAATACATTGAAACATTTTATAAACTTTGCACAATGTTTCAATGTATGTAAAGCACCATGAATCTGAATTTTATTTATATGAGCCACACAACCACAACAGATGGACCAACGTGGCATGTTTATAATTATTGCTGGATTTCTTTATCTGGTTTATCTGTATGAAATCAAATTGACGATAATTATCGGCAGATTTCTCTATTATCTGGTTTATCTGTTTGATATCAAATTGGTCGATAATTGCCGATAATTATCAGCCAGCGATATTATCGTGCATCCCTACTTACAACAGGATTAAGTCATTTCATATAGTTTTGGTACACTGCAGTGCACTTATTAGACTTGTAAGACAGTTAAGAATGCTAAATGCCATGCTTTATTATACGGCAATTTGCTTCTTTTTACACTTGTATCATAGTTAAAATGTGTCTACTCTGTACGCCAACTAATTATACGTGTTTATTTATGGCTTCACTTATTTTTTACATTTTTTGACAGGTGACATATTGGGTGTTGGACTTGACGGGGTTCCGTCTCATGCATTTACTTAATCCATGCAAGTGCTGATGAGGCAATTTTGGTGGCATGTTGTGGGGCCATCAGGAGGCATTTATTTTCCTCACCTGAGCTGTCACACGTGTGTCCTCACCCCGCCTGCGATGACAGGTGTCGTCGTGGTGGTGTGCGTGCATCACCCCTACTCAGTCGGCATGCGCCACCATGAAGAGAGCGCATGCGTGCCGACCGCCATGTTGTTGCCCACAGGGTTGTCGTCCACACGGGTCTCACACAAGCGAAATGACAAATTATAATTGTTGGCAGTTCCCAGGTAAGAAAAATAAATGAACAAAAGTGGTCACGTGGGAGAGTTAGACGGGAAGTGATCCTTTGGGGAAGCTACGGATGCTGACATGTTCGGAAAATGTGCCAAGTAAGTTCCGGGTAAACATCTGGAGGTGCCCAAATAGGGTGTCCCAATGACTGACGGTGATGGAATCCATTTTGAAACACAATGAAAAAAATAGGTAAAGGAGAGCCGTGGAGGGTCATAACACGTCACATTTCTGAGTACTTTTGTTTGTTCGTGACTGACTTAAACGACAGCAAACTAGCCTTTTAGTGACAACAATGCGACAACCCTTGGCATTAAGGAAGTAGTCTATCATACATTCCCATGATTAAAACAAAGCACCAAATCATTTCAAGCGGCTACCGCCAACTTCGTGACATACAAAAATAAAAAATAAATACCACCGGAACTCATCGAATCTCATCAGCTTCCAAAGTATCCTGGAAAGGAGCCCGCCAATTTTACGTCCTTGTTCCCCACGTGTCGCAACATTCTGTTGTCCAAGTAGTTCAAAAAATGTATTTTAATCCCGACTGATTTCGCGTTTGTCCCACTAATTAAATGAGCGCCGTGAAGCCGCGGGAGCGCAGTTACCTATTCGATGTGTATGAAAGCACTGGCGCGTCACCACTGCTTGGGCGGAGCAACTGTGACGTACGAGATGTGATGCCTTCGCAAACACTTCGGAAATACAACTAGCGACATAGATTTCGTTTGCAGAATAAATGTACGCCTGTCATGTTTTACAGTTAGAGCAGTTGTACAGTAGTTACGCTGCCAATGCCTCCACGAGCACTAGGAAATAGATTTATGGTGCAGGTGTAAAATCTTAGAGGCTATCACTCGTGTTTGAGTATGTGTTCGTTAACCGCAGCTTGAACGTTTTGGTTTCACTAAAAGGTTAATTGTACTGTTGTGCAAATCCCAAATTGTTGAATTAAAATACAGCAATTTTATAACGCCAAACCCTCATTTATAGGCCATTGTGCACGGGGATAGCGCTAACCTGGGCTGGGCAAATTCAGTCATCGAGGGCTGGAGTCCTGCAGGTTTTGGTTGTTTCCCTTCTCCAATACAGCTATGTGATCAGCTCATCAGCAAACTTTGAATAAGCTTGATTACAATCCTGGTGATTGGAATCAGCTTTTGTTAGAAGAGGGAAACCTCCAAAACCGGCAGGACTCCAGCCCTCGAGGACCGAGTTTGCCCGTCCCCTAAACTAAGATTAGAAATATGTGTAGCCCCAGTTAAACCTTCCAGCATTTTCTTTGATATTCTATAAAATAAAATGAAAATAAATAAATAGTGCTGGGAGAAAAAAAAATCTGGGGCAGACCCTGATTGTGGAGCTAGTAAAACTCGAGTCAAATCAACATCACCATTTTGTTTATTTTTTTCTCCAAAAGTATGAAAAAAAACAAACGAAAAAACCCAAAAAAACATGATGATCAAAATATTGAGGCGTAGAATGAGGGGTGCATCATATTTAATTACAAAAACGTGTGGGCAACCCAATAAAGGAAGAGTAAGAAGACTGCAAAGTGCAGTCCGGGCGTTCTTTTGCTTATAAGGCCACCTCAAACCATGGGTCAAGTGTGTGATACGTTTAAAAAATAAAAAATAAATCACATCGTCAAAACGAGGCATACATTTCAAAAGATTCAAATGCCATGAGAACAGAGATTTAACTTCTTTTTTTTTTTTTTTAAATGCCATCAATCATCTGACCAGAGTGATGTTCACAGATGTTGTACCTTGGCGAGTGACAACCAACAGACAAAACAAAGGACAGCATTTTCCACATACAGTACAATAATTTTGATTTTAAAGCATTCAAGGATTAAAAAGTCATCTCACACTCACAAACACACGCACATACACACTAACAGCAGAGTTAAAAGTATTATACATTATTTTGTGGAGGTGTGAGTGGGGCTGCTGGTTGAGCGGCAATGTGGAATGAGTAGTTTGCTTTTGGAAAAGGCATGATAAGGACATGAAGTCATAGTTAGTTCTAAGGCTTCGCTTGAAATAAAAAATAAAAAAATGCAAATATCTGTTTTACTGGTTGCAGCAAGCTCGATTCACAGTAACAAAATCAACCAAGTCATTCAAGTGTCAGTCAAGTCCCTAAAATTAGTTTTCTTTGTAATTTTCATACAACACAATACATTAAAATCCTGCTTAATTGTCGGTCAATCAAAAATGGAGACCGCAGATGGAGGCAACTTTGACTAAAAAGGCATAAAAAATTTTTTTTTTTTAAACTAAACAAAAAAAACAACATATGATTAACTACTCTTCCTCACAGACGAGCCAGCTTGTCATCAGCAGGGGGAGCTCTGCACCGGCTGTCACACATGCAGCATGCACTACTTGTTTTACGGAGAGGGGCACCACTTCATGAAGAAATAGGTCCAAGTGCCAACGGGTTAGGCAGAATCTTTGATCATCTATGCCAGCCACGTATAGTGACGTGCAGAAATTAAATGCTCTTACACGGCCACCTTGCATTTTGCAAAATTTAGATGGTGTGCCGTATGATGATTTTTAAAAGTTGGCAAAACACTGGGTTTGGGGAGGGTCATTTCACATGATTGGAATGATTCAAATGACAGATGGCACAAACGTGTGGAATAGTTTGGTGACTCCGGGCGATTGGTGGAGAGTGAGTAGTATTCACAGGTCACAAAAACCACAGCGCTATGTACAGGTACATTTACAAAACAAGCAATCCAATTGCTTGGAAACAAAAACAGATCATTACGGCATTAAAGGCCAATACAGTGGTTAAATTAAGGCCGTTAGGACCCACTCGTACCAACCACATGCAATTAAGACGGTTGACACGACAAAAAACGAGAATGTAACGCAAAAAAAAAAAAAAAGGCGCGAGGTAACTTTACAGTACCCTGTTTGGTACCCCGTCAGGCGCTCGGGACCGCTGCAGTTTGTTATTGTAACATTTTTGTATAAAATCCTTGGGTGACACTGCCAATAAAGAGCCTGGGATAGTTGACCTGAGTGTGTGTGTAAAATTGTGTGCCTACTGACGTGATTAAATGGGTGCAAATTATTCATGACAACAGATGTGGCCATCATCATTGACTGGAATTGATGATTGATGAAGTGCCCACCTTTTGGCGTGTGCTTGAGCACTTTCAGCAAATGCTTGATCATGTGAAGCCTCACAAAAATACACAGATTGAGAAGGATCGTGCGTACTCACTGCGATCGACAGAAGTAATCCTGCTTCACTTGGTGCTCAGTCCGTGTATTTTTTGTCTGTGCATTCGCTGAAAAGGTGGCCAAAAGGTGGGCAATTTCATCAATCATCAATTGCAGTCAACGAGGATGCCCACCTCTGCATAACAACAACAACAACAACAACAACAACAACAAGAACTAAAAAAAAATAAAAGTATTACAGCATGGTAACATTTCCCTTCTCGCCATAGCCGAGAAGGCTTTTGGTCACAATCAACTAGCTGGGAATAAACTAAAGAAGAACAAAACAGTGGTGTGAGTTATGGCCAGTTGGGGGGGGGGGGGTGTAAAACGCTAGGGGGCAATGATGTCACCATTTTTTTGTTTTCAGGCCGTCTTGGTTATGTTTTCTGTGTCCTTGGCGGCCCAGCGTTCTTTGTGCTGCTTGCGTCCAAAGCCTTCGTCATAATTGCCTTTGCTCGTGAACAGCTGCTTGAAGTGAGGCTTGCAGTAGAATTCACCTTGCAGGGCGGCAAAGGTTCCCAAGCTGCGGGTGGAAGAAGACCAATCACAACTAGTCGCATGGAAAAAGGAATATAGTTTTGCAACGCTATACACAATATCCCACTTCACCTACTGCATCCCCATAAAATTGCAGAATTTTTTGTGGAGAACATCTACAGTAGTACCTTGCCGTATGCAGTCGCACTATCGATGCTTTGCTTTGTGAGCAAAAAGTATGATTTAGGACTGAGCTTTTTACTCATGATGGGTCTTAAGAAAGTGAGCACTGAGAAGAAGCAGATGATGTTGATTAGAATGCCAAGTGCAGTTCGTCAAATAGAGAAGACTTTTAAAAAAAAAAAAAAAAATAGGCTCAGTGTGCTAATTTTAAGCTGTTTATTGCCAGGCCCAGTTGAAGTTAACTGTAAAAACTAAACAAAGATTTGATATTAAAATTACATATTGTGTGCCGTTACAGTATCTAACCAAAAGAAAACTAGCATCGGTATCACAGTAGTTACAAACTGTTATTTGAATGCAACAGCACATACAGACAGCGTTTATAACAACACTCAAAGACATACATTCTTTCTGCTCTGTGAAAAAACACATATATGACTCCAGATAATTGCAATAGTCTCCATGTTTCATCATGAAACCTACATGCATTATTATGTATGTCACATACTAGCCAAGGCATGCATGCTCAAACACAGCACACACTACATTTTATTTAATTATCTTATTACTGTATGTTTCTACGGAGCATAATACTATGGAGTGCTATTTTTATTATTAAAAAGCTGTTGTTTTTTAATATACATGAGGAAATCTTGCCGGCGAGGAGTATTTGCAGCACACAGCACCTACAAATACTGTCCAGCATGCTGTATACATTTTATGCTTGTTTAAATTCAATTTCATGTTCAAAAGGTGTGTTTTAACAAATTGAAATGTATGGGTAGCTAAATCTTGTAAGAGGGATACAAGCAAAAAACAGTTTTGTTTTGGTTTTTGAATAAAAAACTAATTAAAAGGGGCTGCACTATGCCAATGAGGCATATGGTCACCTGAGTCTGGTGTTGCAGTGCTTGCAGCAGAAGCACGAGGAGTGGAAGATCCGGTTGTCGGCCACCAGCCGCTCCATTGGATAGACCGTCTTCTCGCAGGACGAGCACAGCTCCTTCTGCCCCTTGAAGCTAAAGGACTGACCACACAGAACGTTACGCACCGGAGTGACATCTACATGAAAGACATTCCACTTATTTATACATTGAAAAGTCTTGCTGAAGGAACATGCGTCTCAATGCAAAGATTAGTCTTGTATGCTGTGTTGCAAATAAATCCAAACAATTTCATGTTTGTAAATAGGGTTGCAAAAATCCAGGGAATTTTCAAAGCTGGAAACTTTCTATGGGAAATAATGTATTGGAATGAGGAATTTACATAATTGAAGGTTCAATCAATGTTTTTAGGCAACTTAAATTTAGTTGTGGAAAATATATTTTAGCATGATTCAACTAAAACAGATTTCACACAAGTACAATTAATATGTCAAACCCTTTGCCTGAAAGGCTTTGACAAAAAATGCATAGTCTTGATTTAAGAAGCTTGAGGGAAGATGATTTTTTTTTTTTTTTTTTTTTTTTTTTTTAACTTGTGTGTCCAATGGGACTTTTTTGAGGCAGAGGACTTCAGGTTTTCTTTGTCTGTTTTTGGATAATTTTCTTCATTAATTAATAAAGTATTTGAGTCCTGCTAAAATTAAACCTGTTGCATGCTTTTTAATTGTATTATTGTGCATGTATGTATGTTTATGACAAAACAAAACTGTTTCTAATTATGCTCAATGATTCATTTCCATTCACCTTTCCAATTTGCAATATCCATCAGCTTAACTTCCGCAGAAATCTAACGGGAAAAGGCTGAAATTCTCAACTTTTGTTTTATAGTCATCTTTTGACCTGATTATCCAAATGTCTTCAGTATACAACAAAAACTGGAATTGACCTTGCCGTTCCAATACTTTCGGTATGAGTTAAGTGAGATACTGGCTGCGATGCCATGTTTGACAACACTTTGTCTACTGCATTCTGCGCATCTGTTCCGCAGGGGTTTTACCTGTGTACAAAATTCAGAGGCGGCCACCTCCACCTAATTTGCGCCCCACCTCCATCCTGAGCCGCTGATATCGCTCAACACAGTGCTCTCCAGCTGTGTTGATTGAGCTCGGCAGGAACGCATTTTAACTGCAGTTGCAGTGTTGTGCCATTATGGAGGCACTACATCAACAGCAGTGCACCGGAAAGACCTGAAGCAACAACTAAAGAAGAAACAGCTTTCTTTTCTTTTCTTTTTTTTAAAAAACTTTAATGTACCGAAGAAGAAACCGTTGCACACGCCCATTTCCTGGTTGCGAGGCAAAGGTGGCACATTCCACCCATCGCCAAAGTCATAAAAAAAACACAGTAGATACAATAAACATAAGTGTTTTACAAAAACACTGAACTATATTTACAATTTAATATGCACGAGTGGATTAATTTTTAATGACTGCAGTTAAGAAAAATGGCAAAAAATTAACGACACCTTTGTATTAATATAATTTCAAATTTCTAATCCTTGATCGTAAAATGGCTGCAGGAGGGCAGCCCATAATGGTATTGTCACCGCTGTGAGTACCATTACCTTAAAATAAGACTGGTATTGGCATCGATATTTGGTATCGGTAGTCATCCATCATAGTCAGGGTGATACCACCACTACCTCAATTTGAGCCAGGAAACACCCTGGAGCCGCATGCTGCTTCACAAAGTAAAGACAAGGACATGATTATCTGATGCAGAGGAGCACCAAAGTGTGACAAGAGTAAATAACCGCAGGCCTTATCTTGTCTGATTAAATTGGTTTTATTACGCAAGCTCATTGAGTCCACACTGCCTTCCTTGGCTCTGAGCACCAATGGAACATTGAATAGATTGATCCCAACCTCACCCCAGAGTCACGTTTGTGACTTTGCACAAAAAAGGACACACACACACAAACACACTTGTTTACCTTGGATCGCTGGACTGGTTTCTCCTCAGTGTTTCTGGTATCCTGAGAAAGAATACAAATGACAGTTTAAGCACAAATATGTTCTCATGGTGCCCTTATTATTTTTACCCGAATGTTAACTCCACTAAACCCCAGTCATCGCCCTCCTGTCTCCATCTGCCTCTTCACCCATGGGAGAGGATCTACTATAGTCTGAGCAGTCAAGTGACTCCAACAGGGGAACATTAGACACCAAGCCACTGGCCTCAACTGAACATTAACGCAGCCATGCACAATTGACAATAGGGCTACACGATATTTAAGAAAAGAAAAAAAAAACATGCAATATAGTTGTTGAATACAGCGATAGATATTATTGTGAAATTTAACATGTAATTTTACAGAAATTTTCATTCATGAAAGAACTACATTTTTTTTTCATGCAGCAAAATAAGCAAGCTCAATGTATTCTTAATTAATTTACGAATTACCCTAGGTAATGTTCAACATCCAAGTTTGCATCTGACTGGTTAAATTCAGATAAAAACAAACAATTCCACATAAAAAAAAACTTATTACATGTTTTTGCAATATGCATATTGCATGGGCCAATATCGCAATATTAATATTTTTTCGATATACTGTATCGCACAGCCCTAGTCGACACTGCCACAGCCATGTACAATCGAGTGGACGTAACTTGGGATGCACAAATACCCCTTTTTAGTATTTAAATTTGAGTACTCGCTAATACCACGTGCTGATACTTGGTAATAATGCATCAGATTTATGTACAACTTTTCTGGACACTTCACAAATTCATGCACTCACACATTCACACTTGTGACGATAAACTGCATAATTATGTAGCCACAGCTGACTGACGGAGGCATGGCTGCCAGTGTGCTAATGAGACGCAAAATCCAAATTTTGACCCACAAACTGCAATGCAAAACCATTTATTTCGAGCCTTGCACAACTGTAGGCGGCAGTGGTTCTCTTATTTTGTTAGTGTGAGCGAAGAGAGTACCGCAAAATCCTGTTTAATACGCACCTGTGGATAGTACGCCCCCTACCAAAAATCACCATTAACTCTCAGCCATTTTCACTGAAGCAACCCCCTTTGCTCCCGGCTGTTTTACGGAATTTTGACTGATTTTGCAAGGCCCACAGAATATTGTGCTCTATTGCTATAAAAATATGGAATCTACCAAAAGGAAGATTAGTGTCTTCTTTCATCAGGAAAAAAAAAAAGAAGTATATTTCAATCCGTTTCCGTTTTGCAGCATTATTTGCCGTTTCATCATTATTCAAAAATCTGTTAAAAAAAAGAGCTTTTTATTGCAACATGCCCCTGGTTGATCTCTTATACTCTGCTTCCACCTGTTGGCTATGTTTTGTAATAACCATCGCTTTAAGCGTTTTCAGGTCAGAGGCTGCATCAAAGCTTTTTTGGGGGGGAGGACCACGGCAATATTTAAAAACATGCTATTTTAATGAACGTTTTTGGGAGCAAATGAGTTCAAACCATATTTTCTCTGTACTCGTGAGTTTGAATAATATGGTCCACTAATCTGCTGGCATTCTTATCTTAATGGTTCTATGTCAGTATCTTTCATGCAGAACAACCACAAGGGACGAATGTTGGCTTTGATAGGTTGTGCGACAGGTCAAATAGATTTTACTCGATTGGCAAGTGACACCCTTCATCTAGTGTACAACTGCAGCTAATGAATTATTATGTGTTACGCCACTGCACTTTAGGGAAGCTTAAGCCAAAGGTAAAGCCAGAGGGGGTCAATGCTGGCAAATAGTAACAGAGGCACGCATGCTACATGATGGACCCGTCGGAATGGGCGGGCCTTGGGGGTCCGTGCCCGCCCTGGCAGTCAGCCATGCCCGCCCTAGCTGTTTTTAAGATGCCTCGCCAACCAACTATTCTTCCTATCAGTCACGTAAACTTGCGGCTTCTGTTTCAAGTAAAGCATGGCGTGCCAGCCAACCACATACCTCCTTTCAAGTTTGGCTTTGATTGACAGCGAAAGCTAACCAATGACAATCGGGATCGGGAGGAGTGGGGCGGGGGGAGACGCGCTCCGGAGACGCATCAAACAAATATACTTCCGGGTTAGCGAGTAGTCCCGGTGCGCGTTCGCCCGCCGGCCCAATGACCGAGCAATGAGCACATCATGCCGCTGTAATGGGAGCCGCCAAACGCCAAATTCCGATCCAGGATGACAAAATTGCAACGCTGTTAAAATTAAAACGTTAACTCTGGAGATTAATTTAAATTCATCAAAGCGTGATTTTTTTTCTAACTCAGTTAACTCAGGGGCCTATTCACTAAAGGGTTGCGTCAACTTTGCACCGCGCTAACCGGCAAAAATGGAGCAATCTGGGAGCACCTAATTCACTAAACACGCGCAGATGGGGAAATCGTCACTAAGTGGTCTGCCGAACAGAATGCGTCACGGTGCGCTGGCGTTATTTGCGTCTATGTAAATTAAGTAATTTGCATAGATTTGACGCAAAACATGCCCACCCCAATGCAAATGAGACTGATATGATATGCAGCGACTAATTCACTAACGCCAGCGCAAGTAGCAACACCGCATTTGCAAATAACGTTTTTGGAAAGCATGTATTAATTGCTCCAACCTCGATCATGACAGCAGTGCGTGCCATTTGCTGGACAACTTCCAGGGCAGATCACGCAGAGAGGAGAGAGAGAGAGAGAAAAAGAGAGGGAGGGGGAAATCTTTCTAAGTTTGTTTTAGGACACATAACGTAACCCGGGCTGATCAGCAATGGTGGGGAGGCATTTTACGATCATGCTTACGTGCCAGATGCATACTGTACGCCCACGCCAACCTCTGAAAATATTTTTAAAAAAACAACGATCGCACCAATAATTTGTATTTTATGAATGAATGAATGAGGTCATCGTTCTCTCTGCTCTGTAGTTTAATGGCCCTATAAACGCTCACTCAGTCCAACCTCGCTTTCTGATGTCATCTTTCTCGCAACTGTTACTATAACAAGCATGTTCTTGGCGCAAATCCGTTGCCATGTGTGGTAAATCAGGTGCAAATTTGCTCCAAGCTGTCAGTTTTGTGGGTGTGTTTGCGCCGGTATATGATTAGAGCAATATCCTTAGTGAATGGGTGGGTAACTGGGCGCAGACTGCAGGTGCAATTGTGGTGCAATATTTCGCGCTATTACTGGACGCAGCGCATTCTTAGTGAATATGCCCCTCAGTGTGCAGCCAAACTTTGAAGAGTCACTGGCAGGAACATGAATAAACATGGACTAAAGGTAATTTTACTTTCTGATTTACTTGCTTGGTGCTTGTTGGAGAACTCTAAAGTGATTTGCACACTTTGCAGAGCCAAATTCAAATAACCTATTAGCAGGGTTGGAGAATCCAGGTCCAGAAAATAAAAATACTGCCACAGATTGGCTTTAGCCACAGGTGCTTCTACTTAAATGGCAGATAAAAAAGCTCATAGAGCTTACGCCCACTCGAAAATTGTTACGTAAAAATTGTCGGGCGATTTCCAATCTTTGACAGACACGTGAAGAGAAAAAAATCACGAGTTACAGTTTTGAACGTACCGTGTGTGGTGTGCAGCCACACTGCACAATCACACACCCCACAGGAGCCGAGTTCATTCAAGAATGTGACGGGAAGTCTCCCAAAACCTCTCGAGATTAAACGTAGCTTCCGAGTCAATCCTGGTTTTCAGCCGAAAAAGCGCCATAAAAAGAAAATGTGTTGTTTAAAGGAGTGTAAATGGGAACTGGCGAGACATCGCTTGCCCTCGCCTCGGGGCTGGCGGCGCGGGTTGGCGTCCCACCCGGAGATGACCTGGTTATCGGTATCGACCATACAAAGCAGGAAATTATCGGTTATCGGTATCGGTTGAAATTTTTCATATCGTGCATCACTACACAATATTGTAAAAAAAAAAAAAAAAAAAAAGAGCTCATACTAAAAAAAGCACAATACTGTGCTTTTGTACATAACATGAATGCATATAAACCACCTACAATCTCTAATAACAATAGTGAGGCACTTGTTAATGCAAGCACGTATTGATCGCTTCACAAGCAAATTAGGTCCCACTTCAGCTGACAATTAGCATAATGTTAAAACATAGAAGACACATCCCTAATGAAAATTAAATTGCACTAATAAACTAGCCACTAGAGGGTGCTAGAACTGCACAAATAGAAATCAACATGACTTTTTTTTTAACAGATGTGTTCCTTTTAAATATTGTGAACATGACGACCACGATATTGTGGCACTTTTAATATGGCCTTATCGTTACATCCCTAATACATAGTAATGCGGTACGGACCCACACAGTCACGTTGCAGTACAAATTGAGTTGAGTTCTTTTTTTTCTTTTTTAGAAATATACTAGGGATGCACGATATTTATCGGACCGATACAATATCGGCCGATATGGGAAAATATGACGTCATTTTTGATCGGCCCGATATGTACATTTGAGCCGATACGAAGGTCCGATACATCTATTAAAGTCTGTACACTGTTTGCAACGTGAGGACCCTACAATACACCAAGTCGCGCTGCTTACATCTTGTACAGTCCAGGTCGCGCAGATTACATCGTCTATCACGCCTCTCGCTCTTGTAGACCGGCATCTCAAAAAAAAAAAAAAAAAAAAAAAAAACGGCTTACCCGAAGCTTGGTCCGCCTCACACTACTGTCTAGACTAGCACGTAGCAATCAACATGTCCTCCTCACCAGTGTGGTGTTTTTTCTTCTCCATGGCAGAAGATCAAAACATTTTCAGCAAGGATTCGAAGAGGGGGAAAGAAGGCTTTTGCTCACCTGAAAATACTTCATCATGGCAGAGCCGTTTTGAATGAACTTGAAGGAGGCACAGAGGGAGCAGCTAATGTTGCGAGGCTAACGGCGCTAAGCTAACAAGCCAGCACCAACAAATCTAATGGCGGAATGACAATTACCATCCAGATGACTTTTGGCAAGCACAGAGGAGAAAAAGTGGAGTGGAGCCGTTTTGAACGAACTTGAATGAGGCACAGCTGCAGCAGCTAATGTTGCGAGGCTAACGGCGCTAAGCTAACAAGCCAGCACCAACAAATCTAATGGCGGAATGACAATTACCATCCAGATGACTTTTGGCAAGCACAGAGGAGAAAAAGTGGAGTGGAGCCGTTTTGAACGAACTTGAATGAGGCACAGCTGTAGCAGCTAATGTTGCTAGGCTAACGGCGCTAAATTAAGAAGCCAGCAAGACAGCAGCAGCAAATCTAAAGCCATTAACGCCAAAGTTATGGCTTTCATAGCGTTAGACAAGCAGCCATTTTTTTTTTTAGTTTTTGTAGCTGACCCGTTTTTTTACAAGTTAATAGCACATTTGGAGCCATAGTTGCATCCTCTGATTGATTGACAAGAATGGACTAACACTACACGTTAAGTCTCACCGCAGTTCGGGGTAGGGGTTTTCAAGGATGCGTATCATATGTTATTTTATGTTTAACTTTTAAAGCCAAGCCAAGCACTGAACTAACTATTTAATGCCAGATACTGTCGGCTGTAACCAAGCCACAACACAACATGCAAATGTAAGCAGCTTGCTTCCTCTTTATTTATTTAGTTATTAATTAATTATTTTCCAGTCTGTGTTTCTCCCTCATGGGACCACGGGAAACAACATAACCACCCACGCACCCACAATGGTTGCTGCAATACCAATTTTGTCTATTTACTTGATTTCAATTTTTTTAAATTAAAGGCGCAGTCTGCCAGTTTCACTCAGGAAAATGCACTTTTTAAATACAGGATTTAAACGAACAAATTACTTCTCAATTTACAGATCTGGGCTTTTCTTCACATGTGGGGGTGATTTCGTTCTAAACCCCTACCCCCCCAGCTTGTATTTTGTCATTTTGTGTTTGTTTTGTAAACAGCGGGACGTTTCTGTGGAAAGACAGTCTTTACACCCCTCCAGCCAATCACAGAGCGGGGGGATGGTGTGTCGCAAACTGGGCCGGGCGAACGTGTCGGCTGCGTGACGTCACTCCCGCGGCAATTTGAAAGCACACACGGATTTATTTTTTTTCTTCACTCACTCATTTACACTCGTAATCTTCTGTGAGTGAGTGAGTGAGTGAGTGAGTTAGTGAGTGAGAAAAAAATAATAATGCGTGCGTGCTTTCAAATTGCCGCGGGAGTGACGTCACGCAGCTGACACGTTCGCCCGGCCCCGTTTGCGACACGCACCCTCCCGCTCTGCGATTGGCTGGAGGGGTGTAAACACTGTCTTTCCAAAGACTGGGGGAGTGGGGGTTTAGGACAAAATCAACAACAAAGATTAACATAAACCCAGATGTGAAGACTGAGAGAAAGTTAAAGTGTGTACATCCTGTATTTAAAAGGTGCATTTTCCTGAGTGAAGCCGGCATACTGGGCCTTTAAGGTTGACAAATGTCAATGTATATAATTTTACCAAACGTTCACCGACCTCATCCTCATGCACTATTGCACTTAGGATTGAATAAATGCATTCCTATTGCATAATGCATATATACATGAATTTTTTGTTTTCCCAGATAAACCAGTTGTAGTTCTGTATTAATTTAAAAACTAACTTATTATTTTGTGTAATTATCTGTTAGCCATTTCCTATAGAAAATACACATTTGAAAGAGACACATTTGTTTGCTGTCATAATCAGAGCTACTAAAAAAATATCAGTTTTTCAATTCCTGGATGAAGAAATTGCAGATTATATGAAGGCTATATTAAATATAAAAAAACAAACGTATCGGTTATCGGTATCGACCATACAAAGCAGGAATTTATCGGTTATCGGTATCGGTTAAAATTTTTCATATCGTGCATCACTAAAATATTTTTTTTTTTCCTGATGAAAGAAGAGACTTTAATCTTACTTTTGGTAGGTTTCATGTTTTTATAACAATAGAACACAATATTCTGTGGGCCTTGCAATATCAGTCAAAATCCAGTAAAACAACTGGGAGTGAAGGGGATTGCTTCTGTGAAAATGGCATGGGAGTGCATGAGTTACGTGACAGAAAATATTTCTGAGCACTTTTGCTGTTGTCACAATGCCATTGTTCAGCCTAAAAAACGTTAGATTTAGGTTGAAGCCCCCCCAACCCCGTAATTTGTTTCTGCAGACGGGTTCTGCTACATGCTACTGCGGCGCCAACAGTTATGACTACACCGAATAGATTAACAAGAGGCACTTTCATGCAGAGTTCCACGTGGAAAAGCAGGCGGTAGGAAGAGCAGACACCTGTGTTTGGGAATGGGAGAAAAAGTCCACAGCAGACTATGTACAAAAAAAACAAAAACAAAAACATGTAAATTAGTGTGACCATAGAAGGGTGAAGAAAAGAGACAAGTAGAGCTGGAACATAAGACAGTTTTGGAATAATGCCTCCATTTTGATAGCAATATGTTAACAAGTGGAAGTGCTAGGGTCGATGGATTTAGGATTGCCCTATAACCAGGCACTATTTCTAATGAGAAGTGATCAAATGCAAACTTGCTATATTGTGTAGCAAGAACAGCACATTATCTACTTGGATTTTTAAGAACCAATCGATGAGTATTGTACACATACTAGCAGTTGGAACGCTAACATATAGCCTGAGTAGCCTGATGGAAACCTGCCTTACTTGGTAGTAGCCAGCATGCCATCTTGTGTTTCCTTATATGTACATGCAAGGCGCGGAAGCATGGCAGGAAGTTGTTACGACATGCCTCTTCCTCAGCTCCAGTCTCGGCTACGGTGCTCACTCAGCCAATAAATTAGGAACCACAAAGCAGCCGCTGGTGGACGCCATTGAGGAGAGACTGAATAGAAATAAAGCTGCTTTTTGTCTAAGCAGAACAAGGAGCACTTTCATTGCAGTCTGGCAGATACTGTAGAATGCACATCACTGCTACCTACAGGTCTGGAGTGGAACAGCGTCACTCTTCAGGATGTTTTAGTCAAGACGGGCAATGCTTTTCAATTAGCAGAGCTTCCTTGCACCAAATTGACCGCCATTTTGACTTGTGACGTTAGCTCAGAATTGTTAATAGTCTCCTGCGAATGCACAGTTTTCTTTTTTGGTCATAGGCTCTTGTGTCGGCTCACTGGGCCTTTTCCCCATTGCAAACAAGCTGTACAAGCTGTTTGTTTGTTTTTAAGTCATTTTGCTAGCTCGTGGATTTCATATTAGCATTAGCAACCGAGATAATTAGCATCTTGACATGCATCAAGAGTCTGTCATAGACGGTTGAAGCACTGCTATGATTCTAAAACACATATAAAAAAAAAAAGTGAAATTTCTAATGTTCTAATTGAAATTTTAGCAGTCTTAGTAGTGTATAATCACATCTTCCCTTCTTCCTCTTTACTATTTTACACCTCCTGCATGTCCCCAGAAGAGTGATGCGGCATTTTTGCAGAAGTGGCTTCCTGTCTGGGGAGCCTGCCAAAGTTCAGATAGAACTTCAGCCAAGCGTGCAGCTCTGTTGACGTTGGATGTTATTTTTATACGGAAGATAATAGCTATGCAAACCGACTTTACTCCTGATTAAAACATTGTAATGTCAATTGTGGACAGAATAGCGATGGAACTAACTCTGTTGAAACCAGTAACCTGCTTCTGAAAAGTTTCTCGTGTTTATCACGTGCAACAGGAATATTTCACAACTGATAGAGCAAGTCTCCCCCAGGTGTGGAATCCTTGAGTATAATGTCCAGCCCGTGAAGATGCAAAAGAGGAACATCTTGTAAGGTCACAGAATTATGAATTACAACAAAATATTACTAAAAAATATGTGTCCATAGCCATGCGAATGTTAAACGAGTGTCAATGAACAAACTCTGCATGTTTGACTTTTTTGTGAGACACAGCTAGTCTTATATTTTAATTAGGCATTTAAGACATTTGATTAAAAATATTTTAGGTCTTAATTTTAAATACCGGTAAAATGTAGTGGAAAACCTAAAAATCTCAAATTGCAGTCAGATTTAATGTTTGAAAATAAGTCTTAAATTTGATCAAAGTGGCCTTAAAAAAGGGAAGCCAAACAAAAATTAAAACTTTTCATTACGCTAATATGTTGTATGTTCCCCCACTCTTCTAAATGGTATTCTGATTTACTAGTATCGTGTTTGTGGAATATAAGTTGCGCAGCAAAATGACTAGGGGTGTCAAAAAAAATCGATTCGGCGATATATCGCGATACTACATCGCGCGATTCTCGAATCGATTCAATAATCGGCAGAATCGATTTTTTTTTTTTTTTTTTTTTTTTTAGGATTCACACCTTGAGCATGGAAGAATGTTATATGAACGGAACATTAAGCCTTAATATTTTATTTGAATGCTGTTCAAACATGAAACAGATTACAACCTCTATAAGACTGAAATTTCAGATAAATAAATAATACATTTTCATATAAATCTTACACTCTACAAGCTTACTGATTAGTATTTTCTAAATATGAATGAAAAAAAAATCGCAACAATCGACTAAATTCGTATCGGGATTAATCGGTATCGAATCGTGACCATTCGTATCGGGATTAATCGGTATCGAATCGAATCGTGACCTGTAAATCGTGATACGAATCGAATCGTCAGGTACTAGGCAATTCACACCCCTAAAAATGACCAATGATGGCATGAATTCAGAACACAGGTGAACGGTAATTGGTCGTTACCTGAGCCATTGAGCAAATGTGGTGTCATTTTTAAGTCCACAGCAAGTGGCAAAATGGCTGCTCACTGAGATGGATAAAAACTGGGGAATTTTGCTGCTTAACTCATATTCCACAAACACAAGACTAATCAGGAATACATACCGTGTTTTAGACGAGAGGGGGTGCATAGATCATATTATGCAAAGATTTTTTTTAAAGGTCATTTCCTTTAAAAAAAAAAAAAAATCCTAAAAAATTCATACATTTGATTAAAGTGACTTTAAAATGTCTTAAAACTTGATTGATGTGGTATTTAATTGGTCATAAAAGGCAAATTTAAGAGTTTTTCAAAGCTTTGTAAAGGCCACTAACATTTTTTCCCCCAGGAACACACTCAAAGCGACTAAAGCAGGGGTGGGCACACTCGGTCCTTGAGGGAGTCCTGCAGGTTTTGGATGTCTCCCTTCTCCAACACAACTGATATATGATCCGCTCATTAGCAAGCTCTGTATAAGCCTGATAACGATCCTGCTGATTGGAATCGGCTTGTGTTAACTTAGAAGAGGGAAACCTCCAAAACCCGCAGGACTCCGGCCCTTGACAACCGAGTTTCCCCAGCCCTGTTGTAAAGTTTTTAATTTGAATAGATGAAGGCTTGCAATTTTTAGGCTTTGTTAATTTTTTTGAGTCTATTTGAGTCGTTTCGAAAACAAAATAGTCATATAGTAACATAGTATATGGAAGAAAAATGCTTGCAATTCTCTTTTTTTTTCAATTTTTTATTTATTTATTTATTTTGTTTAATTGGGTTTGGATAGACACACGACTAAAGGTATGTTCAAGTTGCCTGCCTTTTGGCACTCCTTAACAAAAACATGTTTTCCATTTTAATTGTCTGAGACAACACTTTTGCTCACAAGGTGACAGCAGCTCCAGCATGTAGCTTTTGTCATGTAACATCCTTCCCCTTGTTTTGCCTGAAGCTATGTAGTCGATCGAATAGCACTCTGAATGTGGAACGGCAACATATGGCACCCACAGCAGGCTGGACAAATCTGTGCGCGTGTGCATGTGCGCGTGTGTGTCTTGACTCACAATTGTCTGTATAGAGTACTCAGCTCTCTAATCCTAACCTGGCAATAGCCAGATTGATATTGTGATTCACTCAAGGAAGTTCTCCACAATATCTGGGACTGCTCTACGGTGCTTTGCTCGGAAAGGCGGGCCATTCTGTACAATACTTCGAGCTGATTGGACGATGCGGATTTGTGCACGTTTGTTTTGACCAAATACAGACACCGATGAAAATGTCGTCTTCGTTCTCTTCAAAGTGGGGAAAACAAGCACGAACATCTTTACCAGCTAAAAATGCACATTCAACAAGGAAATTGTAATTCGTAATTCGTCCATGTTAGTTTTGTTTGTTTACCCCCGCGTCGGCACTGGCTACAGTTGCATGTCCCACCCTAAACACAATGTCGCTTTGTGATTGGTCAGAGCGGTGGAAATCAACGGGCTCGGTACAAGATTTATTCTTCCTAGTTTGTGAACTCACAAATACCGCGAGAATTCATCTTTCAGAGCAAGGTTACTCTAATCCTAGCAGGAAATGAAAAAATAACCATACATAGACGAGTGACTGCCTCTGCCAAGTGTAAGATATAGTGACAGAGAAAATGTATTCTGAAAGTATTCCCAGCGCTACAAAGCAAATAAAACATTTCATACCTGGGGTGTGCATCGCTCCAGAAAGACGATTTGATACAATTTGATACGTGAGGTGTATTTGAAAGTCGAACGACTCGATTCAATTAGACTCTGTGGGATTACAATTTGATTCAATATGGCACGGCTCAGTTCCAGAGGACATGATGCGATAATTTTTGTTGTCATTTTTTATACATTCAAATAAACTTGTCATTACTGTGAATGTATTTTCCATTTTCTTCTAAGATATATCTCTCCAATAAAAGACACGTATCTCGATATACATAGTTCCAAGTGGGATGATTCGATTCAGTTCAATTTGATGCACTCACATCTTTGAAATAAAAAAATAAATAAAAAACTATTTCTGGTTCAAATCAGTTTTTGTTACACCCCTAACATGTACATTAAGTATTAACAGACTTTGCTCAACAATGCAATTACAGCCTAAAGTCTTTTTGAACATGATGCCTCAAATATGGCACACCCATCTTGTTTTTTGTTCAGCATCACAGGAAAGGCTGTAAAGGTTTAAATCAAACAAAAATATAAATATATCACTTGTTTTTGTTCCCATTTTTCATGAGCTGAAGTCAAAATATCACGAAACCCCACTCTTATTTTTCCATAGTGATGTCAGATCAAGTTTTACCCCATGAGATCGGATTTTATCTGTTTCTTGTATGTTTGGTGAAACCATTTTAATTTTGCGGTAACATCTTGCCCAGATCATTTTTGGAAAAGAGAGCTTAAATCATTTTTTTTTTTCCAATAGGATTACATAAAATATATTGATTTGATCTGATTAAAAAGATGCACTGCCAGTTGTGCAGGGGAAGCAAATAAATGCTTCCCAAATCCAGGCGTGGAGCCATAGCTGTCATTGACAGGGCTTTTTATTTTAGTACTACTTTACTACAGTTTTGTATCATTTTTAGCAGCAAAGTTCCCAAAACGACAAAACGCTGTGGCAATGTTTGATGACACAATCGAACGCAGTGGCGCAAGTTGATGACGTCACACACACTGTCCCAATTCTACAATTTTCTCACGCTTGTAACCTGTGTTCTCGAACACGTCGTGCACCTCTATTATTCAGTGAACACTTAATTGAAGAGCGTAGGGTGTGTAGTGTGGGTATTGAGACCAGGGCATGACTGATTAATCCGCCGGAGATGATAATTCAAATATTTGCAATTATTTTCCCCTTAAAATGTTCTAATCGAAGAAAACCAAAGTTTCTGACGCTGTGAAAGTACCCTGAATGCCCCATTTTGCTTGCGAAGCAATAGCAAATTGTTTTTTTCCTAATTTCAATCTCAATCAAATAATCATGATTGCTATTTTTCCAGCCCAATTATGTACTCTAACCATATTATACAGTACAGCAGTTGTAAACAAGCAAGAATTGTTTATTGACACAAAAATCTACACAATAACCTTGTGTACTTCGTGAAATTTGTTGATAAGGTCAAACTATGGACTTGTCATTAAAAGCACTGACTGGTTTTGACTTGTGTTTAGATTTTTGTTGAATATAAGTATTGAGTTAGATTTATTTTATTTCCCACTTTTACTGAAGGCATCATCACTGGGGGGAGGTTCCAAAACACTTTTGTGTAGCTGTCACTCATGATTCCACGCCCCACTCAGGTGATACCACGCCCCCACGTAACATTCTGTTCGTAAAATAAATAATTAATTCAAATCAAAAGAATGACCGAAGCGAATCAAAATAAATTTTGACCAAAAAAATAACACTTTCACACACTTATTTTTATTTTGAATACATTTTTATATTTTGCGAAATTCAAGATCAACACAACAATTTTCAGTTTAAAGTTTTATTTTTTTTTTCAAGTACATAACTTTTGGCCCTAATTTAACTCAATTTCAAAAACGAGTCAAATATCCTATTTCTTTAATAACCTATCCAATTTCAAGAGTTAGCATTTTAGTGTCCTCTGATTGGTTGGTCAAAGCCAAGTTCAACTAGCAAAACATGTCTGTAACATCTGCACATAATACATTTCATAATTACTATAATTTGAACGCTTTCGCCAATTTATTCAATAAATATTGATTTTGAAGTGCTTGCTTCAGATGATGTGACACAATGGCATTTTTTTGTATATAGTATTGGCCAGTCCTGATGTGATGTGATAGCGATGGTGTTGTTAAAAGATGGACTAAGTCGGTTGGAATGGTACCAAATGAAGAGTCTGCAACTGTCACAACCATAGTAATATTAGGTACATATTTTGTAATACAAGAGGTGGTTTGCAACTGCACTCATTTGTTGTTTGGAAACAAGCGTTCCAATATTACCGCATGCACACGCGCACACACACAATAATAACCGCATAATTATATGACATACTGTCAATCAATCTTCAACATTTAACTAGGCGCCTGTTCCAAGTGTACCTAGTGTTGTGGTATGTTGTGTAGGACAGTTTTGTGTACGACGTTGTGCAATGTAAAGACGAGCTAGTCTGTCTCTTACAACACATCTGCTTACATTGTGTGTGGAACTGGTATTACAACAAAACACTTGATACATAGGAAAGACGACACAATGCCATTTCTCAAACAGTGTCGACAGGAAGAGGACGACTCGTTTTATTAATATGAAACACTGAATATTAAATACGCAATTTACTGTGGATTTAAAAGGCACCTTTTGTGGTAGGTTTTTAATTGACCGGCGAACTAGCTAACTTCAAGGGGCTAGTCGCGTGATTGGGTGTTTTTCTTTTTCTTTTCTTTTTTTTTTTTACGTTTTAAATGTGCTAGGAAAGAGAAATTTTAATTTTGCAAAATAAACTGTTTGCATCGAGCATCTTCCCCCCTCCCCGACCCGGACATCATCGCCTCACCTCCGCCGAACATAAAGGCATCGTCGCAGGGAGGGAAGAGTACGAAGGCGGGAGGCTAATGGACGCAGTGTGGGGGCCGGGCCGAGCCGAGCCGAGCACTCACCATCTGGAGGTCTTGCAGGGAGAAACTCTCACCGGTAAACGTGTTCTCAATTTGGAGCTCTCGGTGGCTTTTTGTTGAAGGCGATGCCGGTGAGCGTGTGTGTCAGTCTTGAATCTTCCTCTCTTGGCTTTCCCCAGCCAGGCTTTTTCTCCCCCGCCCCCACCAGAAGGATGTCGCACGCCATTGGCTGGATTATCCTTGAGAGGCGTTGACGGGAATCAGACAATTCAAACATCATATGGCTTTTATGACTTCAAAATCTATGATTTGTCATAATCGTATAAAATGTATTTTCATTCATCATTATTGATACAATTTAATGTAAAGCGGTAACGTATTTTGATCGCGCTTTTATATCGCTGCTGAACTTTATGATGTCAAACTGTGACACAAGAAACTAAAGACACGACTTTCCCCGCCTTGAAGTCGTTATACAGTGGTCCCTTGCTACTTCGCGGTTCACTTATTGCAGATTCACTGTATTACGGATTTTTATCTCCCCATTTTCAGTAGAGTACCGTACTCTAAAATAAAGAATGCTATGGCGTAGTACGCCATAGCATTCTTTATTTATGCTGCTATTATTGTCTTTTTTTGTAATATTTGAGTAAATATAAACAGGTCTTTCTTTCATTCAACACAATCTATTACATTTTTAATCAAAATATAGAATATTTAATTGGTAAAGTAAGAAACATGTATCATGAGAAGTTTTTTTTAGGGATGTCCCGATCACACTTTTTTGGACACGAGTCCGAGTCTGAGTCACCTCATTTTGAGATGACCGATTCCAAGTCCCAATCAACCTTGGCATTTTATAAACGAGATTTTTTTTCTCATATTAAAATTAATTAAATAAATAAATACATAACTTAATTAATAACATATTTAATTAATTATTTAATTAATTAATTAATTACTTAATAAATAATAATAATAAATAATAATAATAATAATAATAATAATAATAATAATAATAATAATAATATTTAAAGGTGCCTTGCTTGGCACTCAAGGACACCGTACACTCTTAGAGTGAATTAAGAGAGGGGAAAAAAGTGGAGTTGGGGTGTGGAAAAGCAGAATGTCATTTAAGTAGGGTATACAGTTTGAAACAGGTGTGTTTTGAGTTGAGCTTTAAATTGTGTAAACAAGTCTTGTTTCTGAGTTGAGGTGGTAATGAGTTCCAGAGGCGGTGAGCACAGCTACCCCAACATCTTAAATATGGTGAGTGGACAGTGGTTACATTAAGTTAACAATTTAGCCCTCTTTATTTGGCACATCTATGAGTAACTCAAAAGGCCATTATTAACCAGTATACAGTATTAATTTTTTACAAGAGCTTAATTTTTGAGAACCTACTGTAGTCGTTATAAAGCATGCTACTTAACACAAATTGATGGGCTACCCTAATGTTTTACTTTAGGAAGAAAAAATACAGTAGATATGTGTGAGTCAACTTCACAACAAACAAAAAGGCTGCGCTGACTAGCAGGGGTGAAAAAAATTGTCCAATCATGTTTGTTTTGATATTCCCCAATCTTTGTAAAGTAACTGGAATACTGCAAAAGACATTTTTGAAAAAATAAAAAGCTTTTATTTTTAAGCTATGATGTGTCCACTACAGAGGACATTTTATTTAAAACTTGAATGCTAGGCTCAATTACAGTTAAAATAATTCAAACAATACTTTAATGTGTTCTTAAGAGTCTTATAGAACACATGCTAACAACATTTAAAGCCTAAATCTGTTCAATAAAAAGTGTTATACACTTACTTTTCCTCTTCCATAAAAAGTGCTTGCACTGAGGGAAGCCATTTTCTTTTATGATGCAAAGGTAGCAAAGCCCCACCCCTACACATTTGGTATCATTGGGAAGCTCTGAATGGCCTATAAAGACCCTACCCTTCCAGTGTGACGTCACGTTGAAGTGCGCCTCTAGCGGTGGTGGTCAGCGCATCATTGCGAGTGAATTAGAAAACAATCAGTGTGAGCTACAAAATAGGTCAAATAGTTGATAAATCAGCTACCAATGCTATGGTGAACTTGTGCGCGGCCGACGGATGCTCTAATATCTCAAACGGAGATGAGATCATTCTTTCGGTTGCCGGCAGCGATGCTAAACCAGATGGAAGACAGTGAGGAGTGAAAGACAAGCACGATGGTTAGAGCGACTGCGAGCAAAACTACAACGCAACTGCTTTGAACCCACAAAAAGTACGAGGATATGCTCAGATCATTTTATATCAGGTAGTTTTTCTCTTTTTCATATACAGCTGGTCATAACATTAACCTCTGATTGTAAAATTGAGGCAGACGTGATGAATGAGCCATACTATCTTTAGTGAAACAATCATACTTTTTTTTGCATAAGTATTCAAGTCGTTTTGAAAAAAAAAAGTTAACGACTGAACACAATTATTACAATTAACACTTTAACTTGTGCTTGATTTCTGCTGAGGAATGTGTAGTAAACGACGTTTGTTAGCAGCTAGCAAGCTTAGATATCTCGAAGACTTCGATATACAGCAAGACGACACAAACGGTTTAATGAATGACAATTTACACCATGAAAGTAGTGATTGACACTGTTTCAACTAAAAACAACTTACCTTAGGCTTCCACTTCCACTTTGCCCCCCAACAAACGAATTTTTTTTGTAGCTAGCAGCTCCAAACGACTGGTTTCAATGAATCGCAGTAATGTAGTGTCCAACTCGAGACATTTTTTGTGACGCTTGACATATTTCCCACCTTTGAACAAAAACGTTCGCCGAAAATCAAGCTCTCTACATTCATTTGTTATGGGATGTTTGTTAAGTTTGAGTTCATGACCTGTTAAGGTGGCTTCACGACCGTGAGGTCAAGTGTCTGTTTTGTACTTATATAACTATCATATAAGCATAATCTAGTTTCAACTAGTTTTAGGCTATGTGATGTCAATCTCCTTTAGGTGATGTCTGAACCTTTGTGATCTCGTCCTTTAGTCTTTTACTTGCTACAACCAATCAGATCGATTCACTGTCTGTAGGTGCAGTCTGAGAATTGTGTGTGTTTCGCCGGATTATTACTTTCTGTTCTCTGTGCAACTCTCTTTGTTTCTTGTCTTGTCAATTTTGTTCTACGCCTCTCGATGTGAATAAATAGTTAAAACCTTATTTGTGTCTGAGCTTTGGGATCCAACGTTCAGCACATGACACACCCAACTGTTCTTTACTTTTCATCATTTTAAAAATGCACACTACCTTTTTTCTCCCAACATACCCCCATGGGCACATATTCTTATACCTTCTTTTGAAATAATTTTATGTTTGGATATTGTTTTAATTCCGCACCCATTCAACACTTTCACACCACAAATTGACAGACTTTACCTATGTGCGTATGTTTAGCGCTTCGAAATTGTGTTGACCTCTGAAATCATAATTCCCATTCTTATTCTGAAAAAGATTTTGAAAGTTTTCCCAGTTAAACAACTCATGTTTGACCTTGTTCATGAGTTGTTAGAAATGTAAATTTTAATAGATTTTGCAAAACGTGAATGTGTTCCATGTGGTCTACTTAATGGTTCTTAAGATTCTTTTTGACTAGAATGAGTTCTTGTAGTAGTTTCCGCAGAACTCGACACGTTGTAAATACTGTAAAACTAGGGAAAAGTATAGCGTGTGGAGTGAATTATAATCTAGCCTGTCCTTGGCCTAGTGACGGCTAAATTTTTTTTTTGCTAGTTTAGATTGAACATGCTCAATATGTGACTTCCAGTTATTTTTCTTTCCTATAATGACCATGAGAAATGTAAGTTCTTGTTATTTTTATATGCCACTGAATGTCTATGTGATTTCCAAATTATATAATTTTGTTTTGTCTAAATTTAATAGACGTTTATTAGAATCAAACCACATTTTAAGCATGTTCAAATCCTTATCTATTGTTTGCTGTAATTGCCTTAGATGATCACTTGAACAAAAAATGCTTGTGTCATCTGCAAAAAGCACCACTTCATTGTTTTGAGCACATTACAAATGTTATTTGGTACCCAATACCGACCCCTGGGGCACACCACAAGTAACATTGAAGAATGATGAGCAGTGATTGTTAATCAGCACAAATTGCTTCTGCATATCTAAATAACTTTTAATACATTCCCATACAAGGCTTCTGATGCCAATTTTATATAACTTAGTCAATATGTAATAACTTATGTAGGTTAATGGTTCAGAAATCTCATTGATTATCAGTTTATTTAAGCATAGTCATGTCAATGTTCTTATAGTCGATATTTTTTATTTTTTATTTTTTTTAAACCATGATTGAAAAGGACTGTGGCAGAAGCATTGCTAGGGGACAATTCCAATCCAAACATCCGGGCATTTATGCAATTCAACTCTACACAGTGTAAACAAACTGCGTATTTTATTGGTTTTGTCTGTGACAAGCGTACAAACCTGGCAGATTGTTATCGTAGTCAAGTGTCATTTCATCACATTTTGAAATCAAAATAACCCTCACAAATTCACAATCAATCAGCACAAAAAATGTCCAAATTTATAATGATCCATATTTCCCATATATTTTATTATAGAACTTAGTTTTGAATTGGTCAACCCTTTGACTATATATCCACTGCTAAATACATACATACATACATACATATATAACAATTATTTAGCAGTGGATATATAGTCAAAGGGTTGACCAATTAAAAACTAAGTTCTATAATAAAATATATGGGAAATATGGATATATATATATATATATATATATATATATATATATATATATATATATATATATATATATATATATACACACACACACAGAAGCTATATTTATCACACTGCTCACAGTCTACTATTAATTTCATCCATTAGGTCGGTGGGTCAGGGAAAAAAAAAATGAGCATCAAATACGATCTGGTGCTCATTTGAGGACCACGTCACCATTTTTACATGAATGCCTGAATATATTATCTTTTTGGAAAACTAGCAATATTTAATTGTGATATACTGCATGTTTTTATATAGTAAAACATAGATTGCTATTTTTTTTATTATTATTTTTTAATCTTTTGTTTTTTTTTTTTTTTAAGGAAGCTAGAGCAGCCTAAATGGCATTTCCTTTCATTTCATGTGTGAACACTCATTCTTGCTTACTATTCAAGCTTTACTAACCAGGATTATTACGCGGAGCAAATTTGTATTATAGTGCAGTAATCACCTTTTCTTTTCATAAGCAATAGCTGCAATTTGCATGTTTATCCAACTACGCTTGTCTTCATAAGGGCCGCTGGAGTCTTGAGATAAACACAACGTGGATGCGAGAGTTGACAAAGCGAAAAACACACAAAAGCGCCGGAAGAACATGTAAACTCCAAACAGGATGGCTAGAACACAGATTCAAGCCCAGAACATCAGTACTGTGAAGCTTAACAATGAGGTCAAATAAAATTGGTCCGTTTTTTATTGCAGTGCAGTTACCCACCATTTCATAAGCAGAATCTGTAGGTCTTATTTGCAGTGTTGTGAATCAATTCAATGTTTTGGTCATATTAAAAACAAAACAAACAAACAAACAAACAAACAAACAAACAAAAAAAACAGGTAGAGGTTATGCTTTCAAAAGTGTCTTTAATAGTCAAAACATCCTAATTTTTGTATGAATGATGAACAAATGAACACAAAAGAGCATACAGAAGAGACTCATGCCAGGGGAAGGCACTTCCTCACTATGTAACTCAAATACAAGAAAAAGAACAAGCATAGGGCTGAGTTAAAAAACAACAAAAAAACAAAACAAAGAAATATTCGATATCAAATCGATTTTCATTTTCGAGCCTGATATTGATTCATAAAACCATGATACACCCCCCCCCCCCAAAAAAAGGCAATTTTTTTTGTATCTTCACTGAAATTTACTGTTCACATGAATGTAAAAGTATTTTCTTATATTTATGAAAGACCTGACTTATTGCACTAAGACAATTCAGAATCTTTTACATTTATATTTGCAATTATGGAATTAGAATTATGACAATATTTTCATCTCATCCTTGCTGATGTCAATGTTTGTATAACAAGTGATTGTAACAGATGTGAATTTCATGAATAAACTAAACCATGCCTCCGCAAAATTTGATTTGGAATTTGTTTTTAATGTTTTATGATGTCATTGATATGTAAGAAGAATTGATGTTCCATAAATAAATCAATATCGGATTGAATTAAAGTGAATCAAACTGAATCCGGGAAAAAAAATCGAATCGAATTGAACTTTTGTGAATCGAAATTAGAATTGATACCCAGCCCTAATGTTTGATATCGTCACACAGCACTATATCCTCTATTATTAACAAAGGAAAAACAGTTAGCTTTGATTAAAAAAAAACAAAAATGACGAAAACACACCAACAGTCCAGTTTGTAAGCGGTAAGAGTACAGTACAATCGAATCTGAAAAAGTGTACTGTACGGAGGAGCCCCAAAATGGGGTGGTGGGAGATTCTGGGAACAATATGGATGTAACGTGCAGACAAAATGCTAATTTGTACAGCTCTGAAAAAAGCAACAGCCCACTGCAAAATTACCAGTTTCACTGATTTAGCTATTATTAGATATATGAATATTTTTGAGCTGCATAATGGCTGCAATTGAATTTTTTCCCATCTCCACGTCGCCCACCTCACTCCCGAACTATTGCTTGACACTGCGGACAAAGCGGTTTTGATGGAGTTTGTAGAGTGGCTGCATTTATCTGCAATGTTTTCAGCATTAGTTGTCCCACCTGCTCTTTCTACGTTTCGGTGGTTCGGGTACGGCAAAGCTATCGTCGCCTTTGTCCCTCTCGCTCTTTCTGTCCCGCCGGCTTTCATCCCCGTTCCGGTTGTCGCCGTGGTGATTGCCGCGGTCCCTTTCTCGATCACGATCGCTGCGTTCCCGCGAGGGCGTGGGGACGCTGCTCTGTGCGGAGGACACGGTGCTCAGGGAGCCGGCGCTGGTGAAGCCAGGCATGGCGAAAGAGGCGGCGACGGCTTGAGCCCGCTCCGCGCCGCTGACCGACTCGGTGGGCACCGAGCTCAGGCTGCCGGCACTGGTCCAGCCGGACGAACTGCTGGACTTGGCGCTGAGCTTGGGCGGGTTGCCGGACGCCGCCACAAAGTGACTCTTGTACTGAGCCTGGGAAGATCAAGCAAATGGCAAATTGTGTGTGTAAAAAGAGTGAAATAAATGGAGCGGTAGTCTCCATGGGTGTCAAACTCAAGGTGCCAACCATCCCTGTTATTTGCCGCCATTTTGCCTTGATTTCAGTTTAAAACTAAGTTATTCATCATAAACATGATAACTAACCAAATGCCAGAGCTGTTTATGTAATTTAGTGAACCCCTGCTATTCGATGGGGACGGGGGCAGAGACCTGCTGAAACTAATAAAAATCCGTAATTGAAAAAGGCTTATAGTTGCCTTTAGATGGCAGCAAAGCACTATTTTTTTTTTTTTTTTTGGCAAAAGGAAAACGCAACTGTTTCAACACAGTCCCTTTAAACTGTTCCCGTTTCATGTTAAAAGGTGGGGTCTTAAGTTTTAACAGTTTGTAAACACTTAAAACAAAACAATCTGCTTGTCAACATCGCACCTGCCTTCAGTGACACGCCCCCCACTGTGTGATTAGCTGGATGGGTAAACATTGACATTCCGCCCAAAAACATCTCTTTTATGGCAAAATGACAAAATACAGGCTGGGGTGGTGGTGGTTGCTGACAAAATCACCACCACAAATTAACATAAGCTCAGAGGTGTTGATTGAGAAGGATTTCATGTGTATACATCCAGTGTTTATGAAGTGTTTATTTCTGAGTGAAAACTTAGGACCCTACCTTTAAATGTCTTTAAATTGGTTTCCTTATATACAAAACATAAGCAGTTTATTTTGCATTTTGTTCCTTCACTGTACCAAACTGTGAATTTAAAACCTACAAGATAGAGAGCTACAATTTTTTTTGGTGTGACAATTTACACCCCTAGTACTGCTGCTGTCACTGACGACTTTTTTTTTTTTTTTTTTAAATTAAGTCTCCTATATAGATTAATCAATTTTTATCCACTGCAGTTGAACGCGAGTTAAGTGTAGTGGATATAAATATGGTTTTTGATCTTCTGCACACATATGCCACAAACACCAACAAAATTAGCCTATTCTAAATGATTCGCGATTAGCCTTAGCCCCAAATAAACGTGAATCACTTATTGTACTTTTCCGAAAAATCCTTTCATAGTCCAAAATCCAATTTAATCAAAACATTAAATGGTAAAAGGAGTGCAATGAAATAGCGCTTTATGTTTACTAAGCCTCGTTCAAACATATTGAGTTGTCAACGCCTACACTGGATGTTGATGCAGCATCAAAATAACTTACTTTATGCTATAGTATCCCGCGCCGTCACCCTGATGTTTTTCTTTCTATTCCATTTTAAACTAATAAACATCATGAGTACTCACTTCCAACTTGCTTTGTACTTGATAATGCTACCAGCTAATGATAATCTGGCTAATGGTATTGCAAAAATTAGTTCATTTCCAATGTCCGCCAGCGTCCGTGTCTGTTAAGTGCGTTGTGGCCAACTGGGTCCATTTGGTTGGGTTATTGCACACTTTGGTAGTGTAAAACCAGAGTAATAGTCCTTACAGCAAATGCTGGATGGCTTATCCTGCTTATCATGCTACTTGGAGGAGTGGTTCTTACTCTATGTTTAAAGGGATAGTTCAGATTTTTTTTTACATGAATCTCTATTTCATCCTCACCTCCAGTATGTGCGAGCAGCACCGACATACCCTTGACAGTGTTCTGCGAGACGAGTTCTGGTCCGGTGTTTGACGAGAGGAAAATAGTCTGGCGAGTTGGCTGGGGTCACATAAATAAAGCGTTTTTTCTTCTAAAACAATTTGTGTTCAAAAGAGTGATACATTTGCATCACAATGTGGAGCCTCCATCTTAGGTGTGTTTGGCCCAATAAATTCATTAGAAATCTTTCTTTAGCGATTTTGACGCATTTTGTTTTGTTACAAACATCAGACATGTAGCGATGATCATTTTCTCCCATTTCAGTCTAAAGAGACCACAAACCCTAGGAAGCATGTTAGTAGTGTTTTGATGATGGCTGGTTGGAGTCTATCAACGATACTGTAAGTGTCCGTGCGGTAGCACAAAATGTTGGTTCCGGCAACTTCCAGGTGCCACAAATATGTTTTTTAAAACGATGAAAATAGCGATCGTTGTGGTCGACCCAACCGACTTGCTCAACTTTTTCCCCCCAGCCCTACTCGTGACACAGCCATTATGGTGAAAACAGATTAAAGATCCCTGGTCTACACCACATAGACTAAAAAAAAATAAAAAAAAAGTTGACTGTACCTGGAAGGCTTGTCTCATGGCAGATATGCGATCTCCCATGGCCCCGCTGCTGGGCTTGTTGAAACCCTCGCTCAAGGAGGACAACACGCTGCTGGTGCTGCTGCGATCCTGCAAAGTCAACAAATGATAAGTTTGTCTTTAAGATTCATTTCTTTATCACTCACTGGTCCCTATACGATTCTTGTTTCATTTGATCCTTTTATATGAATGGCTTACAAGGGTTTTTCATACCGATATTTACTTAAATTATGACAAGAAAAAAACTCCATCATCAATCGTATGTGTTTTTTTTTTTAATTTGTTGACAAACCGAACAGAGTTTCGGAAATACTGAATACTAATGATGTTATGAATGTGCCGAGGTTTCGGAGCAAGCAAGAGTGGACGTGAGAAATGAAAGCCCCAATTTGGATAGCATGTCATTTCCAAGAAAATCACGTTAGCGATGACAAATGAGGCCTTGGATTGTGTAGACGACGTCAATGGTCATCAACGTATCATTACTTCATATGACTGGAGACCTGGTGCTGCTTTGCGGGTGTTGTCAGCGTTTGTTGTGAGTTGCAAATTAGTTGGCGAGTTAGATATGTGTGTGTGAGAAAAAGAATACTTGGTGTGTAGAAGTACTCGTGAATTAGCACTTGGGTTTATGTTTTTGCAACCAATTAAATCATTGTAAGAAATTACGTATCATTGCTGGTTACGCATCATGTTCAGCTGGTGTAGTGAATCAAGCGTTGCTTTTACTCACTGTGTCCTTGTTTCAATCCCCGTCTTAGGCTTTGACAGTTTTAAAGACATTCTTATTTATATCCATAAACATTTGACTTACATTTCTTACTTACGCTGCACACGCTACACACCTACTGCTAAAACGGCAATACTACTACTTAGAGGTATCTAGTCACCATTTAACCTGGTGGATTAGTCATATGAAATCCGGATGTCTATATGAATAGACTAACAATGCTGCTTACGTGCCAAGTGACAAGTGAAGCAACCGGCGGCCATCTTATGTTGCCAAATTGCTAAGCTTGCCTAACTTGAACACATTGATTTCTTTGCGCCATTTTCGCATTATTACTGTCTCTACAGGGTACATGCGAGTGTGTGGCGTACAATTGTACCAACAAGTCTGGGAGAAGTGCTACATGCACCGTACATTTCAATGCAAAGAATATGATTATTAATTTTCTCTTATAAAAGGTATATCTTTTGGTGCTACTCAAACATTTGTCTGCCAATTGATAGTTCAAGTACATATACAAGTCTGTGCCATTAGTGTCCACTTGTTGGCGGTAATGCACTGAAAGCATTTTCCAACTGTAGTAGGTAGCCTACGTAGTAGTATAGTAGTAGTTATGACAACTAAAGTTCGCCATATCGCTAGCTCATCATGTTGCTTACACTATGACAAGGATCACCTATTCACAAAACTAAAAGGCGGATTGTAGTTAAAGCTGCTCTATGTAACAATTTGCCTAAAAGCTGTTCACAATGGCCAATAGTGCTCAGACTGGATTTGGGTCTGAATTTCCTGCATGCCCTCTTTTTGCAGATGTGACGTCAAGTGCACATTGCGTATGTACCAGTGGTGTCAAACTGGATCCCTCGAGGGCCGCAGCCCTACAGGTTTTTGAGGCCTCCCATTTTCAACACAGCTGATTCATATTTAAGCTCATCAGCAAGCTCTGCAGGAGCCTGATAATTATCCTGATCCTTGAATCAGGTGCGTTGGAGTAGAGAAGCCTAGAAAACATGCAGTGCTCTGGCCCTCGAGGACCAGATCTCGACACGTGATGTATGTGAAGAAGGGAGTGTGTAGTTTCACTTTCTGGCCACAGGTGGCAGTAGAGATTAAAAATTCAAATTTTTGCATTCAGCAGCTTTAAAGTTGGCCATCATAAACTAAAAAGAAAAAAAAAATCCATAGTTATAAGCATGTGTCAAAAGTGTCAAATCCAACTTGTTCGGCACCGTCAACACGGGCTACGTTTGGAAATTCACGCTTAAGAGGGTGTATATGCAGAGGCAATGCATGCTTCCCTCCCATTAATTTCTGAACGCAGCCTGTGTTATAAACCAATCAGTAGCTCGTGCTTGAACCGTTTCCATCTGTACTCCGGCACTCATACACACAGCACATTTGAACAACTCTCTGAGTTTCCAGACGCACCCATGATTATGGAACGTGGCTTTTGGGTGCCAGTCTGAGCTCTACTGTTATTGATCTCGGTTTTTGTAAAATAAATGTCCCCATAAAATGTGATTTAATACTCTGGAGCGACTTGCTCTTCATGATGCATTGTTTGATTGGTGTGACTTATACTCCTAAGCAACAGATATTGTACATAAAAACTCACAGAAGTGTCTGCACCCAATCCTGGTCTCTCTCTGTAACCAAGTCCTCCTCCTCCGATGTTCAGCTTCTTTCCTTGACCGCCTTTGAATCTGGACTTCCTAAACCACGGATTCTAGAATTTCAAAAAACAAAAAAAAAAAAAAGCATAATGTAAAGCTACTAAGCTGGATCAGCGAGTTGTATAATATTAGCTTTAAGCTTTGTCCATTTCAAAAAACAAACATTGCCTTTGCGCAAAAAAGTATGCCCACCTCTCACATATAAGCTGTGAGAGTGTAAAAGCAAATGTCATTGTCCAAATACTTTTGACCCAAGCCGTTACCTGTAAGGCTAAGTCCATCAGTTCTTTGGAGACACTCTGATTGGCGCCCTCCAAGTTGCGCACCAGGTCACCGGCAAAGGTGGTGTCCTTGCTAGTCAGCAGAGTGTAGGCCACGCCCTTCTCACCAGCTCTACCCGTCCGGCCAATGCGGTGCGTGTGCGTGTCGATGTCCCGCGCCACATCGTAATTGACCACCGTGCGGATGGACGGGATGTCCAGACCGCGGGCTGGGGAGGACAATGATTGGTCGAGTATAAGAAAAAAAAGTGACCTCAAATGACCTCTGCCTAAGCTAAACGAACAAAAATACTGTGTAAGGCAACAAAGTTTTACTCCAGACCAGTAGGTGGCAGTAACTCCAAAGTAATAATACAACAAAAACTCAACTAGAAAAATTAAGAGGAAAAGTCATGAACTACCAAAATAGCAACAAAACACTACTTTCATCTAAATGAAGCTCCTGAACTCATTTCAACATAATTCCTTAACCATGAAATCATGAACAATGAACCATCATTTTACTGCTTTGTCAATATGATGGCGCCGACTCACCGGCAACATCGGTGGCCACCAAGACAGGCAGGTTCTTCTTCTTGAAGTCGCTTATGACCTTGTTCCTCTCGCTCTGGTCCATGTCGCCGTGCAGCAAGCCCAGACTGTAGCCCTCCTGCATCAGGTTGGTGGCCAGCTCTTCCGAATTGGCCTTCTTGGTGACGAAGATCAGCACCGAGCCGCTGGATGTAAACTCCACCAGGCGCCGCGTCAGCCAGCTCCACTTGTCTGCGCCGCTCGGCAGCATCTCTACCACCTGTGTTATGTCCTCGTTGGCCTTTAAAAAAAAAAAAAAAAAAGCTTCAATCCGTTGATTGCGTTTGAAGAACCCATGTAGCATTTTTATGAAATACTACTGTTTTAAAATCCTAATCTGAAAATCTAGTCCTGTCTTTAAACTCTGCCTTCAAATCCCAATTTGAAATTGAACCCCGTCTTAAAATTCTAAAGCTGTCTTAAAACCTTACTTTGAAACCCTAACCTTATCTTTAAACTATAATTTAAAACACTATTAAATACCTTGTCTTTAAAACTTAATTTGCAACCCTAAATTTGTCTTGAAACACTTATTTGAAACTCTAATCTTACCAACAAATCCTAATTTGAAAACCCCAACACTGTTGCAACGTGATTATGAAAAGTGGCGATTGCGTGTCACCTCTCCGATGTCTCCCTGCACCACGCGGATGGGATCCATCAAGATGTCCCTGGCCAGCCTCTCGATCTTCTTCCGAAACGTGGCGCTAAACAGAAGCGCTGTGGCAAGAATCATATTCATTGCATTTTTGAAAAAAATGTAATTATAAAAAAAATTGTAAATAATAAAAAGCGCTTACTCTGTCTGTCTGGACGCACGTGGCTTGCAATGGATCGAACTTGATACTCTGAAAAAAGAAACAAAAAAAAATGTATGACTTCTTCAGTTTAGAGATTTTTTTTATGGGGAGTAATTTTGTATTCTAATTTGAACCCACCAAAGCCCATATCAAACATGCGGTCCGCTTCATCAAACACGAGGTAGGACACTCTCTGCAGGGACGTGGCCTTCTTTTTAACGTGGTCGATCAGACGACCCTGTGAAAAAAAAACAAGCATTTTGTATCAATTTGTAGTCATGTTTTAGTGCAGAGGTTTGGACGAGTGTTGTATTTCTTTACCGGGGTGCACACCACAATCTCTGCGCCTTCCTGCAGTGCTTTGGCCTGCTCCCACATGCTGCCTCCTCCGTACACCGCCACTGAGCGCAGAGAGTACGCTTTGCCAAAGCGCTTGCATTCAGCGTGGATCTGAAAAAAACAAGTAAGCAACAGTAAAACAAACTTTGCTTGAAACCCTAAATCAGGTTTAAAATCCTAACCTGTAGATCTAAAACAGGCTTGAAACCCTAACCTTTGTTGATTCTTTAACACTGTCTTGAATCCTTAACCTTTAACAATTCTCTACGCTTATTTTGAAATTCGAATGTGCCCTGCCTGAAATGCCGAATGGAAAACCTAACCCTGTATTGAAAGGCTAACATTTGCTCGATTCCCTAACTCTGTCTTGAAACCCTAACATATGCTTGACACTAGGGCTCAACCCACTTAATCAGTTAAAGCTGTAATATGGAGGATTTCCCCAAAAAGCATCTTAACAATAGCCTTTTTATTTGACCATTTATGACTAAAACATATTCTAATTAGTAGATCAACATCTTAGCTGTTCACAATGGGTACTCCTACAAGCCTCCTATTTTTCAGGAAGCATCCGGTCCGATTCGTTCGAATTTCCCGCCCTCTGTCTGCGGGATGTGACGTCATGTGCGTTTTCGTTTATTGTTTCCTGGAGTCACGAAGTCGGAACTACTACAGCGTTTCGTTGCGATGGAGTCTCAAGAGACCACCATCTGCATCTAGCGCAGGCATGTCAAACTCAGTTTGGCTCTGGGGCCGGATCCAGACTTTCTGTTCTCAGGTGGGCCGGATCAGTAAAAGAATGTCAACTCCAACTATTTAGTTTTGTTTTTCAGTACTATGCTTTATCATTCAGCCTACATTTGTAGCCTACCCTACATATTATAATCACGGATGACAAGGGATCTTTTCTAAGCACAACACATTTATTCACAAACAATGGAGAAAAAAAATGATTTTCATGTTTGGCATTGAATGTGTTAACAACTGGTTTATTTTAACAGTTGAGTGAATGCAGTTTTACACCTGAACCAACTCACCACACTAAACAAACTCAAGTGGGAGCTATGAAAAAAAATGTTTTGCCTTAATTGTCATACTGCTTTGAAATAATAATAAATAAAAATATATAATAATAAATAAAAATACAAAAGAAAAGTTTTAGCAGTGCATGGGCAATAAGATTATACTACATCAGCTCAAACTACTAGGCTGGGCCTACTGAAGCTGAGAATATACTGCACAATATTAATTGTCTTTAATATGAAACCAGATTAATCTTATTTTTAATGATCTGTATTCATGAGTGCAAACAAATGTCGTGTCATCACACTTTTTTCTCTCTCTCACTGCACTCCTGCAGTCTACTTGCTGCTGCTGGCTCCTGAAACTTGGCATCTTTTTGCCTTTACAAGTGCGTCGATATCAGGTTTCAAATCCTGAGTAGCAGCACATTTAACAATGTGATTCAAGTGTTCATTTGTTAACCTTGAGCGCTGCTTTGTTTAATTATTGTTCATCACGGAGAAAACCTGTTCACAAAGATAAGTAGTCCCAAACATGGAGAGAACTTTTGCAGCCATGGCTGTTAATTTGGGGTAACCTGGCACAAGACTGATAAAACGTATCCAATCCCACGGACCCAAATTTATCCTTCATAGCGGAATCGCACTGCAAGTCAATAAGCTCGAGCTGAATGTCAGCTGGCACATCAGAGGGCTTCACTGTAAATGGCGAGCGAAAAAAGCCGAATTTGTTCTCAAGTTCACTGAAAACCTGAAACCTCCGCTCAAACTCTCGCAGAAAAATCTGTTATGTTGTCTTTATATTTATCCAAATCGGGACGATCCGGTGCCTTCGGACGCACAGCTGTGAGACATGAGAAGTGCGTGGTGTCACCGCTGGATAGCTGCGTCTCCCACAGCGACAGTTTCATCTTGAACGCACTTATGCTGTCGTAATATTGAGTGACAACTCTATTACGGCCCTGCAATGTAGTGTTAGGTGTATTCAAGTGTTGCGTAATATCAACCATGAAGGCAAGATCCTGCACCCATTCCTTGCATTGAAGTTCCTTTACTGGGCGTCCCTTCTTCTCCATGAACTGTCCAATTTCGCCTCGAGCTCAAAGAAGCGCTTGAGTACTGCACCTCTGCTTAACCAGCGCACGTCAGTGTGGTATGGTAGGCCAGCATGAATGTCATGATCACTGAGAAATGAGTCAAACTGGCGGTGATTTAGACCGCGAGCTCTGATGAAATTGACAGTTTTCACAACCACGCTCATAACATGGTTCATTTGCAGTGTTTTGCAACATAACGCCTCCTGGTGCAAAATACAGTGAAATGCCCAAAACTCCTGTCCTCCATTTGCGGTCTGTACTTTGTCACGGAATTTTGTGGCAACGCCTGCCTTTCTCCCCACCATTGATGGCGCACCGTCGGTCGCCAGGCTCACAGCACGGGACCAGTCCGCCTCCACCTTGTCCAGCGCTCCAACGAGAGCGCTGAAAATGTCATCTGCTGTCGTGGTGTCATTCATGGGCACCAATTCAAGCAGCTCCTCGGTGATGGTCAAAGTTTCATCAACACCTCTAATGAATATGGCCAGTTGAGCAATATCTGTGACATCGGTGCTCTCATCTATTGCAATTGAAAATGCGATAAATGATTTGTTTTTCTCTTTCAATTGGCTGCTCAAGTCACTTGAGAGTTCTGTCACCCCATCTGCGACAGTGTTCCTCGTTAGACTAATATTGGCAAAGGCCAGTCTCTTTTCAGGGCACACGACTTCTGCAGCCTTCAGCATGCATGTTTTTACAAACTCCCCATCAGCAAATGGCTTGGATGCCTGCACCAGCTCGTTGGCAATAATGTAGCTGGCTCTTACAGCCCCATCAGCGATATCGCGGCTGCGCGTAAAAGCAGACTGCTGTTTCTTCAGACGAGTGACCAATTTGTTTATCTCGTCTTTTCTTATTTGTCCTTTCAAGTCGTCATACTTGTCTTTATGATGAGTCTCGTAGTGGCGCCGAATATTAAACTCTTCGAACACTGCAACTTGCTGATTACAAACCAAGCACACTGGTTTTGCATTCACTTCTGTGAATAAATAATTCTCAGTCCATTTTTCCTGGAAAACCCTGCACTCCGTGTCCACTTTTCTTTTTTTTGACAGTGCCATTTTGGGAAGGGTGTGTTGACCGATAACTTGTTTAGTAGTAGTGGTGAATGGTGAAGCAAGCTTACCGGTTAATTTCTAGTTGGACACATCACGTTGCGAATGTTTATTTCCTGGTACAAACTCGTGTCAGTGCCGCATGCTGGACGTGAGCTCTTTTACTGCCCTCTAGCGGCCGGAGCGAGCATTTGGTTTGTATTTATTTTAAAAAATCATAACTTTTGATAGAAATGAGCTATTGACTCGCTTTTTTTTTTTATATACTCAGAAATTTATGACGGGCCGGATAAAATCATCCAACGGGCCGGGTCCGGCCCGCGGGCCGTATGTTTGACATGCCTGGTCTAAATGTTGCGAGCTAACGTTAACACAAAGCTTCGTCAATTTTGGAAAACTTAGCGTCCTAATAAGTGCCCCAAGCTTATCTTGTTTTCATTTTTCATGCAGCATTTTGTGAATGGACACCCGTCTCCGGAGTATCCCAATCTTGTGCTTGCTGTACAAGTGTTGAACCAGACAAGGGAGCAGCTCGAAGGCTTTTAACCTTAACTAAATCCATGGCTAGGGTGACATAAATATTTTTTTTATGATGGACAAAGAATAACAATGACTGATCTGATGCTTTCAAAGACAAAAAAAACCAAACACTAATGTTTAGCTAGCTATAAACACCGAGGTTTAGCTAACTTGCTGACCTAACAGTAATCGCCATATTTTAACAATACTAGACTAATATAAGTAAGAAAACTTACCCGGCAGTACAAGAGCACGATTGGTCCATAATGCTGTGCTGGTTGCATCTGAAGTATAGGTCATGGGGTTTTCTCAGATTTAGCGTGCGTCCTGTATGTTTCCCCTTCGCTGGCTAATTTAATATTATGACTATAACCCTCCACTGCATATTGTAAACCTTTTTGCCTCGATCTGGAGGATATTGCACTGGTATTGCTCCAAAAGAAATCACTAATACACGCCGGTGTAAGTCTTCCCGTCACGGCTTGTGCTGTCGGAGTCACCAAGCTTGACGGACTAGCAAAAGTAACTAAGGGGGGCGGAGCTTATGCGAAAGGTCAATTCGAAACCTTAACTTTCAGTTGAAGCCCTTAACCCAGGGGTGGCAAACTGCAGTCCTTGAGGGCCGGAGTCCTGCAGGTTTTATAGATTTCCCTATTCGAAGTGCAGCTGATATCAATTAACAGGCTCGTTATCAGGCTTCTGCAGAGTTTACTGATGAGCAGATCATGAATCAGCTGTGTTGAAGAAGGGGAATATCCAAAACCTGCAGGACTGCGGCCCTCGAGGACCGGATCTCGCCACCCCTGCCTTAACCTATGAACGAAACACTCATTTGATGAAACCCTGCTTAAAATCCATATTTGATCATTTAAATATGGCTCGCAAAGAGAATTTAAAACCCTAGCCCCACCCCTGTCAATACCTGCTGACAGAGTTCCCTGGTCGGGCATACGATGATGCCGATGGGTCCGTCCCCGGGTTCCAGCTCCTTCTGGTCCATGATGTGTACCAACATGGGCCAGATAAACGCCGCCGTTTTTCCACTGCCAGTTTTGGCAATACCGATCATGTCGCGGCCCGACAGAGCGATCGGCATTCCCTATAGATAAACCCACAAAACAACGCATCCAACAAGTTTCATTTTTCCAACTTGGCATACTTTTGAGTATCTCGTTATACCTGGCACTGGATGGGAGTGGGCTGAGTATACTCGGACTTGCGGATCTGATGCATCAGCTGCTCATCAAAGCTGAAGTGGGCGAAGCTGGTACATGGTTTAGGCGGTGCGGCGCCAGATACCTGTGACATTAGAAATCAAGATCACCACTTTGGGACGTGACCTTTGCACTATATGACCATTCATGATATGAATACTTACTCGCAAGTTGAGCTTTTGCCGCAGTTCTACCACCTGAGTTCCGGTCAGGCTGCTGAGTTCCTCATGCTCATTGTAGAAGTTCTTCTCAAATGGCGGATAATCAATCTATGGAGAGGAGTCAATTCTACATTGAGACTTTTAAAAACAATTTAATAATTTAATCTAATTTAACAAAAATTACAGTACAATCTTCAATCTCAAAATGGTGATTTTAGACTATTCAATTTGGATTAGTGCATGTGCACATAATGCTTTGTGGCCTTTGAGTGCCATACAAAAGAAGTTGGTAGAAGTCTTTAGCATGCTAAAGAAGGTGGCGGTAATGCACCAAAAGTATTTAAGAACCGCCAAAAGAATTTACCATTTACAACAACAAAAGTCGCAATAACCGACCAGGCTTCTATCTTTGGCCACAATGTGACGAAGGACTCTAGTTATCAAACATGATCGGGAAAGAGAGGTTTTTTTTATTTTATTGTATTTTTTTTATTCTTCATCATAAATTTTTTTGACTGGTGCAACTTAAGAGCAACACAGCACCAAATTGACCTAGTCATTATTTTTTACATTTTAGTGCATGCTTGTTCAAAGCTTGAATTGGGGGCAAAAAACTAATAATAGCCCTTTGAGTAACTCATAGATGTGCCCCAAAAAAAAAAAAAAAAAAAGAGGGTTTAAATAAGTAGAACATTTAAACCCTCTTTTTTGCGACCCTTGTGAGGAATAAGCGGTCAAGAAAATGGATGGATGGATAAACCACATAAAAGCTGTTGAGGTAGTTTTGTTTATAATAATAATAATAATAATAATAATAATAATAATAATAATAATATTTTTTTTTTTTTTAAACACTCCTTAAACTCATTCGCTTCCAGCCATTTTCACTGAAGCAACTACCCCCTTATTCCCAGCTGGATTTTGACTGATTTTGCAAGGCCCACAGAATATTGTGTTCTCCATCCATCCATTTTCTGAACCGCATGCTCCTCACAAGGGTTGCGGGGGGTGCTGGAGCCTATCTCAGCTGGTTATGGGCAGTAGGCGCGGTACACCCTGAATTGGTTGCCAGCCAATCGCAGAGCACACAGAGATGAACAACCATCCACGCACACAAGCACACCTGGGGACAATTCAGAGCACCCAATGAACCTGCCATGCATGTCTTTGGAATGTGAGAGGAGACCGGAGTACCCGGAGAAGACCCACGCAGGCATGGGGAGAACATGCAAACTCCACCCAGGAAGGCCGGAGCCGGGACTCGAACCCGAGTCCTCAGAACTGATTACGCTCTTCTTTCATCAGGAAAACAAAAAAAGTATATTTCTATCTGTTTCTGTTTTACAGCAATTAGCATTAGAATATAGCCAAGTTTCATCATTATTCACAAATCTGTTTAAAACAGTGTGCTAAAGAGCTTTTTTTGCAACATGGCCCTGGCCCTTATATTTATTTACTGATGTAAAATGTATTTACTTGTAAAAAAAAACAAAACAAAACAAAAAAAACACCTGTATTTGCACTTCAAAATATTTGCTTTGTTCTTGTTTACCGCAAAACTGATGTTTGTTTATGTACAGCACTTTGTATCCAGCAACGCCTGTTCTTAAAGCTCTTTATAAATAAAGTTGAGTTGAGTTGTTATTGGGTGAACTCAACTCTCCAGCGTGAACCCCACGTGATCTTGTGGTCTTGCGGGTGCAGATTTCCAGACATGCAACATGCGAGGTGTGAATTGCAGACCTTGCGGAAGTCGTACGGAAAACGCAACGCATCTTTTCCGCAGTCAGTGTGAATTGGGCTTTAGACAACGTCTGAATCCGATCGAGTCAACAACCACATGATCGGGCCTGATTCCCGATCACGTGGTAGGATCAGGACATCCATCCGTAGTATATATATTGCATTATACTTGGTATAATGCAATGCAATGGCAACGGTCAACTGAATCACGCTTTTAACTGGAAATGTCAATTTTGGTTGTGAAAGTGCACATCATACAACAACATTTTTGATTGCCCTTTCCATCTGTATTTACAGGAAATACAGTGGCTGACAGTTGGCAGCTCATGAAAACTAGCTTCTTAAAAAAAACCAAAAAAAAAACCACACACACACACATTCAAACTTATTATAACAAAGTTTTTAACGTATTCAACCTCAAAAATATCATAGGCATAAAATATATACAAAATAATTATGACATGAAAAAACATTACATTTGTTTAACTGTTTGAAATACCCTTCCTATTTTTTTATAGACACTTTGTAAACATTTCACATTTTTTATAGGTTTAATTTAACAAGAAAAAGGTGTGATATGAGGCCGCGATAGGCGAACCACAACATAGCATGGGGATTACTGTGTAGTACCTCTGAGTGGTCAATAGGAGGCAGGGGCATAATGATTTTCTTGGCGATGGGGGCTATAGGGTTGCCGTCGCTATCATAGTCCACGTTCTCCTCCTCCTCGTCTTGCATCAGGCCGGCGGTGGGGTTCTCAGCCATGTAGCGGAAGTAGGCCTCCTGCAGAAAGCACAACAATGCATGTCTAGAACTGAACGGACAACAATAATGATGCACATTCAGCATTATGTCGGTCAATATTGTGGAGTGATCCTTCAGAGGTAAAGAAACACTAAAACATGCTTTGTTGTCTGCACAGAACAACAACAACAACAAAAGAAAGACAAGAATACATGGCAAATATCCAATACAATCTATATTAGGGCTGCACGATATTTGAAAAACATGCGATATAGTTGTTGAATATAGCAATATCCATATTATTGCGATATTTAACATGCACTATTATTCGTCTTTATTTTGAACATGCAAACAAAACGAACCGAACAAGAAAGAGAAGCAAGTAACGCTACCTCAAGAAATGATTTTTTTTATTATCATCTTATAAAAAAAAAAAAAAATCTTTTTTTTTCATGCGGCAAACGAAGCAAGCTCAATGTATTCTTAATTGTAATTACGCTAGATAATGTTCAACTATTGGATGGCGATGAACACTGAGTGAAGTTTGTATCTGACTGGTCAAATTCATATAAAAGCACACAATGAAACTTATTGCATGTGTTTGCTATATGCATATTGGCGAATATGCATATGGGCGATTATCGTGATAGATATTTTTTCAATATATTGTGCAGTCCTAATCTATATAGTGCCTGTAAGTTGACAAAAAGATGCAATCGAATGGTTCAAGTATTACGAAGGTCTCACTACTCACTTGTTCATCTTCTTCTTCAATGTCATCACGAATACCCCTGAAATGAAAAGCGGAGAAAAAAAAACTTCCCTGCGGCTCGTTCGTACACCCAAAACAGACCCCCCCAAACCTGTGTGAGCACACGACTCACTATGCTTACCTGATAGTATGCTAACTACCATCCAAAGGAGCCTTACGGCCACACTGGAAATTAAAAATAGAGTAAAATGACCAAAAGAAGCTATCAATTAAATCGTGTTATGAGAATAATATTGTATTATGACAAGAAGTGTGAATATTTTTTTAAATAAATAAATCATTAAATAAATAAATAAATAAATTCGGGCAAAAAAAAAAAAGTCTGTCATTAGTATTACGTGGTAATATTACAATAAAAGTACAAGTCGGAATTTTACGAGAATTAAGCTATGAAATCACTGAGAATTAAGTTCAAATGTTCCAAGAAAAGTTGTGAGTTTCAGAGAATAATGTCATAATACTACAGGAATAATTTTATCATTAGAACATAGACGGCATTCTACGACAATTCAGTTGCAACGAGAAAAAAAAAAAGCAATACAGTATTGCAATAATTTAAGAGCAATGTTACAAGAATAAAGTCATAATGTGAGAAAAACTAACCCGGGATTTACACCGGATGCGGTTGCGGTGCGGCTGCGGTGCGTTCCGGCGACGAAAGCAATTAGAATACATTCATTCGAATGGTGCAGTTTTCACCGCTTGCGTGTGCGTTGCGTGTCGACTGCGTCTCAGCTGCGGCGTGCCGCAGCCCTTCCGCAAGGATAGACCTATTTTCTATTTTTGCCGGACGCCGCAGCGGTAGGCCTCCGGCAAATGGCAAGATAGCACAAAACACATCGAGCGGGACAGGAAGACCGACGCAGTTTCAAAATAAATTTCCGTTTACCTTTCAAGATAAAACACTCGCCAGCTCCTATTTCGCAAGCATGTTAGCAAAACGTGATGTGGGCGTAGACGGGCCTGGAGTTAACGTGCGAGGTGCTCATTCACGGTTTAAACACCAGCGAACATGGACCAGGAGAGGTTTATATTGGAGGTAGAAAGCCACAAAATAATAAAAGTCCACCTCTCTTTCTGCTTCTCTGTTGAGCACAGACTTTCTGTGTGTTTGTCGTTGCTTTTAATGCCACATGATCACACGCGGTCACGCGAGACACGGCGAGAAGTGGTCGGCGACGGAACGGAGCTGCCGGACCGCAGCTGTGCGGAGCCGGTGTGGATTGGCCAAAAAATTGACGCGTCCGGAGCACGCAGTCAAGACGCACCGCACCGCAGCCGCACTGCACACGCAACCAATCCCGGGTAATACTATGATTATAAAGTTGTAATATTGCGATTAAAAAAAGGAATGTTATAAGAAGTTGTGAAATGAGAATTGAGCCGTAATGACATGCGGTCGGAATTTTACAAGTATTACATCATATGTCAAGAGAATTAAGTTGCAATGTTATGAAACAACAACATCACGTGAGAGAATATGGAACAACCAAGGCAGAATTTTACAAGAATAGCCTAAGGTCAGAATGTTGAAACAAAATTATATTATGTTTTTTTTTTGTGTAAAGAATGAAATACATTTTTATTTTTTTTATTTACATTACAACAATGAAGTAGTAATTTTACAAAATATGTTGTAAAAGCTACAAGTCAGCAACTATAATTTCTATGAGAATTAAAAATAAGTCATACTGTGAGAAGATTAAAGTCATACCGTTATTAGAAAACCCTAAATCTGTTAGGATTGTATTATGAGCAAAAAAGTCATGTTATAAGTTCAAATAAAAATAAAATAAATCTTACAAGAATTAGGTTGCAATGTGACCAGATAGAAGTCGTAATGTTTTTTCCGACAAGATTTGCAGCTGTACTAGTCAACAAGGTTTGTGAAAATGACAAAATATCCTTAATAGGTCTTCACTTATCACAGGTTTATGGTCATACTTGTAATTAGGGGTGTGAATTGCCTAGTACCTGACGATTCGATTCGTATCACGATTCACAGGTCACGATTCGATTCGATACCGATTAATCCCGATACGAATTTATAAGTCGATTGTTGCGATTTTTTTTCATTCAAATTTAGAAAATACTAATCAGTAAGCTTGTAGAGTGTAAGATTTATATGAAAATTTATTATTTATTTATCTGAAATTTCAGTCTTATAGAGGTTGTAATTTGTTTCATGTTTGAACAGCATTGAAATAAAATATTAAGGCTTAATGTTCCGTTCATATAACATTCTTCCATGCTTAAGGTGTGAATCCTTAAAAAAAATAAAAATAAATAAATAAATAAATAAATAAATAAAAATCGATTTTGCCGATTATTGAATCGATTCGAGAATCGCGCGATGTAGTATCGCGATATATCGCCGAATCGATTTTTTTTTAACACCCCTACTTGTAATATAGTTGGACTTTTTTTTCTGGTAATATTGCAGACATATTCTCATTGTATTACAACTATATTCTCATAATATTTCACTAGAATTCTAGCCATATTGCTATTTTATTATATTTTCAGTGTGGCCGTAATTCTCTTCTGTACTATGGAAGCCAGAAAAGCAGAAAGGAAATCCTGGCATGTCACCTTTTTTGTGCCACACAACAAGACAACAATCTAATTAAGTTGTGGGCATTTTCCTTCTTGCTAAAACACATAATTTAAACACCCAAATAAATATGTTGTAAGAAACTCAAGATGGTCTTACTTGGCCGACTTTTCCTCGATTTTCTTAATGTCCTTTGCAGCTTGGTTCTGGGATAGAAGACATTTTTCAGTTAGACAGGACAAAGCAAAGCTTGGCGATACGGTCTTAAAATAAAAAGCTCAGATTTGTATCAATTATATTTCCATTATTTTAGGAAAACGATGACATGTCTGTTGTTTTAAAAGTAACACCACCCTCCTTGTAACTCTCTCATGATCCTTAATAGTGTAGTGTGAGGCAAACCCATCTTGGCTGGGAGTACACGGGTCCAAAGTTTCGAAGATGACAGAATGAAAATAAACAGTTCATCATGCGAACCTCAACTTCCGCCATGAAGGCGTCGAGGGGATCGTCGTCACTGTCTGAGCCGCTGCCGGACTTCATCTGCAGCCGCGTTGGCGAGTTCTCTGCCGGGATATACGGCAGGTCCACGTTGCTGCTGGACTCCTCCTCATCATCCTCAAAGTACCTTGTTGAGAAAAGCTTAGAAATGTTATTTCTATACTGGTTTTCATTGGTCTTCTGCTATATTAGAATCAACACTCACGCATTCTCCTCGTCAAAATTGCCTCTTTTGGTACCAATTTTGTAGAATGATGGCAGTTGGCTCTTCCCGTAGCTGCTCGATCCTGGCGGCCCAAACGACCCGTGGGATTTATGGGGGAGTGATGATGATGATTCCTCTTTCTTCCCGCTGGCGAGGGAAAAGCCCCCAAAGCCGAAGCCACGCTTCACACCAGGACCGCCTTTGTTCCAATTCATGGTTGTGCTGGGGGTGGGAGGGATTAAAAAATTTGCCTCATTTATTCAATTAGGACTAACATGATGATGTTCACTGCGGCAAAATTAGGGTGTCAAACTTCTCAAGATGATACAGAGAAAGGTCTGCAAGTGGTATATATAAACAGCTGATCACTTGCTAATGTCTAAACAGATCCTCGAAGGCCAGAGTCCTGAAGGTTTTAGATACTTCCATTCTCCAACACACCTGATTGCTATAATCACTCAGCTCATCAGCAAGATTTGCAGAAGCCAAATAACGATCCTGATTTTTACAATCAGGTGCGTTGAGGACGGAAACATCTAAAAAAAAAAACAACAACAACAGCAACTGGACTCCGGCCCTCAAGGACCAGGATTGGGGAAGCCTGGTCTAACTGCTCAGTGTAATTAATAATAAGAACTAGGGGTGTGAATTGCCTAGTACCTGACGATTCGATTCGTATCACGATTCACAGGTCACGATTCGATTCGATACCGATTAATCCCGATACGAATTTATAAGTCGATTGTTGCGATTTTTTTTCATTCAAATTTAGAAAATACTAATCAGTAAGCTTGTAGAGTGTAAGATTTATATGAAAATGTATTATTTATTTATCTGAAATTTCAGTCTTAGAGGTTGTAATCTGTTTCATGTTTGAACGGCATTAAAATAAAATATTAAGGCTTAATGTTCCGTTCATATAACATTCTTCCATGCTCAAGGTGTGAATCCTAAAAAAAAACAAAAACAAAAAACAAAAAACAAAAACAAAAAAAAAAACGATTCTGCCGATTATTGAATCGATTCGAGAATCTCGCGATGTAGTATCGCGATGTATCGCCGAATCGATTTTTTTTAACACCCCTAATAAGAACTAAACTGAAGATACATTACATATATGCATCTAAAATGTGAAAGTATCTTCATGCCACTGAGTCAACGACATAATAAATTTATAATAGGAAAGTAGTAATTGCTATCTGGACAACATAGTTGCCAGCGTCCTCTAGATGCATTTTTCAAAATCAAATCTGCAAGCCATCTATTTATAAGGGCATTGTTATAAGAAGTTTGAAATTATATTTATGTATTCTGGAATCATAGTTTGAAGTTTATAATACAGAAAATTACAAACATTAATTGTGGTGGGGGGCATCAACAGAACCTTGTCCATAAACCTCAGTGAAGAGCAAGAGAACACTTATTGCTGTATTAATTTAACACTTAATAACAAGTCGACAATAAAAACTGAGTATTATTTGTAGATTATTGAATTGGACGCCATTTTGACAACCTAGGTGTACCTAATGAAATGTCCTGTGTGGGTATCCCTAGTATGTTAAATGTACTTTTATTATCACAAATCTTTGCTTCAGCTGCGTTCTGGACACATAGATCAAAGTACAGTTCAAGTAACCTCTACTCCATTATATAAAAAAAATAGATTGTTTATGCACAATGTAGACATTAAAATGGAGGTACCGTACGATGAATCGCTTGTTAGAAAGGTGCGTCTTAATACTGTACGTAGAACTGTGCAAGCGAAATAACAAATACCATCCAAAACCAGACACTAGTTGTATCGTGGGCATTTGTTTTTGTTTTTTTAATATACATAAAATCAATGTAGGATGCGCACTATGACGACATTCTAGCATTAGCATTAGCATTAGCTTGCTCGCCAAACCATGACTGAGGCCGTAATGAGCATGGGATTACCTTCTCCAAACATGTGGCGAAATACATAAGGTGCGTTGTACATAAAAATAACTGATTACACTTTCGATTTAGTTTATATGCCAAAACGTTCTTATTTTACCTGCTTGCGTATGTTCCGAAATGCGCCGTTAAATTGTTTTTACAGCGAAGGAAGAATGCTTTACGTCATCAATATACGCCTCCTGATTTTTTTTTTTTTTGCTCCCTCCCTTTGGTCACGTTGTGTGACGTGTATAAAGTGCGACACCTATCACCGACATTTAGCTGTCAGCGGCACTCCGAGGATGGCAAGCTCATTTAGTTATGTTAAAGTAGAAATTTAGTCATACCGGTGTAATTCCGAACATTGTACAATTTAAACAGTAAGTGGATATGTTAAATGCATCGTATAGCGAGAAATGTATGTACAAATGAAGTGTTGCAAGCGAAGTATCGCTAGCCTGCGCACTTCACCATGACAACTGAGCTGCTACGAAGACTCACTGATTTACTCTACTATGTTGTGATTTAATTAGATAAAATTTCGCAGCCGCTCACCTCTGTCCGCATATATAAATATAATAATCACATGTTTGCATGTGCTTTCACAGGTATTCCCAGTACGTGGCTACAACGTTAGATGAAACAAAGAGATCAATGTCTTTTCTTGTAAGTCCACCTATTTACCATTACGGTCTCAGTGAAATAGTCTATATGTTATGCATATAAGATGCCATTGTGAGCCATTATCATTCATCGCAGCAAATTATCCTCATTCATGCTTGAATCGCATTTCCTCTTTTTTTTTTCTTTTTCTCCCTGTTTGTCTGTGAATTCTAACCTTCTGTCTATCAGCGTTGGGTGTCTGAGAAATTGAGTGTGGAGAGCCTGCGGGATTTGGAGTTGTTTGGAGGTGAGGCCCAACGCTAAAATCAGAAGACAGTATCTGTTATAAGAACCAATCAGGATCTGGGAAACAAAAATAGACTTCTTTGTACATTTATAGGGGCTTCAATATTTTGTCAAGGTTCTGTTTTTGTACCTTGTGCTTTCACATTGGGTACATACTTGTAATTTGTTGGCCAGGTGGAGTCACTGTGGGGGCACGCAGATGCTATTTTGACATCACTGTGAACATGCTGATCTGTGGAACTGAGCCTCTAATGTTGAATATAATTGATTCTGGGATTCTGGTTGACAAGATAGTCTTACTTGGCTGGCTTTTCTTAATATCACATTGTCACCATGAAACCTTTATCAACTATATGTAACCAATGCTGTTTTTACCTGCAGCATCCACCCACTGGGAGGGTTCACCAATTGCGGTCCTTTGAGGTTCAGACTCTTCGGAGTCCTGCAGGTTTTAGATGTTTTCCATTTTCTGCCCACTAGCACAGCTGATGCATATCATCAGCTCATCAGCACGCTTGATAATGATCCTGATCTTTAGTATTAAGTGTGTTGGTAGGCACAAACATCTAAAACCTGCAGGACTCTGGACCTCAAGGACCGGAATTGGTGAACCCTGCACTAGGGGTTTAGTCCCGCGCCGCCATTACATCACCTGTTTAACAGAAATACTTATGACTCATAAGTTATTAGGCATTTTGGATCACAAAGGTTTGCAGAGGGAGTATTTTTGAACAACATAAAAAAAGAAATACTAATGCAATCAAACTAAATTTTTTTTTTGCTAATTTTTGACATATCCAAGACAAATCACCACCAAAGCCTCACCACCCTGCTATTGTTACAGTATATGAAAAACAATTAACTTTTTGTGTGGGGTTTTTTGGTCATAAAAAGTAAATAAATAAATAAATAAAATAATAAACTGGCATTTAATAGGCGCCAGCACCCCCCGCGACCCTTGTGAGGAATAAGCGGTCAAGAAAATGGATGGATGGATGGATGGATAAACTGGCATTTAAAGGTTTAAAATGTAGTGGTTTTATTTTTTGGTAGCTTGGGGCAAGTCTAAAGTTGTTTCACTGAATTTGAGGCACAAGATGAAGGATAGTTCCTCTGTTGTATGGTATCTTTGTTTGAAAGCAGAAATATAGTATGACGTTCCTGGTGAAATTTTCCTGAATAATCTACTCAAATTTCCACTTTTGAGGTTCCATAGAGAACATTGGCATTTAGGTCCACTTAAATAGTCAATTTCAGTTAAATTCTGTTGTTAAAGTTGAAGTGTTTTTTTTTTTTTTGTGTGTGTGTGTGTCACGGTGGGGTTCACTGGTTTCTTACCTTTTTGGTTTTTGTAAAGGAAACTTTTAGGTGCAAGTGACAGCTGGAAGGTGGTCCCCGAAACTAATCGAGAAGATAGTGTTCATGTGTGTGCGTGTTGATGTCTTCATGTCACTGATGTGGTCTTTCTACCCCAGAGCAATCTCAGGAACTCTCTCACAGGGAAGTAAGTGTCCTGCCATTGCATCACCACGCCCTCTGTGCCTGTCGTGTGCGTGCATGCGCGTGTGTGCGCACAGGTTCAACGCTGTGTGTGGAAGCCCACCGACCACAGGCGTCTTCACACTTATTTAGGATGCATGAGTAATTACAACCTATTTCCCCAATGGGCTCTGAATTCAGTCGGCTCACTGTAGGATGGCATCACCAGGTGCTCACATGTGTTCCTATTGGTCTGGCAAAAACATCATAGATGCCTTACAGGGCTGGGTGTTTAATTAAAGTTTGTCACGACTCACTTCATTTTTGCCATTGATATTTGCACTACACTAGGGATGTCACGATAAGGGCAATATCGTGATATTAAAACTGCCACAATATCATCATCGTCATGGTCACAATATTTAAAAGGAACACATCTGTTAAAGTCAGGTTGATTTCCATTTCTGCAGTTCTAGCACCCTCTAGTGGCTAGTTTATTAGTGCAATTTAATTTTCATTAGGGATATTTTGGCCTTCTATCTTTAAAATCTAGGCTAATTGTCAGATGAAGGGGAACCTAATTTGCTTGTGAAGCGATCAATGTGTGCTTGTATTAGCAAGTAAGTGTCTCAATATTGTTAGAGATTGTAGGTGGTATATATGCATTGCCGTTATCTACAAAAGCACAATACTGTGCTTTTTTTTTTTTAATAGTATAAGCGCTCATATTTACAATATTGCCATCTTTTTTAAATATCGCCAACGCCCCCACAATACCGTGATAATTATCGTATCGTGACCTTCATATCGTGATAATATCGTATAGTGATGTTTGGATATCGTTACATCCCTGCACTAGACTGCCTATAAAATGAAGGTCAATGCGTTTTCATTGAAGAGAAGAGACACTGTTGCTTTTGCAGCTGCATTGTACTTAACAAGCAGTGTCTTTAAAGTTAATTACCTTCAATTAGTCCACTTGTCGCATGAGCGCAGCCGAGGAGCGTAGTCCGAGCGCAGACGAAAAGGACATGATTGCCTTGGGTGTTTAGTTTGCAACGTAGTCGACTTTATTTAAAAAAAAAAAAAAAAGTGGTGTCAAGTCTGTTTTAATAGCCCACCAATGATTGGATACTGTCTTGCTAAGAAAAATTAAAACAGAGGATGAACGTTTACTTAATTAGAAACTTAACATGGTACATGTTTCTTAATGTACCAATTTTTCTATAATTTGTTTAAAAACGAAATAGAATGTGTTCCATAAAAAGTTTTTATTTCCCCAAATATTTTAAATAAGCACATTTTAGAGCTGTAATTTTAATACTTATACATTTTTACTCATATCAGCCTATACCTATTTCTACAGTTTCCCGGTGTGTCTGTGAAAGCAGCTCCTTGCTCTGCAGTGCGTGCACATTTAGACCAGGCATGGCCTTTGGTGGTAAACTAGAAGAGCTGCTAACAAAAACATTTATGCCATGCAACATAATAAACCTATCATTTAGGTATATATTTGACTGTTATAATAAAAATGCAAGTAAATTAATGTAAAATATCGGGATACGTATCGCCTTGAAGATCATGTATTAGTTTACATATGTATCACAGATACAGGGGTCATGATATGATACGTATCGCGATACATATGTAAACTAATACGTATCGCGATACATATCATATCATGACCCCTGTATCTGTGATACATATCGTATTGTGGGGTTGTTGTTGGCAATACCCAGCCCTAGTGCTGTCAAACGATTAAATATTTTAACTAATTAATTGCACAATTTTCTGTAATAATTACTATTTTCCACTTTTTTTTTTTCCTCTCAAAGCGTGTAACAGATATTTACTTTAGTAAAGTCAAAATGGACTCAACCGACTCTCAGAACTTCTCGCTTACAGGTTTAGTTGGTAGGGATGTAACTATGGCGCGATATTGTGATATTAAAACTGCCACAATATCATCTTCGTCATGTTCACGATATTTAAATGCATCACATCTGTTCAAAAAGTCCGGTTGATTTCCATTTGTGCAGTTCTCGTACCCTCTTGTGAATGGTTTTTAGTGCAATTTAATTTTCATTAGGGATGTTATGGCCTTCTATTTTTAAAATCACTAATTGTTAGATGAAGGGGAACTTAATATGCTTGTAAACCGAGTCAATTTGCGGAGGAACTCAATGTGTGCGTACATTAACAACAGAAGATAATATTAAAACGTTATTATTATTATTATTATTATTATTATTAACATAACATTGATAATATGTACAAAAGCACAATAATGTGCTTTTTTTTATTTTTTTAGTATGAGCTAAAAAAAATTTTTTTACAATATTGTGACCTTTTTAAAATATCGGCAACCTTCCTACAATATCATGGTAATTATCGTATCATGAGCTTCATATCGTGATACTATTGTATTGTCACGTTTGAATATCGTTACATCCCTATTAGTTGGGCAGCTGGAAAAGAATGGTAACCTGGAGAAGTAAAGCAAACACCAGATAGTCCGTAAGCCCTTTGTTTTGGCTTGATTGTGTTGTTTGGCGCAGCACTGGTCACACGTGCGATCAGATGAAACGTGTAGTTGCACTGTTTAATGTGCAACATTTGCACATTTGAAAGATGTTGAAAAACAAAACAAAAAAAGAGAACATTGCTTGAATATCATCTTTTTTGTGTGTGTGTGTGTGTGTGTGTGTGTGGGGGGGGGGGGGGGGGGGGTGTAAGCGATGGGTGGAAATGGATTTGGAAATCAGATAAGGCCATATCGCCCAGCCCTTCTCTTTAATTAGATCCAGTAGAAGATTTGTCAATCAAAGCATCACAAAATGGCTGCTTGTGGTGAGATCACATAGGACGCATGTTGGTGCCGAGTGTTTGCTAATGTGCGGCTTTTGGACGTTGGATGGCGTTCTCCGCTGTGGCAATGCATGGCGACGTCCGCCTGCTCCAGTCGCCGCCGCCACCGCCACCACCACTTCGACAAACGTCGCCTTAGACTTTCAGTCTCTTTGTAGTCCTCCTCACTACCACCACTCACACAGGTTGCAGCATTGTACCAGAATGCAGTGACACAGCAAACGCTCGTGTACTCTCACCTTGTGTTGCTTCACACTTCACAGAATGTATTTACAAATATGACTTATGGTATTGAACAACTTGTTGATGATGGTATTAATGTAATTGTGGATTTTGAGACCTCATTCGAGCACTGAACAGTGAACACACTTATAATCTGCAATATCCACTTCCATGTTCCTTGCTATGTTGTTACTGCACTGTTCTTAAATCTGATACATAGCATTTTTTTAACACTATACTCATTGATTGTAATGCCTTCACATGTGGGAAAGGAGAGCAACAGTCAATGATTTCACTTTTCAGCTTTTTATTGAAGGGCTGGACAACAATAAGACTGAGCACACCTGCACTGAAGCTGTTGTTGGCCTCTGCTCACGTCCATACGCGTACTCCCTTACATCGCAGTAAACTGCACCTGGCCCCGCCTCTTAAAGGCACATGCATGTACACAGACCTGAAAAACTACCTGTTTTTTTCTATACATGTTATGCCTGCATTTTTTGTTTGTTTACGATGTGTTTAACAGTATGCTTACAACAATGTTTTGTTCCCAGGGCGACTTAAAGTGAGCAAATTTTTTCCTAATTTGTAACATGTTTCACGAACCCATGTTAACAGAGGAGCAAGGTCATAATTAAAGTCAAAATTTTATGAAATTGAAAACACTTGCAGGCCATAAATAATGTCAAGTTCAGCACTACCTCGCTGTGTCATCTTGTGCTATGTGACCAATGACCATGTATGTAGTTTTGTGCCACTCGGTAAACTATTTTATTGCACACTCAAACTGCTGTATGTCATAACCTTGTATTTGACTAAGCTTTATTAATTGGGAAAACTATACAGAATTGAAATGATAATCTGTATCTTTGAAGCAGGAAACGTGTGGGTGTTGAACCCTTTCACTGGGAAAAGTGCAGCTGATTCAACAGCGTGCACCTCTGCCCATTTCCTGCATCTGTCATAATTGATTTAGAAAAGACCATCACTTGTCACACAATCCTGCTCACTAACAACCTGCCAAAAAATATCGACGACAACATTATAAATGGTAACTAATTAGTTTGACTTGATAACTCTGAGCATATATTAGAAACAAAATATGAATTGGACATCTTTTGGTCCTTGTTAAATCAATATTAATGTCAACATGTTGAATTCAACATCCATGTCTCCTTTCTTGCATCTTTGTCCAGGCCCATGAAGACAGCAGGGAAAGCGTGACGTCTCTTCCACGTCGAGACACCATGGGCAGCTTCCTTCCCGACAGCAGCGCCTACCAGTTGCTTGCTGTTATTGGTAGGCCCTTCTCCTCATTTTATTAGTACAGTGAACAGCTGCTATCAGAGGTTGAAAGACATCAAGCTCTGCCGCAAATCGTGAAAATCCTTAAGTTATAAATAGCTTCATACTGCACTGTAATTGTATGGATGCCGCAAGGTTGGGGCAAATATGATCCTCAACTAATTCCAACATAATTCCTTGGCGCCAAGGTGGCCAGAGCACAGCTAACAGGTGATTTTTTTTTTTTTAATTGTTTTTATTATTATTATTATTATTATTTTGAATAGGCAAATGTCGAACTGCTAATATGCAGAGGTTCAGTGTACAGTCATATTTCAAGTTAGAACCACCTCAACAAATCACTGGAAGGATCATTTGAGTGACACTTGATAGTTCAACAGGTCAAGGCCTGGACCACCTGATGACGGTCAACCGGGCCGAGTACAGACCCACCGGGGAGCACGTGGCCATACGACGCATCGACCTGGAGTCATGTACTAACGACATGGTCGCCTACCTGCAGGTCAGCGGTAGGGATGTAGCGATATCCAAAATCACGATACAATATAAACATGATTTGAAAGTCACGATACAATAATGATCACGATATTGTGTGGAAGTTGGCGATACAAAAAAAGGCCACAATATTGCAAAAACAAAACAAAACAAGAGCTTATACTAAAAAAAATTGTCCTATTGTACATAATGCATATACACAACCTACAGTCTCTAATTACACTTGATATTGAGGCACTTACTTGCTAATGCATGCACACATTGTGTTCCTCCACATATTGACTTGCTTCACAAGCATATTACGTGCCCCTTCATCTGACCTTTAACGTGGATTTTTAACATAGAAGGGCAAAACATGCTTTGTGAAAATTAAACTGCGCTAAAAAAAACTAGCAACAAGGGGTGCTAGAACTGCACAAATGGAAATCAACCTGACTTTTTCTTTTTATTTCTTTTTTCTTTTCTTTTTTTTTTTTAACAGATTGCTGCTTTTAATATTGTGGCAGCTTTAATATCGCAATATCATGATATTGCCATAACTCAAGACAAGCCTTGGAGTTTTTAACCGCTTTAGTGTCACCCCCGCAGGCCGAGTTGCACGTGTCCAAGTTGTTTCACCATCCCAGCATTTTGCCATACAAGAGTGTCTTCATTGCTGAGAATGAGCTGTGGGTCATCACCCCCTTCATGGCTTATGGTGAGGTGCTGGTATTTGGATAACAATTCTGCTTTAAGATCACATGCCGACATTTTTTTTCTCCTTTTTTCCTCCTCAGGCTCGGCCAGAGAGATCGTTAGCACATATTTCCCTGACGGCATGAGTGAGCTCACCATTGCTTACATCCTATTGGGCATCCTCAAAGCGCTGGAGTACATCCACCAAATGGGATATGTACACAGGTACTTGGATGGATGGATGGATGGATGGATGGATTCTGTCTACTATCGCAAGAGGAAAATTGAGTGTCCAGAAAAAGTACTATATAAATCTGATGACTTATTATTGTTGTCATTACTAATTCAATTGTCGCAGCAGCAACATCAACACATCTGCATTCGTATTAATAATATTCCATAACATCCTGTGAATTACACACACACCCCTGTGTAAGGTACTGGTAGATATCTAAACAATGTGAAAATTTTTTGTTTCTTATTATAAATCCCCTCTATTATAGCCCCACCTCCATTCAACTCTCATTAAAAAGAGATGAAAAAAAATTAAGCTGTTTCATGCTGATACCTGTTAACTAAATTATTAACAGTACAATGAGTGCAAAGTGGGAAATATAAGTGATAGTGATATCTAACAACATAATAAATTGTAGTCGAGCCATGTATAAAGTGTATGAAGCATCTACTGTTGCATAGTATGTCAGCAAAACAATGTTACACTTAAAACAAAAAGGAGAGGAATTAAATCCATTAAATAATAAAATGACACAATTTACTCACATTCTGCAGTCATAATGAGTGCAATTTAAAAGGTGATTTAAATATCAACATTACAGTATATAGTGTAGTGGAACACATAACATCATGTAAAATTAATCCAGTGCATAGTCGCAAGAATGTATTCATCTCACATGCACAATCTAGAGTGTAGAGTTACTGACAAGCATTGTTATCTTACTGTGTTTCCTAGTTAACTGTAATATATATGCTGTATATGACATCACACGTTTTTAACAAAATTTTATCTGGCGTGCAGGAGTGTGAAAGCCAGTCACGTGCTGATTGCCGCCGACGGCCAGGTGCGCATGTCTGGACTTCGCAGCATCTTCAGCTTAATCCGACATGGTCAGCGGGCCAAGGTAGTGCACGACTTCCCGCAGAACAGCAACAAGGTGCTTCCATGGCTCAGTCCTGAGGTGCTGCAACAGGTACGCAAAATCACTTGAGCTCAGGGATTCTCAAACAGTTTTTTTTCAAACATTTATTTAGGTACTGTTTTTCATTAACTTAGGTGCAATGCCTTTGAATTGAATCATTGTTTAGGTATAGTTTGAAATTTTGCTGTACTGTATTTAGGTTAATAGGCAATGTTTAGGTAATATTCAAATTAGGCGTAATGGTGCAGTTGCTTGGAATGACGTTAAATATCTCAGTCTTGCTTTTGGTGCAGAGTGCAGATGAAGTGATTTGAAGATAAAGATGCATTCATTTAAATTCACATTTTGGATGGGAGGAAAAAGCAGAAAATTCCTAAATTGGAAATTACAGTTGGCTTAAATGGGGACACACCGAATCCAAAAAATTGAACTACAGTAAAAGAATAACAATAGCAGTTGGGATCTACTTTGTAATGTCTTTATTTTAATCCGGGCCATTGAGCATTTACATTACAAAGAGGCCTGTTATATTTCTTGTATTATGATTATATTTCCCGCCCTAAATTTATTAATCAAAATGCACAGTATTAATTCATGATTTTAAGCATATTAAGCTAATAAATTATTGCTTAAAAATTTATTTATTATACATAATAGTAAAATGAATTTTTTTTTTTTTACATATACCTTACCTTTTTTGGGTGGCGCAGTGAACAAGCACTTAGTGCCCAGAGAAGCCTATGCATGCATGGGGAGAACATTTAAACTCCACACAGGAAGGCTGGAGCCTGAAACTCCCTCTTACATCTCAGGCAGATGTTCTAAATACTGTTTTGATCCGAATCCATCCATTTTCATTGTGGATAATTGTGTTAGGGTTCACCATTTGAACAGACATCTTCTTGAAGCTCTGACTGCAAATCCCAGACATGCATGAAAGTCAGCTCAATGAGCCTCTACATTGTCAACGCACCCTCTTAATTGTTTTCTTGTATGATTATTTTCCCCTTCCAGAACCTGCAGGGCTATGACTTTCGCTCAGACATCTACAGCCTGGGCATCACAGCGTGTGAGCTAGCTAACGGACACGTCCCCTTTAAGGACATGCCGGCTACGCAAGTAAGAGGATGATGTTGGACTTCTCACAAAAGACTGCAACTTGCTAACATTTTTCTCTGGAGCAGATGTTGCTGGAGAAGCTAAACGGGACAGTGCCATGTTTGCTGGACACCACCACCATCCCACCAGAGGAACTCTCTATGAAGCCGTCACGTTCCGGTGCAGACTCGGGCATCTGCGAGGGGCCGGCAGGAGGCGGCAGTGTTGGCGGGGTCCGCCACGCCAATGGTGAACCAGCTTCCTCCTCCTCATCTGGACACCCGTACAACCGAACTTTCTCGCCACACTTTCACGCCTTTGTCGAGTTGTGTCTTCAGAGGGATCCAGAGAAGAGGTGGAGTCAGTGGAGTCGAGTCACTATATCATTTCATTCAAGAAACTGACACGTTTTTTTTTTTTCTCCCCCCCATTTAGACCCTCTGCCTCCGCTCTCATAGGTCATCCTTTCTTCAAGCAGGTGTGTATGACACATGCATTTATCTTGACGTCGTCGTAGCTAATTGGGAACACTATAGATTTATAAGAAGGTAGGTTGAAAAAGTTGATCTGGGGTTGAAAGGCACAAAAGCGGGATCAAGGGCTAGAAGGAAGGATGTAAATATGTATGAATAAAAACCAGGCGTGAAGGAAAAAGGGAATGAATGTAGGTAAAAGGAAGAAAGAATGTTTAGGATGCGTGAATAAACAACGGTGTGATAGATGGAAGGAAGGTAGGGATAAATAAAAATTAGGTGCAATGAAATGAAGACAGATAAGCAGGTTCAAGAAGGGAGGATTTAAGGGTGTATGATGAAAAACAGGCGTGAGGGAATGAACTTTTTTTTTTTTTTTTTTCCCACTGGCTTAATCTGATGGTGTAAAAAAATAATAATAAATTCCCCCACTGGTGGAAATGGGCCTCTGACAGTGGTTGGCCCCCCCTTTTTTTTTTTTTTTTGACTGGCGGGAATGGGCTTCCATAACAAAGACAGTTAACAACACTACAGAAGAGAAAACAAAACAACATACTAGTCTCTTCTTCCATAGGGGGGGGAAAAAAAAAAAAGTATATTTCTGTTTCCATTTTGCAGCAATTAGCATTAGAACATAGCTCAGTTGCAGCATTATTCACAATTCTTTAAAACGAAAGTTACAACTGTAACTACGGTTCTATGAGTCCCGGACGACCGCCAGAAGGCGGTGCTTTAAGGCACTGAATGTTCCTTTCGCGCATGCGCAGTTCGAGTAATGCATACCAAATTAGTCACCTGTGACCCCTTGGTGACCCTAGAAGGGTATAAGTTCCGGTGTCACCCAAGGTTCGTTTCCTACGGAATCTTCTCGCGTGAACACGAGGATTCCGAGCGACAGGACGCCCTGGCGGTCGTCCGGGACTCATAGAACCGTAGTTACAGTTGTAACTTTCGTTCTATTTCGTCCCTCCCGACCGCCAGAAGGCGGTGCTTTAAGCACTGAATGACTAATACCGGCGTAGTCGCGAGGGATCTCAGACACAAACCTCACTGAGAAGCCCCAGCAGGACCCAAGATCACGCCAAGCGGATGGGGAGAGGCGACATCCACGCTATAAAACCTGGAGAAGGTGCAAGGCGTCGCCCATGAGGCAGCAGCACAGATATCCTCCAGGGAAACACCCCTCAGGGCGGCCCAAGACGTGGCAACGCTCCTGGTGGAGTGACAGCGCACCCCTGACGGCAGGGGGCGGCCAGACAGCAGGTAGGAATGGCGAATGGCATCCCCGACCCAGTGAGACAAGCGCTGCTTGGAGAGAGCGGAGCCCTTGGTAGGACCACCATAACAAACAAAAAGCTGGGCAGACGTACGAATGCCCGCCGTAGCGTCAATGTAACACTGCAAGGCTCTCACCGGACACAAGAGCTCCGGCCTGTCCCCGCCATCAGCAGGAGTGGGTACATAACGTTTAAGCCGTAGAGGCTGGTTAGAACGAGAGCCAGACAACACCTTGGGAATGAAGGCAGTGTTCGGCCACAGAGTGACGCCGGCGCCATCCGGGTGCCATCGCAGGCATTCAGGGCTAACCGATAAAGCGTGTAGGTCGCTGACGCGCTTGGCGGAGGCAACGGCGAGCAAGAGTGCAGTCTTGCGCGACACCCATAGAAGGTCCGCCCCCGCCAGGGGCTCGAAGGGAGGCCTGCACAGGCCGTCCAGCACCAACTGCAGATCCCACGCCGGAACCCGAGGAGCCGGGCGGGGACGAAGACGCAGAGCCCCTCTGAGGAACAAGGACACCAGCTCATGGCGCCCCACGGAGCCGCCATCAGCACCAACATGCCGGGCAGAAATAGCTGCCACATACACCTTCAGAGTCGACTGAGACCTGCCCTTATCCAGGAGGGACTGCAAGAAATCCAGGATGGTGGGGATGGAACACGAAACAGGGTCCACCCCGCGTTCTCCGCACCACGTCACAAACAACTTCCACCTGTTGGCATACTGTTGCCGAGTGGACGGTGCCCTCGCATTAAGAATGGTCCGCGTGACAGACTCTGTACAGCCGGTCAGCAGCGGTTGGGGCCCCTCAGTGGCCAAACACATACGCGAAGGCGCCGAGGGTCGGGATGCCAACCCCGACCTCCCTGTTGAGACAACAGGTCCTCCCTGTCGGGGAGACGCCACGGCTCGCCGGAGCACAGTTGACGGAGCAGGGGGAACCACGTCCGGGCCGGCCAGAAGGGGGCCATCAGCAACAGCGTGTGCCCCTCCTGAAGAACTCTCTGAAGCGTCAGCCATATCAGAGGGAGCGGCGGAAAGGCGTAGAGAAGGCACTCCGGCCACGGCTGCGCCAGTGCATCCAGACCCAGAGGGCTGGTGGCCTCGCTCAGGGAAAACCAAAGTGGGCAGTGGGTTGAGTCCTCGGAGGCAAAGAGATCGACCTCCGCCGTGCCGAAGCTGCTCCAAATCATGCGCACCACCTCTGGGTGGAGGCGCCACTCTCCCGGAGGAGGACCCCGACGGGAGAGAGAGTCCGCGAGCTGGTTCCGAACCCCCGGCAGATAGGTGGCCCGTAGACTGGCCAGACGGGGAGCAGCCCACCTGAGAAGGTGCTGGGAGGTCTCCAACAGACGGGCGGACCTGACGCCGCCCTGACGGTTTATTTGAAACACGGTCGTGGTGTTGTCCGACCGTATGAGAACATGCCGTCCGCTCAGGTATGGCAAGAAGTGCATGAGTGCCAAGTACGCCGCCCGAAGCTCCAGCACATTGATGTGATCGACCCTGTCGCGCACAGACCAACTTCCCTGAGCCGTCCTGTGCTGCCAGACAGCACCCCAGCCCATGAGGCTGGCATCCGTGGTGATTGTTTCGCGGCGGGCCGGGGCCACACCCAGCGGGACTCCGCTCAATAGAAAAACCCTCTCCCTCCAAGGTGCCAGGGCGAGGAGGCACCGACGGGACACCCTGAGCCTCCGGTGGCGGTGCCACTTGGCATCCAAGTGGAAGCCGTTCAGCCACCTCTGTAGTGGGCGCAGTGTCAGCAGACCCAACGGGACCACAGCCGTCATGGACGTCAGCTTGCCCAAAAGCCGCAAGCAGGCGACGTAAGGCAACAGCCTGCCCCCTCGAAAGAGCGCGAGGAAAGCGATGAAAAGCAGAGCGTGCCCCAGGCCTACCCTGTTGGGGAGGCAGGGTCCTATTGAGGCTGGAAAGCTGCTTCCTGGTCTTATGAGCCTTAACCGTCCTTTCCAGTGCACCCACAGCGGCAGAACCAAAAAACTCCCCCGGCTCCACAGGAACACCACGGAGGGCCCTCCTAGAGGCCTCCGACAAGGGGGACTGCGCTAGCCACACCTGGCGGCGCGCCTGCACTAGGAAGGACATGAGGCGGCCGTGTTCCCTAGTCATGAGGGCAAAAGCCTGGAGGGCTGCATCACTTAAGGACACAGCAGCCTCCACGCCGTCCGCTTGCAGGGATGTAGAGAGAGCAAGCATGAGGTAAGCCAAAGAGTTCCCAATGCGACCAGCACGTGCACCAGCGCCATAGGCCCGTGTGAGAAGGTCGTCAGTCACACGACATTGGGGTCGAGGACATCGCACAGATGGCCGAAGGGTCTCCTCCGGGGACACAATGAGGGATGCGACAGCTGGCTCCACAGCAGGCATCCGGTCCAGGCCGACACTAGCAGCATCGTGCATCGATGCTAAATCACGGCCATCAGCCGAAGGGCGGGAGAGAGCCCCAGGATCCCTCCAGCAAGCATGCAGTTCCCGCAGATAGTCCTCAGATGCGGGGACAGAAAAGGCCGAGGAAGGGCGCCTGCGCCGGAAGAAAGCGCTCTCAGACGCCGATTGAGCCTGTGGAGGCACCTCCAAATGCAGGAGGTCCAAGGCATTGCGCAGGACAGCCCGTATAGAACCATCCCCCGCCTCACTGGACGAACTCTGAGCGGGCGCTGGAGAGTTTGGTCCCAAAACCACAGACCCCGGATCACGGTCGTCGTCATGAAAAAAGGAAGCCGAAGCTGCCAAGGAAATGGCGTCCTCCTCAGGAGGAAGCACTGGCATGGGCGGGGTGGATGGTCGCGGCATGGGCAGGGCAGGTGGTCCCGGCCCCCCCGTAAGTGTGGGAGGGTGACGGTCCTGCAGAAGAGATCTCACCTCTGCCAGTTCAGCCTGAAGGTGCCCAACCTCCGAAGCGAGTCGTCGCTGCGCCGCCCTTTTCCTGGGGGGGGGCATGTACAGCAGAGGACACACCGAGACGTTTCCGGCGCCTCTGTTGGGAGGACGACAGATGACCCAGTGGACTGGGGTCACTGACACCAGGACTGCAGGCCCGGCCATCACCGGCACGGTCAGAAACAACACACCTCGGGCAGCGATCGTCCAGGACATCGGAGGCCTCAAAGAGGATACCACAGTCCACGCAGCAACGGGAGTCCTCCATTGTGAACACAAAGAGGCCCAAACAGCGATGAGCGGGAAGCTGAGGGAAGGGGGCGCGAGCGCCACCTGCACAGCAGACCCACACCGAGCAGCCGACGCGTGGGTCGGGGCAAACAGTAAGCCGGTAAAGCAGCGATAAGCCGAGGGAAGGGGGCGCGAACGCCACCTGCACAGCAGACGCACACCGAGCAGCCGACGGAGGGCGGGGGCAGACAGCCAGTTGTCAATAGTAGCGATAAGCTGAGGGAAGGCGCGCGAACGCAACCTGCGCAGCAGACGTACACCGAGAAGCCGACGGAGGGCCGGGGAAGACAGTTAGTCGTTAACAGTAGCGATAAGCTGAGGGAAGGCGCGCGAACGCCACCTGCGCAGCAGACGCACACGGAGCGGCCGACGGGCGGGAGGGGCAGACAGCAGTCACGAAAGCGGCGACAAGCTGAGAGAAGGGGCGCGAACGCCACCTGTACAGCTGAAGCCAGGTGCGCACCGCAGGCGGGGCACGCACAAAAGTAAGTAAGACAAACAATAGAGCGAGAAGCGCGACGCCGTAAGCTGGGAGCGGGGACGCTGACGCTGCCCTCACCAGCAAAGGCACAAAAAGAAAAGCAACAACCAAACGGCAACTCCGTCGGAGAAAGCGGCGCTAATAAACCGAGAGAAGCGCTAACGCTGCCAAAGCCAGCGGAGGAAAAAATAGGGTAAACCACGAGCCGTGGTAGCCAGGGCGCTAACGCGAGGCTAGCCACACAAAAACTCAAAACACCGCAGTAGACGCGGAAATTAGACGGCAAAGTAGACAACAAGTAGTCAATAACCTTACCCCACGGGAGGTTAGAATACGCGACCACGTCGGGTCACGAACGAAGGAAAGAAAAACACCGTCGCCGCAGCCTTTGGAGGGCGAACTACGCAGCTCCGACCGATCCGGTCACAAGGCTCCAAGCGGCGCGGTCAAGAGGATAAATACAAATCCCAATTCTTACACTCTTCGAAAATGTGTCGTATGCATACGCCACGCGAGAAGAAAAGAGGAAACGAACCTTGGGTGACACCGGAACTTATACCCTTCTAGGGTCACCAAGGGGTCACAGGTGACTAATTTGGTATGCATTACTCGAACTGCGCATGCGCGAAAGGAACATTCAGTGCTTAAAGCACCGCCTTCTGGCGGTCGGGAGGGACGAAATAGAACTGGGTAAAAGAGCTTTTTGCAACGTGACCCTGGTTGATCTTACACTCTGCTGCCACCTGCTGTTCATTTTTGTATTAACTACCATTGCTTCAACCCTTCTCTTGAGTTCAGAGGCTGCATCAAAGCCTTGTATATGCTCTACCTAAAAAACAAAACAAAACGTATAAATACATCTTTGGGACACTTAATACCTTCAAAATATAATGTATTTATATGTTTTTGGGAGCAAATGAGTTAAACAAAAGAATGAAAGGATGCAGGTTTTGTCCCTCCCAGTAGTAACAGTGATTGTGCGTCCGCATCTCTCAGGTCAAGCGACGTCCCTCCGAGGTGCTTCCGGAGCTCCTGAAACCTGCGTCGCCCATCGGCATCGGCGAGAGCTCCCAGCCGCTGCCCTCGCCGTCAAGGCTGGCCAGTCTGGAGTCGGGCCTCAGCCACCTGGACGTGGACGACTGGGACTTCTGACGTCAGCAGACGGGGACGAGCCGCACCCGAGTGTAAATAAATTGACGTTACTCTTCTCAGAGGTGATGAGCCGGCGGTCCTGGTTTCACTTCCTTTGACTTTTCTTGTTGTTGTCTTAAAATGGTCACCTTTTCCTCTCAGGCTATGTACAGAAGATGCTCTACCTCGCACTCATCACACACATTTGGATGTTCCTTTACTGGTCCCTGTGCATGAATGTTACAACTTTGACAATAAAAGCAATGTTTCCACTTGCTAAAAAATAAGTTTATTCACAATATGCACAGACAGCCTGGGGGTTTAGGGGTGGAGACGTCAGTCATCATCTTCATCAGATGGCGGCTGGTCAGTGGCGGCTTTGCGTTTCTCTATCTTGGCCAGCAGGTCTGGAAGAAACATCAAGTATGAGCATGTGATAGGTGATTGATGTGTGTGTACATACATACACACACACACACATATATATATATATATGTATGTATAAATTTTTTTTTAAAGTAGCTTTCATAGTTCAACGCAGGTCCTGCTCACGTACTTTGCATACTCTAGCAAAAGTACGCACAATCAGTGTTGCCAAAATGAGTGACTTTTCTAATTCCTCTACCGACTTTAATTCCAGCTAATGGATTGAATCGACAACATGATCAGAATCATTTTCGCAGTTTGCATATGACAAGAAAAGTGCGCAAATACATCCACGTTGGAAACTTTTGATCGGAGGTCATATTACTTTCCAAGCCGCTGATATTTTGTCAAGGTGGCACATTAATCAAATAACGTGTACAATGTTCAATAATTTAAAGTTTTTCTTTACTTATACAGTGATACTTTGAAATATGAGTGACCCAATTAAGTTTTTGGAGATACAAGCAAGTTATTTGGCTGAGTAAAATCTTTGAGATGCGAGTGCTTGTATGGTGGCACTGAAGTGAACTTGCACGACATGTTTTCTGAGTTTGGTCAGGTGACATTTGCAGTGCGAGCACCAGGGCACTTTGATCTATATTATCTAAAACCCATTATGACATTTTTTATTGGTGGGGGGTATGGGTGAAAGGGATTAATGGTATTTACATTCATTTCAATGAGGAAAGATGATTTTAAGTGTTTTGAGTTACAAATGCAGTCACAGGGCAAATGAACTTGTAACTCAAGGATACACCTTGGAAGTAAAGTGACCCCCCCCCCCCCCCACCCCACAAAAAAAAAGGACGCACTTGTTCTTCAAAGAAAATAAATAGTTGTATTATTTCTATGGAGGTTGATGCAAGGTAATGCAATGGTTCAAATCATGTTTGGCATCAGGACAAATATGGCAAATGCCAGAAAGTGGGGGCGGGACTTTCATATAAGCTGACAAAGGCGGGGGCAAACAACACTGATTAAAAAGGGAAATCTGATATTTGTGAGAAAAAAAAAATAAAAATCTATGAAGGCTAAATTTCGCAGTGGTGGCATGCGTGTCTCACCCTTGGCGGGGTTGAAGACACCGTTGGTCTGAGTGTTGCACACGTAGCAGCGTTTGGACTTGCGGTAATGCTGTAGGGCGCAGGCCTCGCAGAAGTAATGACGACACCTGGGAGGAGGTAGAAATGTGAGTTTGCAGTATGCACACACTCAAAATGATTCAACTTACTTTGTAATGATGGGATTCTTGTAGGACTCTCTGCAGATGAAACATTTAAAGGGCAAGTCCTCCTCGTCACTGCTCACCTCGTAGTTTTCATCATCTAGAGTACAATGTTAGGAATAAAAAAAAACAACCAAAACTCGTTCTCCCATTATGTGACATGAATTGTGATCCTTTTGGTTATGATAATTGTGATATGACATTTTCCACTGGTCTCATGTCAAGGTGTGACCAAGCTCACCATTGGCGCCATATCTGCCCTCCTCCAATTCCCTCTCGATCTGCCAGCCGTGTTTGTAGTCAGATCGGTCGTGGAGGAACTTGCAGCTGTCTGACATAAGAGCAGGAAGATTTACCTAGCTTGTCTCATTACTTGATTGATGTTTCAATTATCTTTTTATTTACCACCAAAGCCACAGAATCCGGTCTCCTTGTAGTCCTTGCAGATGTCCGGCTGGTAATCCCACCTGACTGTGGCTCGTAGGTGCTCTGGAGCTCGGATGGGTCCTTTCCTGTTTGTTCGGCCACAAATGAGCGGGAAGACTGTATAATTGTAACAGTTTGTCGATTTGTGGTAGGGCTGAGCGATTAGCTAATTTGTTTTTACCGGCGTTCAGAGATTAAACCCCATGCACCCACTGATGTAGTGACTAGTGTAATGACTGTTAACATGGCTGAGACGAGCAAGTTTTACAAAAGCAATGCCAGTGTTGCCAATTGCACTGAACATTGGCAAACATATAGCAAAATATGTACATGTGGATTACGTGCAAAAGCAAACATGTTGGAAACTTAAGTATTCCAAGCCACAAATACATTGGAGTTCAACTTGCCTTAATAGCCGAGCCATGCGGTTCAATTTATATTGTTTTAAAATGTTTATTTACCAATAAATGTACTTACTTTTTGGCAACAATATTCTGTATATCAACACCAATGTGAACATTGCATTCTGATAACTATTGTATTAGTGAAAAAGGAAATAAGATGATCCAATTCCAATGGTTAAATTGAAAATCTTATTTGTGTGTTGAAAAATATCTGAGATTTCATTTTGTAGCCAGATCGCCCTAAGCCACGAAGTAGTGGTTGATGGTTACCTACCGGACCATACCAGAGGATGCGTTGCCCATGGTAGTATCTTTGGGTTTGATAAATTTCTGGTAGTTGTTAATGCCGCGGTAGATCTTATCGTCCTCTTTGCCCGTCAGCTCCTGGAAGGGGTTCATCCAGCAGCAATGTAGTCAGAATTTGATGTTTCATCAAAAAACTGGACCACCGTTGGCTAACAAAAGTCAGTGTCTGCACATTAAAACATGTGGTTTACCTCTTGGATTTTCTGGCTCCTCTCAAAAATGGCCTGAGCATCCTTGTCGCGCTCTGTATCTAGTTGGTATGTTGCTGTGGCGCCCATGTCCTCTGGGCCCTCTGGTTTCTTTTTGAAGGTGCACAGTGCAAATGAATTGGGTGATGTTCCATTTAGATCATGGGTCGTGCATATTATACCATTGTAAATAATAATCATGATGAAACAGATAGTAGTGATAATGACAACTCACAGCTGAGCGTGTGGACTTGTATGAAATGGTTATCTTCTTGTCCTTGTCATCATCACTTTCACTGGAGGACATAGCTTCTTTCTCCACTTTCTTGGACTGGACACAAAGTATACATGAAGCTACTATCTGAGATTTGTATTTTTAATTTTTAATTAAATTATCTGCGTCGTTCTTAAAAGATAAGCTGGGAAGTACAGTATGGTCTACTCTACACTGAAAAACCACAAACATGATTTATTACATTTTCCCCCGCAATCTGACATTATGATGCTTTTTGTTTGTTAGTAAACTAGCTGGTCTCAGTCATGTTCGTGGAACCAGTGCATCTCAGCGAGGACGCACAAAATTGTCCTAAAGGAAAAAAAAACTATAATGAATCCCTAGTCGTACTTAAAAGTAATAATTTAAGATATAATGTTACCTTTTGAATCATCGGGTTTACTCGGGTCTCTTTCTTATCCTTTCTGACCACAGAGCTTTGCTCTTCATCACTGTTCCCATCTGAACATGAAATCGTTATGTAGAAAACGTATACATTAACATTTTACAATTAGTTGCAAACGTAAAGATGTCATTTAAATCGTCACTCGTACCTTTATCGCTGTCACTGGCCTTTCTTTTTCGTCCAGAAAATTTCTTCGTAGATTTTTTGAACAAGAAAGTGCAGGAGCCTTCTTTTGAGACGTTCGCCTCCTCCATCTTGTCCGCTCAGTTTGTAAACATTACACAACTCTTTCCCTACGTCGCCCTCTACAGACCGGGAAGTATTGTCACTGATTTACTTAAATTAAACTTGGACTCGCTGATTTAAACCCCCCCCAAAAAAACGAATAAAATTCGTTTGACTTAAGGCTAGTCATTTTCCACGAAGTTTGATTAGTACTTGTCAGTTTTCATTCAATAGTAAAATATTTAGCAGGAAACACGTGAAGAAGTCATTGGGTGACCCGGATATTCGCGTGACGTGACACCAGAAGTACAGTACAGTACCGCACAGCCACTTCGCACAGCGAACAACCACCCACATATTGTTGACGGTGAAAAGTCGATTCATTAGGCTAAAGTACGAAACAAAATGAATCAAATTTACACTTAGTTTAACTACGAATAAGGTAAAACGAAAATATTTGCTTGAAATAGGAAATACAACTAAAATTGCACGACTGTACTCCCGTCAGGGTTGGTTTTATTTTGAAGCCCACCAACGGATCCAGTGTAATTCTCCCTTGTGCAGTGAAGTTTTCGACCTTCAACCTGCGCAACAACAGCATACAAAATTTGCCTATTACGTTGAAATATACTACAGCTGCACAGCATTAACTTATCTAATATATATAATTATAATTTGCATGAAACCGTAAATGCAGCGAGAATTGCACTTCGTGAGGTTTAAAAATTTATTATGAAGAAGACAACCGGAACTAGTGTATTTAATTATTGTGCACTTTATGGTTTCGACCTCCAGTCAGCAGCATCCGCACTCCGCAGCATCAGCGGCCGACTTTCCGCACAGGACAGCGGCTGCACGTCAGACACAGGGCCCGGCGGAGGGAAGGCGGGGGCTGTTGGCGGGTGCGGACAGCTCCCGGCGCCGCAGCTCTGAATGGACGAATGGATCCCGACTGCATGCGCACAGCAATGGCTATGGGGCTGACGTCGAAGAAGGCGTCCGCCCGGAGCGTCGGTGTGGAAAGAAAGAACCTCATCACGGTGTGCAGGTATATCACGACATGCATCCAGGATCATCATTTCTCCCCATTAATGCACATGTACTACGCAATAAAGACCACATTTAGTTGAATATTAAAAATAATTGACAAGTGCTAAGTGTGCAGTGGCTTTTACCTCTAAATGCCGCCCCTTTTCCTTTAACATAACCTACTGAATCATGCTTATATTTTATATTATAAATAGACATAATTTTGTAACAAAAAAGGATACCAATTAATGCTCCTAAAGCTCATATATTTGCTTTAATTATTCCCAAATATTTTTAATTGCCAGTTTTCCTTTAATCACACCTGCTGAATCATGCCAATATATTATTAATAAGCACTATTAAACATGTAAAAGGAAATGACAGCTTCTCCATCATAGTGATGTGAACTGCTTATATGGGACAAGGGCATGCAAAGTCTCCTCCCCCTCCATCTTTCCCTATTTGGTGTGTCCTATATATCATGATCATGATCATCATGATCATGAGAGGTCATGGCTGTGTGTTGTGCACACACACCAAGGTATCGGCCTACGGCCGTCACAAACGGAGCTTCTCGTCCACTGGGCATATTTTACGAGGCCTGCTTTGCAGCCATGACGTCAGACATTTGGCGACCTCTGGGAGGACTGGCAGTAGAATGTGGACATCTAAAAACAAGTGAGAGAACCCAATGCCATTCTGGGAGCTAATTGGTCAAATGGGTGCAGAGCGCAATCAGAGTGAAAAATAGGCAAGAATTGTACTTAAAGGTGGATTCAATGATGTTCTTGAAAAGTGGAAGCCATCATCTGTTTGTCACGTTTAAAAAACTGCACATGCGGAAGACCATCCTACCAGCTCTCCTGCTCGTCTGGGGGAAACGCCTCTCAAATGTCGCTAACGTCCGAGCTCATCTTCATCATCATCTTCATCAGCCTCTACAGCCGGCCTCGCTTCATACGGATGTCCTCTTGCGGATCTCAGCTATTTTCAAAGTACGCGGTCAGCTCGGTGGAGCTACACCGATGAATGGCCGAATCCGAAGCTCACTACACGAAGCTAGCTACGTGCTACAAACACTCGAAGTGCGCAGTCGTTACGCAGATTGATTGACAGGATCGAGAAACAATCGTTAAGATGATCCACCCGGAAGACGCAGCCACAAAAATATCCTTGAACCCACCTTTAAAGGGATACTTCACTTATTTAGCCCATATCGCAATAATATTTTGTCTGTAATTAATTTGATACTTTCATTATTTTTCACGTACAATTAGTACCTTTAAAAACACATTTTGCAACTTTCTGTCGACTGAAAATGACATCACAAAGGCTCAGGTAACCAATCACAGCTCACCTGTTTTCTAGGTTTGGTCATGTGACATTCACAAGCTGAGCTGTGATTGGTTACCTGAGCCTGATGTCATTTTTAGTCGACAGCAAGTTGCAAAATGTGTTTTTAAAGGTACTAATTGTACATGAACAATAATGAAAGTATCAAATTAATTACAGACAAAATATTAACTTTTTATTGCGATATGGGCTAAATAAGTGAAGTATCCCTTTAAAGGTGGGTTCAAGGATATTTTTGTGGCTATGTCTTCCGGGTGGATCATCTTAACGATTGTTTCTCGATCCTGTCAATCAATCTGCGTAAAAGACGTCGTGCGTGCTCGTTCCTAGCTGCGCATGCGCACTTCGAATGTTTGTAGCACGTAGCTAGCTTCGTTTAGTGAGCTTCGGATTCGGCCATTCATAGTTGTAGCTCCACCGAGCTGACCGCGGACTTTGAAAATAGCTGAGAGCCGCAAGAGGACATCCGTATTAAGTTCCGTATCAAATTCATTATAGGCAAAATATTAATGTTTGACTGCCAAAAATGGCTAAATAAGTAAAGTATCCCTTTAAGAGACTGTTACTTAAAAAAAAAGAAAGAAAGACTAAAGTTAATGTAAAAAAAAAAAAACTCCTCCAAATAATTACTTGAGTGCAAGTAAGAAAGTTTTAATCTATTGGTGAGTATACAGATGAGCTGAGTTGATGTACAATTTATGTATTTTTTAAATAGTACAGGAATATTAAATGGACAAAAATATAAAATCGGAATACGCAACTTTAAATGTTGCTCAACATTATCACTTTAAAACAATATTTCTCAAACTACTTTATAGTAATCTATAATAAATCAATCCATCAATTTTGCCCAGTCCGTTCTATACTTCCATCTGAATAGATGACCTCGCATAATGTTAAAAATGTGTATTTTGTCACCACAAGAATCACAGACACAAAGTCAAAAATAGACACGTCATCAAGAGTTTTTATTCCAGTCATCCAACCTTCGTGCTTTTTTTAGCGCCACAAACAGTGAAGCACACAAAGTCACAGGGTGCAAAAGAGTAAATACATCTCTTTTGGGAGATTAGCAAGTTCACAAAAAAGACGTGAGACTGTTCTAAGATCCGTTAAAGCACTTTTTTTTTTTTTTTTTAATATATATCATATCAATAACTGTAACGAGAACAGAGCACAAGGACGAGACACACTGACAAAGCAAGCACATGCACATTTCCGTCAGTATTGTTGATACTCTTTTTCTCTTTCCTTTGAGCGGCAGTCATGAGTCCCGCTGCCTCCTCCCACATGCCGGTCGTGGAGGCGATTCAAGTAGTTGTCATGGGTTGGGCGGTGGCGGGAGGGCGGAGGTCCCATATCAGCTGGTCTGAGTAGTGACGCGGCCTACTTGCTGCTGCTATGTGGATGTTAGTGATTATGTTAATGGACCAGGGATTCCCAAACTGTGGTGCTTGCCAGATTAAAAGTGTAATGACATTGTGATATAATACACAATAGGAGCATTTTCATGGAAAGGAGTCTTTAGTTTGCTGTAACCACCAATTTCGGGAGTCTTTGTTTTTGTTGGAATACATATTTTGTGTTGATCGAAGACTCGGGGTTACCTCCCCCAATGAGGTTATGTTTTCGTCGACCACATTGTTTGTTAGCTAGATGTTAGACAAAAAATACATAACAGACCATAACCCACTAGCCCTGGAACCCCAAAACCCAAACCAAATCTCATAATCCTAACCCTACCTGGAAACCCCTGGTTCTCAGACCCTCTAGTACTCCTATCAGCTTGTTTTCCATCTCTCCCCAGCCAACACAGCTGAGGATCATTATCAGGCTTCATGCAGCGCTTGCTGATTAGCTAATCCTTTGAAACACCTGTGTTGCTTGTGGGAAACATGGAAAACAGGCCGGATAGGGGTACTCGAGGACCGTGGTTGAGAACCACTGCCCTAAACATCTTTCCTAACCTAGCCCTAACTATAACCCTAATCTCCTCACCCTTAACCGAATCCCCTAACCTTAAACTAATCCCTATCATTTTGAATGTTTGTATGTTTGTTTCTATGAACATCCTCAATTAAATTAGCTTTTATTTTGGCAATGGTGTAGCGCTAAAAAGTTTTGTTAAATTAATATAGGACCTGTTTGGCCTTTTTGTACGGAATTGAGGGGAAAACATACCAAAATCTCAGTGTGAAGTTGTTATCAGGGCATCAAAAGCCACAATAAAAACATCATGTGATGACATCTTGGAAAAACCAGGATGTACTGAGTTCGGTGAAAACTTGTGACGAGGATGAGGGATGTGCACTGTCACTGAGTTCTGCTGCTGTTGGTGCTAGCAACGGGTCAGGGGGCTGTTTATGCAACTTTTAAGTTACAAGACATTTTGGACGCTTTGTTTACGGCGTTGGTGCCGGCGGCGAGGGACTTGGTGAACCTAGGAAACAAACGACAGCAGTAAGACCAAAGAGGGGATGGTGGAGAAAAAAAAATGGCTGTCAGATTGTGAAATAAAAAAATGTCATAAAATACAATCATATCACAACACAATTTATGAAAAATAACAGGAATTCACAGCATGGTTTTTCTTCATTTTTTCTTAATAGCTGTGAGATTTGTGCCTCCCTGAGTATAGGAGGTGACTGGAATCATGAATACAGTGAAACAGGAATCAAAAGCCACCCATATTCCCATAAAAAAACTACTGTCCTACTAGTCAACCCTTTTGGCGGTACCTTGTGACATCTTATGGTGTTACAGAAAGAGCACATAAATATAGCGATAGCTGGTAAGTTTTAAAATGGTGACTCTCAAATAGGTGGAGGTTCGCTATACTTGGTGCCAGGTATTCACAATATGGTCTTGATTGTTGAACAGATGTTCCTTACACGTGTGCAATTCTGAATATTGGTGGTGAAAGATGTGGTGCCAATTTTGTGGGAATTTAGAAACTGAACAATCATGTGTCTCACTGCCATACGACTCTAAACTTTTCCACATCTTCTGTGTTCCGACTTTCAGAGGTACTCTAGCTAATGAATTTTCTTTGGAACTTCTCTGAAATAATTGTGGCCCAATTTCTCCCCAACTCTAGTGTCTGATTTAAAAACACTGGGGCTTCTTAAAGTCTTTAATTTTCTATCATCTCTCACACTTTGGAACATGCATGTCTGGAATAGTTGTGGCCTGATTTATCCCCTCTCCAGTGTATAATTTAAAGACAATAGAGGCTTCTAAAGGTTCTTCATTCTCCTTGATCCAACCAATTTCCAACATTCCTCCTGACTGCCTCGCCTGTTTGTTCTTTCCACACGTCCACCAACAGCCAAACACTTGCCAAGACACTATAATATGGGAGAAAGGGGATAGGAGACACACCCGACCGGAGTTACACTTTCGATTTTGGCTTTGACCCAAAGTTCTTGAATTATTCATCAGCCATTAATTCTCTTGGACGTCTCCTCAGACCGTCCACCTGACGGGTGGGCCCTGCTTCATCATCGTCTGCTGCAAATGTGACTGAAAAATAGAGAAGAAGAAGTAGACAGAGAGAGAAAGAGCAGATGAGGGGAGTTTCTTCTAGGGAGTCTGAGAAGAATTGAAAGATTGGTATGGGTTTGTATCAAGACACTATATTAGTAAGTGCAGTAGAACCTTTGATTTCCCTGCCCTCAAAATGTGGTATGATTTGGGCCCTCCTATATCAGCCTATTACACTTATTAATACAATACTTAAGGATAAACTCAGTAATTACATGAATCTATTCGATGAGTGACCAGCAGTGGTCTATTATGCCACCTGGTTGAGAGCACTTGGAACCCAGACTGACTAACTGTGGTAAACAGTACCTCATCGTACCTGATTCTGATCATGCAAACGTGTATGTAACACAAACGACTGAAAAAAGTAGAGGTACGTTATGGTAACACACTGGACTCCAGACACCCAACTACTTCACAAATACAGATAGTGTAGCTCGCCCTCTGGCTAGTGGAACATGATTAGGTTTTAGCAGCTGTTTATTGTTACAATGCAGATGCCATTAAATCTGTTCTGTGCAGCACGATGAACAAGTATTTTGCCCCCGTGCTCACAGGGGTTTTACTTCGGGTACTCGAGCTTCCTCCCACGTCCCAAAAACAACATCTATCAAATGGTGACATTAAAAGTCAAGTCAAGTCATCTTTATTTATATAGCGCTTTCAAACAGCCTTAGGTGTCACAAAGTTCTTTACAGAAACAGAAAAAAACTAGTTACCAACGTACCAAACTATGATTTTTACCGTTGCACCCCTATGTCAAGGTCAGTTGCTGTCGGGCAATGAAAAAAGGGTCATGATTTTTCTCTGACATTTTCGCCACCGAAAGAATAAGCCGCCTCAACAAGAAAAGCTCAACCATGGTTCCAGAACAGATTGTGTTCGAGCTCAGAGGTTCCATAGTACAGTAGATGGGTGTGACGGGAGAACAAGAGGGCATTTAAAGCAAGTCGTGAGTGGGCCGGGCTCTGCTCAAGGCAGAGTGATAGTGGGTTGTGTATGTTGAGGGGGTGAACACAAAAGAAGCTTTTCAGAAGGACAAGCTGTTGTTTTTCTGTGTCGAATGGTACCAAGAGCATGCTGCTAGTCTACACCAGCAGGTTCCCTTTGGAATCTGAGGAAGGCGAAAATCTGGTCAACGAGGTCATTTATAATACTAGGCCACCCACCCACTCAACACATTGTATGCCATACTCAAATCACTTATATGTTCTGATTAATACAGAAGTCCTTCCTAAACTAGGTCCAAAGACCACCGGTGATGCCTCTTCGATTGGGTTTTACAGAACATACCGTCTGAGCCCTAATGCCTATCAACCTGCAGAGTTCTTGGTTTTTGGATACTGACAGGAGCCATGCTTAACTCTATATATCACTTTTCTTGGTTCTGGATATTGACAGGAACCAGCTTACTAATCCAATTTTCTTGGTTCTGACAGAAATCATGCTTAGCTCTCAAACCAGTGATTAACAATAGCAAACAGGGTACTGTGGCACAGCAGTCTGTATTTATGTATCTTGAATCATTTTGTTATTTCCATTAGATGGAAGAATATACAATAAACCTTTGTTCCCACTTGTTGTCTTTCATACAACAGAATAAGTCAGGGCTTCCTGGGAGTATATCGGCAAGTCAAATGAGACAAGATCATTAATTCATCAGTATATATACTTTTTGTGACTTTTGTTTGGTTCTGTGCAATGAGATTTTTCTAATGTACAATAGGTGTCTTGACTCGATAAATGTTGGGGAACACTGGCGTCTAAGCCACCTTTTTTGGTTTCAGTCTCGATATTCACAGGAACCATGCTTAACTGTAAACCAATTTGTTTTCCCAGTAGAAATAAGACACCACTGACCTGTTTTAATTCTCCAATGTGGCCCAGAAAACAGTCGAGGCCCCAAATTGAATTTAATCCAGTTTTTGTTTCCGGTTGGAGAAGGTCCATTGCAGATGTTCGTGGTGTTTGCCCCCTTCCTGCCTAGAGCGTCTTGCGTTTGGGGAACATGGCTTTCCGAAACGAGGTGGTGGTGCTGCCCCGGCTGAAGGAGGCACCGCCTAAGGAGATCTTGGTCTTGCCACTGGTAATGGTGGAGGAGCCCAGCGAGGTGGTGCTCTTGCCTCGAGAGATGGACGAGTTGCCCAAAGCCAGCTTGCTCTTGCCCCGCTTGATGCTGGTGTTGCCCAGTGTCAGGGCAGTCTTGCCCTCGGTGAAGCTGGTGTTGCCCATTGAGGCCGAGCTTGTCGTCGTCTGGACCCAGAATTGGAGGCGGCGGTTGGGTCTCACTCCACCTTGAGCATGGCACGCTCATGCAGCTTGAACGCCCGCTCTGCAAGCCCTCAAACGCAGCAGTAACGCCAGCGACGATCCGGAGCCCACCAGAATACCGAGAGACCCTCGACCGACATAAAGCCTTCGTTGAGTTGCTGGACGTGGGCTCGGGAAGGCCGCATACCACCAGGGAGTCGCTGTGAATGGACAGAGGCAGCCCGTAGGTTGGAGACTGCCTATCGAGAGGGTGAGGGGCTGGGGGTGCAACGTAGGACAGTTGTGCAATTGTCCCTTGGACTTGGCGACACCGGGAACATTGTTGAAAGTGGTGGGGTGGGAGTGGGGGGGTCGGGGTTGGTCTACAATCTTGCGGTGACATCACTTTGTTCTGCACCATTGTTCCAAGAATAAATGTTTGAAATAACTCAAAAACACGTCAAAATGTCTTTCCATGCAGTTCATTGAAATGGATTTTATTATCCATTTGCAAGTCATGACAAACACAAAGCCAACACAAGCAGAGTTAAAACATATAAAGAATATTTTGGGTCAAATCTTAAAACAGTCAAGCCAACTGTAAACATATAACTCTAAAGGGTTGTTGATTAAACTCGTCTTTTAACACATCCCTCATCACGGTTAAACATCTCTTTGATTAAACCCGTTTCTGTCAACTTGCTGATACACCATCATACCTCGCTACACCCTCAAACCAAGGACCATGACTGACCTGATTGAAACAGATCAGACCAACAAGTCCAAGTTTTTTTTTTTTTTTTTTTTTGAGTGACTACATACTGGAATCAGAGAAACATCGCTCTGTTTTTCTTTGTTATGTGCTTGATTCATGGTCGGTAATTCCAGTAGACATGGCTGTGAGTCTTGTCGCCCCTGCGCAGGGTGGTCCTGACCACAGATGCACACTTGGTGCCGTGGGTGAAGGTCAGCGTGGTGATGGAGCTGGTGGTCTCACCTCGCCTGACCGAGGTCTTGCCGACTGCTACTCCGCTCTTTCCCAATGTTAGCGTGCTTCTGCTCCAGGAGATGGAGAATTGGCCCCAGGAGATGATGTACTTGGTGCTCAGCAGGGAAACTTTGCCTTTGCTGAAGGAGGTCCTGCTGGATGAATAGCTGGTCTTCCACTCGCTCTCAGAGTCTATTTTGGACTTCTTCTTTGCAGCGCTGGCTCCCAGGGTCCGCTCCATCTAGGTGTTCCTACGCTTGGGCATAAGCGCTTTGCGGAAGGAGGTGGTGGTGGTCCCTCTGCTGAAGCTGGCCCGTCCTAGAGCCACGGTGGTCTTTTGCCTCTGGATGGTGGAATCTCCCATGGAAGTGGTGGTTACTCCACGGAAGATGGAGGAGTTCCCCATGGCGACAGTGGTCTTCCCCCTGGCGATGGAGGTGCTTCCCACGGCCAGGGCGGTCTTACCCTCTGTGATGCTGGTGTTGCCCATCGCCCCGGAAGCAAGTGGCCAGCGACTTCAGCATGCGCGCTGCATGGCTGTCGCCCTTTTTCGGGACCCTTCTGATCCGGAGCTAAACTAAATCTGCAGCAGCACTAAATAGCTGAGATCAGGGGGAGGGAAGGATTTGATCTTTTTTTTTTTTTTTTTTGATAAGCGGTGCACAAAAGTGTGTGCACAAAGGCTGCAAGGACAGAGGGTTAATTGTATTGTCGTGATAACACTGAAGGGGTGCTTTGTGTAGCACACAAGACAATTGGGGTGACCTCAGGGATAAGATGGCATGGTTCACCCCCCACCAACAAAAAAGCCGCCGCCACCACCACGGCCTCATTGCAGTGTTCACATATACAGTAGCACATTTGTCCACTGGGTACAGTACCCAGCTAAAGAAGACTTTTCTGTGTATGTTTAGGTTCTCGGTCAAGACTCTCCTGGAAAAGTACACGGCTGAGCCTATCGACGACTCAGCCGAAGAGTTTGTCAACTTTGCTGCCATCTTGGAGCACATTCTCAGCCACCGCTTTAAAGGTAATGAAAAACATCCCCGGAGAAGGATGGTGATCGAGTTTTAATGTTCTGCTCCTGTAGTACCACTCGTACAATGTTGGTGGGAAGTAATGAAGCACAAACACTTAATTTAACAGTATAAATATGCTGTCACTCACTGTATGTTGGTAGATTTATCAGTTATGTGTACTTTACGTATTTATTTTGTGATGACGTTTTACTTTATAGTTCTTATTTAGTCAAAATATGCTTACCCTTTCAACCCTGTGGATAACGACATAACGTAATATCAGTCTGATGAGCAAAATCCATTAAAAACAAAACAAAAAAACAATGATATTGAAGAAGCAAAATCTTCCCCATCTGAGGCATATTATTTGTTATTTATTTTATTTGTTTTTGTTTTATTATTTTATTTGTTTGGTGTTGCCAGCTACAAGGCTTATAATTGGTGAACGTGATCCATCTTGTACCCACCTAAAAAATGTAAAAAATTCACACGTTATCTGGAAAAAGGAAAGGTGTATTTTTGTTGTTGTTGTTGTTGTTGTTGTATTTTCATTTTTTCTTACTGAGATCGCAAGGTTAGCGAAGTTACAGGAACACATTTTGAAATGTCGAACCAATGCTAGTTGGCTACTCTTGGTTTAAAAAACAAAATGCAACATAGGTGACTGTTCTTTCCTCATTGTAAACACTATGTAAGTTAATATAAGAGAAGGAAATTACGTAGAATTGTTTTCAGAGAAGTGTTTTATTGTGGCTGCATCAAAACAGGTATATAATTTACAGTAAATGCCATGTTTCACTTTTTGTACTTGAGTGCATTTCAGAGTCTATTTTTTTAGCTTAATTAGTGCAGGTACGTCTACTTTTACAATAGAACATTGTGTCCTCTGCTAATCAGGCTCAGCCAGCTGGTTCAGCTCAGATGGACAGCGTAGCTTCTGGGAGTACATCCGGCTGGCTTGTGGTAAGGTGCACAACAACTGCATCGCCAGCATCGAGAACATTGAGAACATCAGCACGTCTCGAGCCAAGGCAAGTATTCCTTGTTATGTGTGCATGTGGTTCTGTATCTGACTGACATGTTTTTTTTTTTTTTTTTTTCAGGGCCGAGCATGGATTCGAGTGGCGCTAATGGAGAAACGTCTATCGGAATACGTGTCCACTGCCTTGAGGGATACCAGAACTACCAGGTAAGTATCACGATCCAGAAGGCTGGGAAATCACAATCAGATGTTTAAAGACCAAATTGGAAGTAAGCTTGGCCAACCATGTTTTTGAGTAATACCAATTTTTTAACGCAACCTTCCCATCCCAGGCTCTGGTGGAGGACTGGCAGGCATGAGAACCCGAAAGACTCAACTGAAAGTTAATGTGAGTCTATAGGGTTCTCATGTCTGCCAGTCCACAATTAGGGCTGGGTTTCCTGTATATATAGTAGGACGTCTGGTGTCATTGCTTTGGCTTCACATAATGGAACTGCTCGACTAGAGCGAGTTACGGCAAAATTTGGTCATTACAGTTACCGGTACTTGCATTGTGTGGTTGGGGGCAGTGTACCTCCAGATCCAGTTAGAGGTGTACTTCAAGGAATTTATTTTCACATTTATTCATTACAGATCCTAAAATGTCTATTTCCATTTATTTATTTTATATATGTGTGTGTGTGTGTGTGTGTGTGTGTGTGTATATATATATATATATATATATATATATATATATCTCCATCCATTTTCTTGACCGCTTATTCCTCACAAGGGTCGTGGGGGTACTGGCGCCTATCTCAGCTGGCTCTGGCCAGTAGGCGGGTGACACCCTGGACTGGTTGCCAGCCAATCGCAGGGCATATATATATATATATATATATATATATATATATATATATATATATATATATATATATATATATATATATATATATATATATATATATATATATATATATATATACATAATAAATTATATATATATATATATATATATATATATATATATAATTTATTATGTTTAAATTTCGTCGTGACGGTTCACCGGTCAAGAGCACCAAGTAGGACAGTGGTTCACCAGATCCCGATAAAGGTCCAGGTCGAATCATTTATTGTCACGTCATGAGTCTACTTGCATTTGGACCAGGTAGGGAAGAGTTGCAACAGATCCAGGAAATAATTCATTTACTTTCACTGCAGACTGGTGGTTGAGTGGTTAGCACGTCCGCCTCCCAGGACTGGGGACGCAAGATCGAGTCCAGGCTCCGGCCTTCCTGGGTGGAGTTTGCATGTTCTCCCCGTGCCCGCGTGGGTCTTCTCCGGGTACTCCGGTCTCCTCCCACATTCCAAAGACATGCATGGCAGGTTAATTGGGCGCTCCGAATTGTCCCTTGGTGTGCGTGTGAGTGTGGATGGTTGTTCGTCTCTGTGTCCCCTGCGATTGGCTGGCAACCAGTTCAGGATGTACCCCGCTTACTGCCCGAAGCCACCTGGGATAGGCTACAGCACCCCCGCGACCCTTGTGAGGACCAAACGGTTAAGAAAATGAATGGATAGTTTCACTGCAACAGTCCATTTATTTTGGGTGCAGCCAAATGGGGCAGTGACTCTCCAAATCATCTGCCCTGAGGAACACCAGAACAAGCAGATAGGCTCCTGCTGCATTTAGGAGCCAATGAAAATTGAACTTTCCTGGTTCCAACTCAAAATGTAAACTGAAAAACATGGCTGCCAACTGGACAGCTACCATTTTCATTTTTGTTTGACTATCAATGGACAGTAATCACTATCTCTCGTCACCATTTGGTTTCTTCGTTGACTGTAACAGTTTTTTTTGTGTTGACAGGAGGTTCTACGACGATGGCGCCATCATGCTCAGGGAGGAGGCCACAGTGCTGACAGGCATGCTCATTGGACTGAGTGCCATTGACTTCAGGTGAGTTTTAGCCATAAAATTAGGTACAAACTACTAAAACAGGGGTCTCAAAAGCTTGCGGCCCACAGGATGGTTTTTTGCATCCTCTACTTGACATCAAAGTTTAATGTTCCTGCGCGCCCCACCTTTTGCCGAGTCATTGCTCTGTTCTGTTTTTCCTTCACTTATTGGCTACCATAGCTCATGCTCATGACAGCGAAATATAATTCTGAAGTGACACCAAGTGGAAGAAAAAGATATCCTGTCACCCAGTCCCAGTCACTTCTTTTTAAAAACCTACCGTGAAGAGAAAGGTTGGTGACGAGAACAACCAATTTCAAGAAAAACAACAGAGGCAATGATTTTTCTTTTTCTTTTTTCTCTTTTTTTTTTAGCACAGTGGCACCCAGACATATCTTGTATGCACAGATAAAGTTACAGTGCTCAAGAAATCAGACATCATTACTTGACTAGACATGCTGAGGAATATGCAAAGTACGAGGGAGATGAGATAAAGGACTGGCTCACCAATGTTCACGTTCTGAAGAAGCATGCATTTGTTTTCTGAACTGTTATTAATAACGATTGAGAAGGCAAGATTAGCTGTGCTTTAATTGAATACTTGAACCCATTCTTTGTGGAATATTAAGATTCTGTCTACATTCTCTAGCATAAGTAAATTGAGTTTGAGACCTCTGTACTAAATTGATTAATAATCCTACATACAGTAAACAACAACCTGATTCGATGAGATATTCATCCATCCATCCATGGCTCCATCAATTTTCTTAACCGCTTTTCCTCACGAGGGTCGCGAGGGTGCTGGAGCCTATTCCAGCTGGCTTCGGGCGGGGTACACATGAATTAATTAAAAAAAAAAAATCTCTCCAAAATATAATGAAAGAAAGAAGAACATACACTGTCATTAAGTGAATCAATTAAATATTCTTGGCAGCGATTAAGTGCAAGTAAAAATGAAAATGTAATACAAAAATTAAACAATATATTATCCACATTGCCTCTGCTTGAATGGGCCAAATGGGGCAGTGACCAATCATAGACTGATAAAGGTGCAAATTGAGGAATTTCAATTAGTCATCTCAGTGTGCTTGTACTGGGGCCAACCAGATCCAACTAAAGTGGTGGATCAAATAATTGTTCACATTTGGTCACAACCTAAGCAATATAATTTAATTGACAAAGGACACATCGACAGAGAAAATGAAATAATGGGCCAAAAAATGTAATTTCCTCCGCGTAGTTTCTGCCTGAAGGGGGAAACATTGGATGGCAAGTCCCCAGCAGTGATTGACTACACTCCCTACTTGAAGTTCACTCAGAGGTAAGCCATTTTGCCATTAACTTACCATTAGCATGTGTCACTAACACAACAACTGATCCGCCGCAGCTATGACTGTCTGAGTGATGACGAGGACAGGCGCAGCGTAGATAGCAGCAACAGTGAGGAGAGCGTCTCCGAGCATCCTTACATTCCACTGGTCACCGATGAGGAGAGCTGGAGCAACAAGTGCCGCAAGATGGAACAAAGATTTAAGATCGTATATGCCCAGAAGGTAAAAAAAAAAAAAAAAAGACTTTCAGTCATATGTCCAAGCCCAGCTATGGATTGTATAATTAACCACTCCTCCAAAATTTTATTAGTTTTAGTTATTTCATAAATGCTTAATTTTAGTTTAATTTCCACAGTTTTAGTTTTTAAATAAATCTGTATTACTTGTACGCAATATTTCAAAAAGACCATTGTAAAATGAAAAAAGTAACACATTTCTTACGGCAGTGTCGTATTTTGGCATTGTTAAATGAAAAAGCAGGCAAGCTGAGCCATTGGAGCCAAAGTAGTGAAGTCATCTGAAGGTGGTTTTCTATTGGCTGCTGCAAGATGATGCCACTTCTGAGAGACACACTTAAAACGTCCTTATTATGGTGAATAATACCAAAATAAATCTACTTAAAATCACATTTAAAATCATCCCCAAAGGCTTATGCATTAAATTAATGGCCAAAGACTAAAATTAAGGATATTTTCGCTATAATTATAGTTAGTTTTAGATAGTTTTGTAAACATAAAATGTAGTTTCAGTTAGTTTTCGTTTTTCAAAAAGCTGTTTTGTTTTTATTTTATTTCGTTAACGATATTTTTTCTTGAATTTTAGTTTGAGTTTTTTCATTAGTTTTCATTAACTAAAATAACCTAGCATCCAACATAAAGTCTGTTGACTCTTGCATGCCACCATGATAGCGCCCAACCCCACCACTGTACACAGTTGGCAAACATTGGGGTAAAATGGTGCACCGCGACCCACTTCTGGTGCTTCCAATTTAAAGGGTCAGTGCATCAGAGCTACAGTATATGAGCCCCTCCCAAAGAAAAAAAGAGAAAAAAAACGTGTCAAATGACATAACTCGACCTTGGCATGGAAAGTTTTGATTCTATTGGACTTCTTAAGTCGTTCTTGGGAATAAATGATTTAATAATAATTTCAAACTCATGTTACAACCCTGAAAAATAATTGATTTATAGATGGTTTGGTTTTGAAAAATAAAGAGTAAAAACATACACACACTCTGTGTAACTTCTGCTGACATCCCAGGCTAGATATAGGCTGATCAACAAAGGTCACTGGGATGGGATCTATCACTTCATGCTACTTCCTTGAAACGAATTACTACGTCATATAGCCAATGCTTCTGTGCTATCTTGTGGCATCTTAGGCTGTCACAGAAAGGGTGCAAAAATCCGCTAAGAGCTGCAAATAGATGACATTTTCATTCAAGAGCTGGTGATAGGTTAAAAAAAAAAAAAGTGGTTGTAAACAGGAGAATTTGTGAATACAGTACTGAACCACAAATAAGTGAGGGATTGTTGTACATCCATTTTCGTTCACCATGTTAGCCTGAACCATGAAATAAGTGACAGAATTTTCTTTGAAACTGAAACCCTCATTCATCCAACAAATCAAAAACAGTTTGGCAGGATCTGGTCCCAATACAGTGTTCCCTCGCTATAACGTGGTTCACTTTTCATGGTCTTGCTGTATGTTTTAGTGTAATTTTGCATTCATGTTTTATTACAGTAATGTACCTATTTTATCAAATTTTAAAATGTTTAAACAAGAGAGAAATGTGAGAAAATGTAAATGCCTTAATAAGAAAGTGTATAAACTGTGTGGTGGGGTGTTTTAGAGCCCTAAAACATTGATAATAAATGTAAAACAGAAAGCTAACTACTTCACGGGTTGTATTTATTGTAGGTATCTTTTGGAACCTAACCCCAGTGGAAAACGAGGGAACACTGTACCCCAGGCGCTTATGGCGCTTTTCCACCGTACCGGTTCCACACCGAAGCGGCAATTTTTGTCCCCGGATGTTAGTGTCTCCACGGGACTTTTTCGGGGCCGAGCCGTTCCGTTGTAACCGCTGTTTAGAACCCTTTTGACAGCGGTTCTGCAGCGCCGGTCGTCGGGGGACTAGCGGGGCTGTGACGTCACCTGTCGTCTGATTGGCTGACAGTAACGCCGCTGCTGCCGCAAGCAACGCCGTGGCACACGCCCATTTCCTTGTTTTAAAGGGGCTGTCTGCCGGTTTGACTCAGTAAAATGCACTTTTTAAATACAGGATTTAAACAAATTAACTACTTTTCAATTTATAGATATGGGCTTTTCATAACGTCTGGGAGTGATTTTGTCCTAAACCCCCACACCCCCAGCCTGTATTTCGCTATTTTGTGTTTGTTTTGTAAGCAGCGGGACATTTCTGTGGAAAGACAATGTTTACACCCCTCCAGCCAATCGCAGAGCGGGGGGATGGTGTGTCGCAAACTGGGCCGGGCGAACGTGTCAGCTGAGTGACGTCAACTCCCGCGGCAATTTGAAAGCACACGCGGATTATTTATTCTTTTTTTCCACTCACTCACTCACAGAAGCTTACATGTGTGACGCAGCTGACACGTTCGCCCGGCCCCGATACATTTGGTATTATGAACAAAAAAAACCAAACACTTTCCTTCCCTGCGTGATATTCAGGGCTACTTAGAGGAGCTGGTACGCCTTCGCGAGTCGCAGCTAAAGAACATCGAGACGGACAACAAGCGTCTGAGGGCCAAAGTCGACGAGGTGACCTCGCAGAGTCAGCGTGAGAAGAAGGAGCTGGAGGCCGTGGTGTTGGAGCTGCAGGCTCAGCTGTGAGACAATGTCCTCTCCTCTACCTTTAATTTTGGCTACATTCAGACTGCAGGCATATCTGATTCCAATCGGATTCCTCTTGAAATCCGATTTCTAGGGATGACTGTCCAGACTTTTTAAGCAAATGTCCATATCCGATCTGGCCCTGTTCAGACTGGGCCACGTTGTAGACCCATCTGACAGGCATGTAGTGTTTAACGTCATATTTTTATTTAACATTGCCTACTCCGCTCAAGCACGTTTAAGCGTCTTTTTTTTATTTATTTTTTTATAAATGGTCATATGTCTATGGCTACGACCAGTCAATAATCGGATATGAAACTACCTCACGGTTTCAATCCGTCCCGCAAAAATCGGTTCATGTGCTTTGTGACTATTCAGACTACAAAAAAAGCCATTCAATTCAGTCTGGATGTGCTAAAAATCAGATTTTGGCTGGCAGTCTGGACAAGGCCTTTAGGTTGGGATAAGCACAATTACACTCACAAAAAAAGGACACATTTCTATGTTTTTTTTTTTCTTTTTTTTTTATAGGGCTATGGTATTTTAGCACAGATACAGGTAAAGGTGCTGATTGGAGATTATTATTTTTTTGGATCATCAAAAACAAAAAACAAAAAAAACAAGATAAATTAAACTTTGTCCTCTTTTATTTTAGAAAACGCTTTGGCCCATTACATAAAAAAAACATTTCAAAATCAAAATGTCTAATATGGCTGTTTAGGATTTAGGTACATAACTTTTAAGTACAATATAACACTGAGGTCAAGCCAGCCGCCACTCGAAAAGACGAAGTCAAGCCAGCCGCCCCAACGATTGTTAATACTGTGCATTACGGTAACATGCCGACGTGCCCCTGCGTTGGCCAAAATAAAAGCTGTTCAACACCTGGTTTAGGGTTTAAAATAAAGAATCATAAAAAAATAACGGCTTGTTATTCCAGAACCAGACCAGTTCTGAAGGACACTACAGCACCCCAGGTATCCAGCCAAACTACTTTGAACAAAATCTGATGTTGCATTTCAAAATAAAACTGTTTTGAAAATTGAAATCTCGACTATAATCCCTGATTTCAAAAAATCATTAAAAATTCCTGGTTTGTTATCCCAGGACCAGACCAGTTCTGAGGGACACTACACCACCCCAGGTATCCAACCAAAGTACTTTAAACAAAATCTGATGTTGCATTTCAAAATAAAACTCATTTGAAAATTTAAATCTCGACTATAATCCCTGATTTCAAAAAATTATTAAAAATTCATGGTTTGTTATCCCAGGGCCAGACCAGTTCTAAGGGACACTACACCACCCCAGGTATCCAACCAAAGGACTTTAAACAAAATCTGATGTTGCATTTCAAAATAAAACTTATTTGAAAATTTAAATCTCGACTATTATTGCTGATTTAAAAAAATCATTAAAAATTCATGGTTTGTTATCCCAGGACCAGACCAGTTTTAAGGGACACTACACCACCCCAGGTATCCAACCAAAGGACTTTAAACAAAATCTGATGTTGCATTTCAAAATAAAACTCGTTTAAAAAGTTACATCTCGACTATAATCCCTGATTTCAAAAAATCATTAAAAATTCATGGTTTGTTATCCCAGGACCAGACCAGTTCTAAGGGACACTACACCACCCCAGGTATCCAACCAAAGGACTTTGAACAAAATCTGATGTTGCATTTCAAAATAAAACTCATTTGAAAATTTTAATCTCGACTATTATTGCTGATTTAAAAAAATCATTAAAAATTCATGGTTTGTTATCCCAGGACCAGACCAGTTCTAAGGGACACTACACCACCCCAGGTATCCAACCAAAGTACTTTAAACAAAATCTGATGTTGCATTTCAAAATAAAACTCATTTGAAAATGTAAATCTCGACTATTATTGCTGATTTAAAAAAATCCTTAAAGATTCATGGTTTGTTATCCCAGGACCTGATCAGTTCTGAGGGACACTACACCACCCCAGGTATCCAGCCAAACTACTTTGAACAAAATCTGATGTTGCATTTCAAAATAAAACTAATTTGAAAAATTAAATCTCGACAGAAATCCCTGATTTCAAAAAATCATTAAAAATTCATGGTTTGTTATCCCAGGACCAGACCAGTTTTAAGGGACACTACACCACCCCAGGTATCCAACCAAAGGACTTTAAACAAAATCTGATGTTGCATTTCAAAATAAAACTCGTTTAAAAAGTTACATCTCGACATTAATCCCTGATTTAAAAAAATCATTAAAAATTCATGGTTTGTTATCCCAGGACCAGACCAGTTCTAAGGGACACTACACCACCCCAGGTATCCAACCAAAGGACTTTAAACAAAATCTGATGTTGCATTTCAAAATAAAACTCATTTGAAAATTTAAATCTCGACTATTATTGCTGATTTCAAAAAATCATTAAAAATTCATGGTTTGTTATCCCAGGATCAGACCAGTTTTAAGGGACATTACACCACCCCAGGTATCCAACCAAAGGACTTTAAACAAAATCTGATGTTGCATTTCAAAATAAAACTCGTTTAAAAAGTTACATCTCGACTATAATCCCTGATTTCAAAAAATCATTAAAAATTCATGGTTTGTTATCCCAGGACCAGACCAGTTTAAGGGACACTACACCACCCCAGGTATCCAACCAAAGGACTTTGAACAAAATCTGATGTTGCATTTCAAAATAAAACTCATTTGAAAATTTTAATCTCGACTATTATTGCTGATTTAAAAAAATCATTAAAAATCCATGGTTTGTTATCCCAGGACCTGATCTTCTGAGGGACACTACACCACCCCAGGTATCCAGCCAAACTACTTTGAACAAAATCTGATGTTGCATTTCAAAATAAAACTCATTTGAAAATTTAAATCTCGACTATAATCCCTGATTTCAAAAAATCATTAAAAATTCATGGTTTGTTATCCCAGGACCAGACCAGTTCTAAGGGACACTACACCATCCCAGGTATCCAGCCAAACTACTTTGAACAAAATCTGATGTTGCATTTCAAAATAAAACTCATTTGAAAATTTAAATCTCGACTATTATTGCTGATTTCAAAAAATCATTAAAAATTCATGGTTTGTTATCCCAGGACCAGACCAGTTCTAAGGGACACTACACCACCCCACGTATCCAACCAAAGTACTTTGAACAAAATCTGATGTTGCATTTCAAAATAAAACTCATCTGAAAATTTGATTTTCAGACATTAATCCCTGATTTCAAATAATCATTAAAAATTCATGGTTTGTTATCCCAGGACCAGACCAGTTCTAAGGGACACTACACCACCCCAGGTATCCAGCCAAAGTACTTTAAACAAAATCTGATGTTGCATTTCAAAATAAAACTAATTTGAAAAATGAAATCTCAACATTAATCCCTGATTTCAAAAAATCATTAAAAATTCATGGTTTGTTATCCCAGGACCAGACCAGTTCTAAGGGACACTACACAATCCCAGGTATCCAGCCAAACTACTTTGAACAAAATCTGATGTTGCATTTCAAAATAAAACTCATTTGAAAATTTAAATCTCGACTATAATCCCTGATTTCAAAAAATCATTAAAAATTCATGGTTTGTTCATTTTTCAAATGAGTTTTATTTTCAAATGCAACATCAGATTTTGTTTAAAGTCCTTTGGTTGGATGCCTGGGGTGGTGTAGTGTCCCTTAGAACTGGTCTGGTCCTGGGATAACAAACCATGAATTTTTAATGATTATTTGAAATCAGGGATTAATGTCTGAAAATCAAATTTTCAGATGAGTTTTATTTTGAAATGCAACATCAGATTTTGTTCAAAGTACTTTGGCTGGATACCTGGGATGGTGTAGTGTCCCTTAGAACTGGTCTGGTCCTGGGATAACAAACCATGAATTTTTAATGATTTTTTAAAATTAGCAATAATAGTCGAGATTTCATTTTTCAAATGAGTTTTATTTTGAAATGCAACATCAGATTTTGTTCAAAGTAGTTTGGCTGGATACCTGGGATTGTGTAGTGTCCCTTAGAACTGGTCTGGTCCTGGGATAACAAACCATGAATTTTTAATGATTTTTTGAAATCAGGGATTAATGTCGAGATTTCATTTTTCAAATTAGTTTTATTTTGAAATGCAACATCAGATTTTGTTTAAAGTACTTTGGCTGGATACCTGGGGTGGTGTAGTGTCCCTTAGAACTGGTCTGGTCCTGGGATAACAAACCATGAATTTTTAATGATTTTTTGAAATCAGCAATAATAGTCGAGATTTAAATTTTCAAATGAGTTTTATTTTGAAATGCAACATCATATTTTGTTTAAAGTACTTTGGTTGGATACGTGGGGTGGTGTAGTGTCCCTTAGAACTGGTCTGGTCCTGGGATAACAAACCATGAATTTTTAATGATTTTTTGAAATCAGCAATAATAGTCGAGATTTAAATTTTCAAATGAGTTTTATTTTGAAATGCAACATCAGATTTTGTTCAAAGTAGTTTGGCTGGATACCTGGGATGGTGTAGTGTCCCTTAGAACTGGTCTGGTCCTGGGATAACAAACCATGAATTTTTAATGATTTTTTGAAATCAGCAATAATAGTCGAGATTTAAATTTTCAAATGAGTTTTATTTTGAAATGCAACATCATATTTTGTTTAAAGTACTTTGGTTGGATACGTGGGGTGGTGTAGTGTCCCTTAGAACTGGTCTGGTCCTGGGATAACAAACCATGAATTTTTAATGATTTTTTTAAATCAGGGATTATAGTCGAGATTTAAATTTTCAAATGAGTTTTATTTTGAAATGCAACATCAGATTTTGTTCAAAGTAGTTTGGCTGGATACCTGGGATTGTGTAGTGTCCCTTAGAACTGGTCTGGTCCTGGGATAACAAACCATTAATTTTTAATGATTTTTTTAAATCAGGGATTAATGTCGAGATGTCATTTTTCAAATGAGTTTTATTTTGAAATGCAACATCAGATTTTGTTTAAAGTCCTTTGGTTGGATGCCTGGGGTGGTGTAGTGTCCCTTAGAACTGGTCTGGTCCTGGGATAACAAACCATGAATTTTTAATGATTATTTGAAATCAGGGATTAATGTCTGAAAATCAAATTTTCAGATGAGTTTTATTTTGAAATGCAACATCAGATTTTGTTCAAAGTACTTTGGCTGGATACCTGGGATGGTGTAGTGTCCCTTAGAACTGGTCTGGTCCTGGGATAACAAACCATGAATTTTTAATGATTTTTTAAAATTAGCAATAATAGTCGAGATTTAATTTTTCAAATGAGTTTTATTTTGAAATGCAACATCAGATTTTGTTCAAAGTAGTTTGGCTGGATACCTGGGGTGCTGTAGTGTCCCTTAGAACTGGTCTGGTCCTGGGATAACAAACCATGAATTTTTAATGATTTTTTTAAATCAGCAATAATAGTCGAGATTTAAATTTTCAAATGAGTTTTATTTTGAAATGCAACATCAGGTTTGTTGAAAGTAGTTTGGTTGGATACCTGGGATGGTGTAGTGTCCCTCAGAACTGGTCTGGTTCTGGAATAACAACCCGTTATTTTTTTATGATTCTTTATTTTAAACCATAAACCAGGTGTTGCGCAGCTTTTATTTTGAAGGTGGCCAGCGCAGGGGCACGTCGGCACGTTACCGTAATACACAGTATTAACAATCGTTGAGGCGGCTGGCTTGACTTCGTCTTTTCGAGTGGCGGCTGGCCTGACCGCAGTAATATACTGGAGGATGCATTCTTTTTCCCTACATGGTCCATGTATAAAATAACAAGGTATACTGCATTAATATTACAGTGAACTGCACTTATAATGCACTAGTCTTATGATGAAACATCGACTTAGAACTAGTTGAATATTGGTACCTTTATTGTGTCACTAAGCACGTACCGTGCACGAAGCAACTTTGTGAGGGTCGCACTCGCAGGAAGCCTGCCACACAAAAAAAAAACAAAAAAACCTACAGATGTGCTGACTGCTTGACGGCATATCACTTCCCTCGTTCACCCATTCGTTACAAAGGCGTAAATCGAACGTCTCCGACTCTACGCGCGGTTCCTTCTGTTATGGCAGAAGCTGCAAAGCAACCAAAGAAACGAAGGGTTTTGTCAGAGGACACAAAAAGAAGAAAAAGGGAATCTGGCCGGATAAAAGGACAGTCAAGAATAAACATCGGCCCGGCTTTCTCTCGGTGGCGTGATCTCAAAGACGACGAGGGATTTCCGACCGACGCTGCCTTGGCTCTGTTCCTGCTGGACTAGTAAGTAGCTTTCGATGCTCAAATCAAAAAACGACAACGCTAAAGTTAGCTATCGGAAATCTGCGTGTTAGCAATACATAGCCATCAGCTTAGTAGTTAGCAGTTCCATATATTGTCACGGCCAACCATGCAACAAACTCAAAATAATTGTGTCAGTAGTGAGTTTGTGTACGTGACCATAGTTTCTGATGATATTTTGGCTGCTTCCGTGGATAATCTTAATTATTCGTCCACCATCCTGTCAATCTGGAGACATATTTACGTAACGCGGTCGTGTGTGCGCGTGCTCAATAGCTGCGCATGCGCACTTCGAGTGTACTGTTTAGCCGGTGAGCTTCGATTTCATCCATTCATTGTAGGTTCCACCGATCTCACAGCGTACTTTGGAAATGGCTGAGAGTCGCAAGAGGAAACCTGTCTATGAAGTTTATGAGAAGAAGAGAAAGGCCTCGGAAGAGAGAAATAAGACCAGAGTGTTTTTGGGAGATTCTTTCGAGCGATGGCGTGCGTTGAAAGCACAAATTGGACTTCCCACTGATGCCTCAGTTGCAAAGTTTCTCCTCGACAGGTAACTTTGAATTTTTAATAATTTGAGTAATTAGTTCGGGGAAGTACGGAGCCCTAGGTGACATGATAGAAAGAAACAAAAAACATTGCGTTCCCTCCCTATCATGTCACCTCCGTTGAACTCGCGCACGCTCCCGACATTTGATAGGTTGTGTTGGACTTGGAAAAGGGAAACCTCCAAAACCAACAGGATTGCGGCCCTCGAGGACTGGAGTTTGACACCTATAATACCCACTTTTTCTATTATCGCTCAGTTCCTTAGACCCCAATATTAGATTTGGCAGAGGCATCTGTTGTTGAATTACAGGTATAATTCTTTAATTAAAAAAAAATGTACAAGTTTCCTCCTGTAAACATCACTAAGCATGTAATTTATACTAGTGTTGTTCCGATACCGTTTTTTGGCCACCGATACCCAGCTTTGCGGTTTCGGCCGATACTGATACTATACCGATACTTACGTTTTTTGTTTTTTTTTTCCCCCTCAACATGAAAAAGGTGTCCTGCCATTGGCCATTGGTTCAGAGCATTTAAGGGCCAATAGGATATATTAGATCGGCATGCAGTGAACATGTCACATATCAGTGAATGTCGTGCACGAGCAAGACACAAGATGCTTCATCCAAAATCCTATATTAGCGTTGGAATTAATGTTATCGGCATGTTACTTGTGAGTAGTCACCGATACCGATACCACTGTTTTAATGCAGTATCGGCACCTCTGCCGATACCAGTATCGGTATCGGAACAACACTAATTTATACATGTATTTAAGGCAAGTTGTAAAATGTCTGAAGTCCTTTTATGTACGTTTAACAAATTCGAAACATCATAAATCATACTGTTTCTACTAAGTTATGTCACAAATGTTCTCCATTTTTGATACTGTAAATCACATTTCTCAAAATCCGGTCCTCCAGGGCCAGAGCCCTGCATGTTTTACCGCTTTTTCTACTCCAACACACCTCATTCAATGATCAGGATCATTATAAGACGACTGCAGAGCTGGCTGATGAGCTTAAATATGAATCAGCAGTGTTGAACGTGGAAAACCTCCAAAATGGGTGGCCAAGTTCGCTCCTCGAGAGCTCCTATCCAGCCTGTTTTCCATGTTTCTCTCCAGTAACACACCTGATTCATGATCAGGATCTTTATCAGGCTTCTGCAAAGCTTGCTAATTAGCTGATCATTAGATTCTGCTGCGCTGAAGGAGGGAGACGTGGAAAACAGGCTGGATAGGGGCTCTCGAGAAAAAAATAATTTGGCCACTAGTGCTCTAAAACATGCAGGACTCAGACCCTTGAGGACCGGACTTTGACACCACTGCATGCCAAGAAACGTTTCATGGGAGTAGTAATATGGCGGCCTTGCGGCTTCAAAAGTCTTAACTTGTCAGCTATCCAGTAGTATATACAGATTAATGAACAGGTAGGACAGTCTTGCGCATGAGCATTTTTTTTGAAAATGCAACAGACCTCTCTGTTGTGACTTGAAGTAATAGTTACAGAGAAAAATGGGATGCTTGTGTTTTTGTTGACTACAGTGATTGCAAAAGAAATCAAACTGTGTTGCTTGCTCAAAATAATCAGTAAAACAAAAACCCTGTGCAATGTGCATCGAGTTATGACTTTTCATAGCCCTGCTTATCAATATACTTTGCATCGAGTGCAGCTAATATTACAGAGAATGTTCCATGATTAAAATTCTACATGTAAAGTTTATTTGTGTGCCGTGAATGTCCTTAATAGATCACTTCAGTAGCACCAAGCACTTAACTTTGAAGGTTACAAACTCGGGTAGAAAGTACACTTGCATTTTAAAGTCAGTCTGATGATAGCAAGCTATTTTTCTTGTTGTCTGACTATTTGACTTCGTGTTGTTCCAATTTCTTTCCCATGTTGTCTATTTACACCTGATGTTGTATCGCTGATTATTATTAACTTCTTATCTTATAATTCTTTAGAAAAATATAAGAGGCATTTTATTACATTGTGTGATGTAGTACCATTTATTTCCAGTGTGTGTAATTTTGTGTTTCTCTTCTTACTTATTTCTCTACAGCTATCAACAAAGCAACAGCAAAGCAAACAAGCAACACCTCCAACCACCACAGCCTATAGTTTCCAGCATAAAAAAAGAGTCGGACCTTGTTAGGTACTTATGTTTTTTCCTGGTTTCCAGGACCTGGTTTTTGTTTGTTTTAGACTATGTTGAATATTTTCCAATATGTCCTGTTTTCTATTTTGACTCAGTGAAGATCTGAAAGTCGATGTCCAAATCCCAGAAAAAGCCATTAAGACAGAAGAAGTTGGCGTGTTAGAGGCCAGGTGAGTTTCTGTAAATGAAGTTTTGGTAGATGGTGTGAGCTCCTGGTCATCTCAATGGCAACACTTGCTGAGTTTTTCACAACACTGACATACTGTGTTCCGCCATTCACCAACGCTCCCATGCTGTTTGCTCATGGATTTCGGCACATTGCACAGGACTCACATGGAACACTATGTTGAGTGGTGCAGGACAGTAGGGGAATGACTCCTGCCACAAACAGTGCATCACAGTTTTTGCTCTCCCTGAGACTAAATGTTGATTGCTTGAATAAATGTTGACCGAATGAATGTAAATATTTATTTTTTCTTTCGATTAGTCTACTTACATTTACAATATACTGCAGCATGCATTCTCATCGTAAAAGCCGAGACAAATTTGTCACTGTCATTTTTTAATTGCTAAAAGCCTATTTAGTAATTAAAAAATGGCAGTGACAATAAACATTCGCATAGAGGAATTTTAGTAATAAATGTAAGCTTCCTGTATGTAAAGTTCTCCATAGAATCTGTAGAGGAAACAATACAATGTGAAGAAACAAATAAATACTTGTAGTAGTAATTTCCCTGACAGACTTAACTGTATATTTGTGAAAATTGTGTAGCATTCAAGCAATGCTGCGGCATGTTCCTGCTGTATCTGGGCGTCTATCTCTCTCCTGTGAAATTATCCAACATAATGTTTTATTGATCGGTTTCAAGGCTCTAAATGCTGACAAGTCAGATGACCAGAGGTAAACGTTCTGATATTGTTTAGACACAATTAGATTCATTTCCTTATCGCTATTCATCCTTCACATAGCCACTGGAAACAGAAATGTAATTCAGTCCAACTGAGGGCAACCAGGAGATCAGGATGCCACTCATGACTATGCACTGGTCCGCATGGGAAATGTGGTCTTACTTCAGGCAAAACACTACTGCTTTTGTCCACACGGCACTGCAAGAATCAATGAGAAGTAAAACTTCTTAAGTTTTGTTAACCTTTTTTTACTCAACACATTTGCGCAAATGGTCTAGTCAATAGGGTGATCACTGATCAGTATTGTAGCAGCATGTTTCATGGGTGAAAGGGAAGTTCTCCCAATTCAAGAAAGGCAAGCAGCTTTCTAAAGATGAACTGCGGTGGAGAAAAGTCTTCCTCATCATAGAAGCGCAAGCTCACTGAGCAAAAGTCTTTCTAGGCCCAGAAAAGCCACTGGCGAAAACTCATAAGGTATTTATTGTCATCGTCCTTTTTTATAGTATGTTATATTTTAGCGGTGTTTGTGTCTGTCTGTTTGTTTTATTTATATACTGTATACTGTCAAATGCAAAACAAATACCCCCCTTTTGGGTAAATTGAGGTTTCATTTTATGTTATCTTTAGGCAAGACCGTGTGAGGCAGCAAAAGCTGGCACTCCTTTAGGTCCAGTGACTTCACTATCATTCAGCCAACGCAGGGCCAACAGAGTTGGCAAGACACAAAGTGACTCGTCCCTTGCAAAGAAATTTTGGATTGTAGCAGGCTTGGGCACTAGTACTTTTTTTTTTTTTTTTTTTTTTTTTTTTTTTTGACAGAGTTGGAAATGTCACTATGGAAAGTTTTTTCCCCACATTATCTCTGGAAAACAGGCTTCTAAAACTCAGCACAACTCTGCTTGGCACAATGAATACGATTCATCAGGAAGTTCCAGTGCAGGTGAGAAACACCACAGAACACGATCAGTTTTCAACACTGTTTACTTCTGGCAGTGCCCTGCTGACAGTTTATGCAGGTAAAGAGAAGAAAAACGTGTTTTTACTGTCATCACAAACTACACGAATTTGAAATGTGGTGTTGATGTGCTTGATCAAAAACTGTGTGCAGGAACACGGAGGTGGCCTGTAGCAGTCTTCTACGACATCCTGGTCATTCTCGCTGCAAATGCCCGCGTTCGGTACAAGACATGTACAGGTTCAAGATGAAAGTTCCAGCATAAGCTTGTGATTGAACGGGAAATTGCCCACATGCAGGAACTCGCACAGGACAGAAAGAGGAAGGAGACCCGACGTGAAACAAGAAGGCTTTCTGAAGGGAAAACAACATGCCTGTCTGTTAGAGTTGCAACAGAAATTGCAGTACTGAGAAATGTGCCATTGCCACTTTTTGGGAAATTTAGGAAAGGATTTCCGTTCATGTATAATAAAAGAACAAAACACTACACATAAGGAACTCACAAGTTGTTTATTATTGGAATTTATCATGTATATTTTTCTGATTTATTTATTTATTTTTGACTGAAGTTATTTGTTTTCGTGTTAGTTATGAATCATTACCATTCAATTTAGTCCAGGGTTGCCCGACACTGGTCCTCAAGATCTATTATCATGCATGTTTCAGATGTTTCCCTCTTCCATCACACCTGAACTGATCCAAAACATGCAGGAAAATACTAAATAGATTGTGTGGATCATAGTTAGGCAGCCCTCATATAAGCTATCCTTTCATTTGTCATTGAGATGCCTCCAGAAACATCATTTTGACACAAGATGCATTGACATATGAATGTGTAAATCATACTTGCCCTTGGTTTCGAGTATGTTCTAATCACGCCATTGGATCAGCAGATTTTGAGAATTGACTCGGAGGGTGTGGGCTGGGGTCCATGCAGTTTTCAAGTCTGAGCCCCAGTCAATAGGGTGATCACCACAACCGAAATGTGAGAAGAGGAAGAGGGCCTTGCAGCAGCAACAGAAAATACCAGTTTTAAAGCTGCTCTCTGTAGGAATTGCCTAAATGTAGCCTAAAATGAGCCTTTTTTTATCTGACCATTTATGACAGAAACATTTTCAAATGAGGATTTTAACACCTTAGCTGTCCACAGTGGGTACTCCAGCATCCATATAACCTTTGTATATAGTCAAGTACCTCAGCTTTGAGGAACACACGGTACTGATATGATGGAGAAGGGTTTAGATTAGAAGATCACTATTGAATGACTATTTTCTATCTTTCCTTAAGCTCGTCCCTCATGCCCTGTGACTCTTCCCACCTTGGAAAAAACGTTTCCATCCCTGTCATCAACCAGTGGGCCACCATCACCGACCACCTGGGCGAAGTCAAACTTTTCCGCAGGTAATCACAATGGTAGCATATAACGGAATACAGTGAATTCATGCTAGCATAGTGACTAAGCCCTACTGCGAATAGCGAACCCGCAAGTAAATTTGTGGTTCCGACAGGAGGAGTTTCCACAGTTTTGAGCAACTTTCCACCGAGATCAGCCTCAACTCGGACTCTCAGAGGACAGATGAGAGGCAGAATGGAGACGCTGCCTGGACTTCGGGAGGTAGCGTATGAGTATGACATGCTGCTTATCACAATTATGTTTAGCTTCATTCATATTAACCCTATAAAGCTAAACGTATCATATTAAATACAAAACATTTTGAGCCCTCTATTTCATGAGTATAATATACTTCTCCGAATTTAAACCCTGATGTATATGATCTGACACATGCATTGCATGGATAATCCATTAGAGGGCAGTATCACCCAGCTGATGGCTTTTCAGCAACCTTGCAAAATTGCCCCAATTAAGAAAGGAGAGATGCCTATACTTAATAGTGGGAAATGTTCTTTCTAATTTTTTGGAAATACTAATATGTTTGATAGGTCTGTGTATTATATTTTTGACAGTTATAAATGTATGAATTTAAAGCACTGTGACCAAATGAATCAAATATCAAAAAATCAAGTCATATGTGGGTTGATTTAAAAAAAAAAAATAAAAATAAATGTTTATTTTTTTTCTCAAAAAGACCAATAAATCTATTTACAAAGAATCTCATATATTCAGGCTTTAGAGTTAACAATGCCAACACATGTTCACATAACTGGTAAATTACAGTATATGCAGTTAAATCCATGCAACTAGGTTGTAGTTAGGCACATTAGGAGGTGGATTGCCAATTACCACGTTTTTTTTAGTGCCATCTGGTGAATCTGGTGGGTCACTGCCCCACTTGGCCCCAGGCCAAGAACCATTGGTCATGAAAAAAAATGTGAAAATAAAAATTCCTCAAACGGCAACAAAACGGGGTTCTGACTGTAAAAAAAAAAAAAGAGCTAAAAATTCCGAGAACCTGATGTGGAACCGCAACCTTGTACAACTGCATGCTTACTGTGTCCTTTCAGGAAAGGACAATACGCCGTCCATGTTGGGCCTTTGCGGCTCTCTGGCCTCGCTGCCGAGCTCCAAGTCGCTGACCAGCCTCAAGTCCAGCGAGTGTCTGGTCAACATCAGCGCCGAGCCCAGCCCTGCACTCTCCCCCAGCTAGGAGAACCCCCCCCCTCCCTGCCCGCCCGCCCCTCCTTGCCTTCCAACTTCATCCCTCCCACCCGGACCAACCGCCAATGTCTCCGTGAATGTACAGCAGGAATTGTGGTCATTATTATCCTCGACTCGCTCTCTGTTTTCTCTCCTATATTTATTTGTCTTTCGGACATCACAACACCACAATTCACACGTCAATACTGGAAAACCAAAACACAGCAGCATTGGATGTGACGTGTCGCTTCCTATTTCAGCCTGTTTCCTTCTTTGTACGCTTCACACCTGAGATAATTAATACTATTACGATTGTTTTGTGTTGCAATAAATTGCCTTTTACATGATGATATGCTCCTGATTTATGTACAGGAATTTTGTTTAACTAATTGTGATATTACATTCAATAATTATATATGAACCGAATCTACCAAATGACAGAATAGACTCCCTACTTTTTGTCCCGTCCCGTTCTTTTATAATTGACAGTAGAAAAATGTAGGTTTGCCAAAATACAGCCATTTCTTCTATGGACTCTGAAACTGTTTATTTCGTATAAAATGGGGCAATGATGTCATCTACCGGTGGTTGGGCATCAGTAAAGTTGTTTCCAAGTTTGATATTTACAGTGGAGCATGCTCAGATTCGCCCCCATTTAGCACCGCTCTAAAAAATACAATTGACAAGTATACTTGTCAAAGGCAGTGTTAAAAGGAATCAGCAACTTGATGGCACAAGTGCTCTGGCTCCATCTAATGGCAAACAGTAAAAACCATTCCACAGGCCACTCTAGTAGGAACACCGAGACCGCATGTCAAATTAGTATGATCTGTATTCATTATGCTCAACCATAATCCAAAGGCAGACAAAACAGACTGGACATGTTGCAAGTTATTTGTAGGGCACGATATAAACATTTAATAAGCATTAATCACTATTTTTCCCATGAGAACCCAAATGTAATTTACGTTTTAAAAAATGCATTCATTTTCCATCGTTTAACTTTTTTATTTTGATGTTTTGGAAAAATATTTATTGGAATTTTAATCCCATTAAAATGTCACATAATTTGAAAATATATAAAATCTATTTGTTTCAGTAATTTTCTTACCTCACAGGCAAATGGCATCTAGTATTCAAATTAAGCTTTATTGTTTTAAATTTGTACTAATTGTCCTCATCCTCAAGGGGAAATTAAATATATTTTTGAAATATTGAATAAATTATCTCAAGGATTATTTCTAAAAAGTAAAACTTTTTGAAAAAAAATAGCTTTTAGTGTTTATTTTTCAAGTACATCATAACATTTGGACAGTTGCTTTTTGATGGTCTGTGACCATATTATATATACAATCTGTGTATTATGTACTTGAATGCTTAGCACAAACATGAACTTTCCCCCAATCAACTACATGTAGGTTGATTAGACTTGTCTGCATAGACGCACACAAAGGCCATACAATCGTAAAAGAAAAAGAAGTGGGTTGGACCTCCAAACTTTTTAGGGGTGTAGATGACGACCAATAGGAGCTAGTTTTTCTTGCACCAACCAACCAGATGCCAGACGACCCAAAACTTTTGCATGGTGTCGCGACTCTTGTTGTCACTTGTGTTGGGAGCAAGTAGACTTCACACCACAAGAGGAAAAGAAAACATCTGACAGTAAACTACCATGGGACTTTGAGAGCATCAGTGCGCGTGAACAGAAGAGAAGTGCGTGCGCGTGCTCGTGTGCATGTGCGAGTGAATTCATTGGACTTTGTGTGAGGGATGTCGGGCCGAAGTGGAGCAGCTCCTCGCGGGTGCAGCAACTCCAACGTGCCGCTGCTGCCCCTTCGGGCCACGGTGCCCTACCAGCTGCTCCTCAAGACTGGTAAAAAAACACACGTACACACACACACACACACTTAATCTCTTCATAAATATGCATTAATATTTCGCTGTAAAATGTTAGGAATGAGATGCAAAATAACTGATGAAACAAAGAAACTGGAAAAATGCCTCAGTTATACCAAACAAAAATAATTAAATAATTTAAATTTTGTTATTGAAGCGGCTAGAAGGATTATTATAATATAGATTTCATCACTGTCCGATTACAATTTTGCACTAGTTAGTTAGGCCTACATGTGTTTACGTATACCACTTTTACAGCTATAGTTTTCTTCCAATATACACATCGTCTGTATCACGATACAATCGATATCAATGTAATTAAAGTACATGTTGTAATCACATTGTGAGTTATGCTGTCATTTGCAGTTTGATATCGTACAATTTCTGTATTGTGATGAAATCTAATGCGTCATTGGAAAATTATTGAGAAGTAATTACATCCTATGAATACAAATTCCCACCCGGGGCCCTTAAGAGATATCATGATGTATCAGCCGTGTTTTTTTGTCCAATGTTTCTCGCAGTGGCTTTCGGCATTATAGGAACATCGCAATAGTAACTTGTAATGATCTACAGTGCAATTCCCACCTAAAATATATATCATAAGATATTGTCTATGATTTAATTCCACTATATCATGCAATTGATATATTGGAATACTATTTGTATCAGCCAATGGCGCCACCAAGGCCAACCCTACAAATACTCTAGCGACCCCTATAAATTTAGTTGGCGAGTAACATTTGGAAAATTTTAACTGCACTGTTACTACTCTGCAGTCTGCACATTATTTAGATTATTAGTAACCAAACTATATTAGGAGACATTTAAGTCTTTCTACTGTCCGGTTGAGTCAACACTTTAATGATATCCTGAAATGATGGCTTTGGTTTAAGTGTCCCCATCTGGCCATCCCTATGAAAAATTTCCAAAAATTAGGGGAAACATATAGAGATAATGTTGTATCATGAATTACTTTGTGATTGCCACCACAATGAGATAACGTGATGGTGTGGACCATAGATTTCTTGCACTATATTGCACTATATTGGACAAGATCCCGGCCCGGATACAAGCGTCCGAAATGAGTTTCCTCCGCAGGGTGTCCTCCGCGTCGAGAGGAACCAATTGAGGTGGCTCGGGCATCTGTTTCGGATGCCTCCTGGACGCCTCCCGGGGGAGGTGTTCCAGGCATGCCCCACCAGCGGGAGGCCCCCGGGTACTGTATCGGGTATTTTGGATAGTCACGTGATCATCGTGGCATATCGCGTATACGTAAAGTACACGTTGAATGAATGACAACAAAGAACTCACAGGGAATTATTGCGTCCTACGGCGGACATCAAAGGTTGAATTGTGCCTTACAACAAAGAAGCACTTCTTCAAAAGCAGTACAGCCATGGAGGACGCGCCAAAGATTTGTTTCCAACCGAAAGCCGGATAAATCTGGCAGCTCCAGCCGCCGGCGTGTAGAAATGGATGGTAAACATCCGGGTAACTTTTACTCTGCTAGGCTAAGTTACATGTCGTGTGCTAAGCACGCTTTAGCCCACATTAAGAGGCCACCCCCACACCGAATGACATGCTGACGATTTTGCTCTGAACAGAATTGGGGCAGTATTTTGGATCGAAGACGGTCTTTATCTTGCAGCAAACTCCCATTGAAATGAGCGAAAGCGGCGTCTGTTTACGCACGGGATACGTCATCACGATCACATGACCAGGATAATGGCGTTCGCCACAGTATGTTCGTATTTTGATACTTAAATCGGTTTAAAAGAAAATTCAGGGAATAAGATGCCAGAGATATTTGCACTTTTATTCTTTGTACACAATGCCTAATGCAATATTGGAAAATGAGTTATAAGTGTTGTATCGCTTAAAGGAAGCATTGGTATTTTTTATTGCACTACATTTCAACAAACAATACCTATATGTAAACACTTTTCAGTGTAAAATTACATTTCTGAAACTCTGAGAGAATAAATGACAAATAAAGAAAAGCATATTATGACCTCATCTCCAATTTTTGCTGTCATTTCTTCTCTTGACATGACTCGCTCTCAATCCACCGAGTGACTCTCGCTGCAAGGTGCACCGTTTTGTTATTAAGGTAGCATAATCAAGCCTTAACCATGTGTTTTCCCCCTGGTGGTTGGCTGACTACTGATTGAGAAAGGGCTTGATTAAATATGCAGCTGAGTCTGTTTTTAAAATGTAAATATCATTGATGATCAGGGTTATTTAGTCATGGCAGTCAAAATTGAAGAAAATGGTGATTAACGCTGCGTCACACAGGATGCTTTGTGCTTTGCGTGTGGTGCTTCATGTGGGTTGGCCAAGTTCACAAATGTGTGTTGAACATCTGGGATCAATTTAGTAAATAACTTCGTCTTAAGAGTCTTTTCATGCTTTTTTTTCTGTCTCTCTCCATCCCCCGAAAAAAAAAAAAGCTGAGCGGACCTCGGCCCGCCCGCCCAAGCCCACCATGCGGCGGACCCTCTCTTTGGATGCCATCCTAGCACCGTACCTGCAGGGGCAGTGGCCCAAAGAGCCCAAAGAGGGCCCGGCTGGGACCTGTGTCTGTGATAAGGCCACACAGGTGAGTGTCACTACAGCTGGTTTTACGAAAAATGGAAAATTCACTCCCCGAAACCTTAGCATCATGAAATGTGGTGACATGTCTGTCATGGGGAGACCCGCAAAAAAAGTCTCAGTTAGCCATACCTGAAATGACACAGGAAGTCTGCCAGTTCGGTTTGAAGCGACCATTTTATTCTCATTTTGGTAGGAGCTTATCTGTAAGGAATTGGGCTTTGGAAGCTTAAGGGCCACTCACTCACTCAGGATCAAATGTAAAAAAAAAAAAAAAAAAAAAAAAAGTGTCATGAAGTCAGGACTGAAAACTCACAGAAAGTTTTCCATTTTGTTTTTAAGTGAACATTATTTTGCTGAATTTGTTCATTTCTGACTCCCCATAAAAAATGACAGTTTTAAAAATTCAGCCCCAGTTTCGTTTAGCAAGATGATATTGGGAAGGCATGTTGACCATGTTTAGGCCCGCGAAAAAGTCATTCCTGAAAAGACGCAGGAATCTGACATTTTGGTTTGAGGTGATGAATTTATGTTCATTTTGGCCACTTCTGATTTGCTATAAATATGAAAATCTTTTGAAAATTCTGCCTCTTAAGCCAGTTTCACTTATAAACATGAAATTGGGTAGGCCTGCCTACCACGAGTTTTACCACGAGCCTACCACAAGTTTTGGTTGGAATTTTTCCATAAATAGACCCACAAAACAGTCTCAAGAAACCGTGTCTAAAAAGACTCAGGACATCTGCCATTTTGGTTTGAGGCAACAACTGTTGCAAAGTTACATCATTTAGCCATTCGCAGGGGTTCTTCAAAGACAAGCTCATCCTTTCTATCCACATTTGTTCCAATTGCTACCAAAGCCACAAATATAAAAAAAATAAAAATAAAATAAAGAAAATAAACATTCAAAACAGAATCAACATGCCAGTCAGGTTATGTAATGTGACACTCAGAGAAATTGTGTAGTGTTTGGCTTGCAGGTGTTTTTTACACACACGCGCTAACCAACTGAAAATTGATGGTTTTTGTGTGTGTGTGTCACACTCAAGCATGCATCAAAATGGTGCACAAAACCCCACCCGCCCACACTCCCTTCTTGCCACCCGAGCCCGAGGAGCTTCACCAAGCTCCTCCAAGGTTTCTGGGCTCCTGACACAGTTTAAAGGCGAGCGAACCCCTCGGCCTCCATTGTGAGGAGCGGCAGACCCCTCCTGACCTCATTATACGCACACCCCATCCCCCTCCATACACGCACCCCCACAAACACACACCAGTCAGCGTCTGCCGCCCAACCACCCCCAGCCCCATGGCATCCCATCATACAACTTATTGTTGCCCCGATTTCATCCTTGACTCGCTTTCTTTGCAAACCGTATCTTTGGACTTGATTATTTTAGCATTATGTGAGACTCAGATGCTTGTTAATTGACACATCTTTTAAAACAAACTTTAAAAAAACATGGAAAAGATGTAGAAAAATGTGGCTTTTAATATTACTTCAGAAGGTGGAAAATTACCTGCAAGTTGATTTTGTTGCCCGCTTTTTGCGTCAGTGACATTTACAGCGGACAGCAACATGGAAGCTGATGTAAAAGTGCTGACTTTACAGGTAGTAGGACGAGGGCTTTTGATATTAAATCCACGGGTGGAAAATTTGCAGACTCATGTTTTTATATGCTTTGTGTTGAAGGTGTTTATACAGAACCGGGGGGTGGTGGTGGCGGGTGTTATATAGACAGTGTAAAAGGGGCTTCTGATACTCCCTCAGAAGTTTGAAAATTACTAGCTTGACTTTGTACAGAACAGATCATTGAAATTGGCGGACAAATACTGTCATTAAGATTTATGTAAAGTGACCATCAATATGTGAATATAAATATTTCTTCTTAATTCAACATAACATGTAGAAGAGTGTTGTTAAAAACCCTGCCAAATGGAACTGATTAATATAATAAAATGAGACATAAAAATAGTTCTCTCTGCTCTCAAATGCTTTGGGCATGTCCTGATATTCTGAAACAACGCCCATTGTTAACTCTCACGCAAATGCTACTACAACCGATAAAAATGGATGTGACTTTGTCTAGCATCTTTCTTAAGTCTCCACAATGAGTGGTTTAATTAAATCCACTCAAAGGTTCTGGTGGCTATATCCCACCTCGTCCTTTATCCTGCCATGACAACGAAGTGCTCAAAAGCGGCCACCCCAGTGCGAACAGTACCTCATTTTTCCACCTTCTTTACTTAATGTGTGCACACTCATGCCCAAAAATGGGGCACTCTAAAGCAGGGGTCTCCAAGTTAGGTCCTCGAGAGCCCCTATCCAGCCTGTTTTCCATGTCTCCGTCCTTCAGTACAGCTGAATCTAATGATCAGCTAATCAGCAAGCTGTGCAGAAGCCTGATAACGATCCCGATCATGAATCAGGTGTGTTAGTGGAGAGAAACGTGGAAAACAGGCTTGATAGGGGCTCTTGAGGACCGAACTTGGAGACCCCTGCTCAAGTGACCAGGCAAACAGAACATTCGAAGGGAAGGTGCATTTTCGGGGTGGAGGCATAGCTAGCTAGCTAACTTCACATCACAATTGCGCCAGATAACCGCTGATGCCAGCCAAGATATGTTCTTATACAGCGGGGAGGGGCGCCTTATGCCATTTTAGCTTCGCACAAAACAATCATGAAAACAGAAATGGTGAAAAGAAGTTTAACTATGTATTGCAGTTTCTCTTCAAACATGTGGATTAGAAACAAATCTGTGAATTCACCTTCCAGGGTCTTTAATAAGCAGTGTAACTAAAGGTGACGTCTGATACTACCGCTTGTCAAAAATGTACTCTAGTATTGCTTAATTACTACATGTAGCATGGCAGTGCCATTTTGGTGGTCTTTTTATAGCTGGGTGTCTCATGATCCCCCTGCTGGCAGAGGGTGCGAGGTGTCAGGGTGACGGCTGTAACTTTATCCAGGAAAGTCATGGTATGACTCACCCAGACTTATTTAGCCACTGGACGCGACGTCCAGGACGACGACAGCCCTTTTCTCTTTTGTGTGTTGTGACGGCGACTAAGTGAAGGTGGGACACTGACTTGAGTCTGCTAGGTTTCCACAGCGGGGGTCGGAACCAGGAGAGTTGCAACTTGGGGGTCAGTGATGGACAGCAGAGTGCCTGCTAGAAGATCGAGAGTCCATGTGAAGAAAACGGTAGTGTGTGCGTGTGTATGTGTGAGGTGCTGAATGCCAATGGTTGCATGCTTGCGTCTATTCATAGAGGTGCTGGTGATGTTGTCTCCACTGTACCGTGAGAGGAAGTGGTTCTGTTGAGTGGTTCCTGTAGTGTTCCTCTGTGCAGGTGCATCCTGGCAGGTGGACCACACACACCTGTTTTGTTTGTTTGTCATGCTTGTTGGAAGCATGAAAGCTTCCGTTTTTTTTTTTTTTTTTTTTTAGGATTGCCTTGGAGCAACTATACAATGAAATGCCTTCATGTTTTGTGCATTGGATGATACTCTACCTCCCTTTTTATTTAGTCAGTCAGTTATTTGTCAGTTAGTATGTCAGTCACTGACTTTGTGAGTTTGAGAAGTCATTCAATTAGTTAATTAGGGGGTAAGCTAACCTGGTAGTTAATTACTCAGGCAGTCAATCAGAGTAGTCATATAATTAGTCAGTCAGTTACTCAATGACTTCAATCAATCAATCATCCAGTAAGTCATTCAGTAGCTGTCTAGCTAGCAGTCAGATACTTATTAGTGTTGTTCTGATACTGTTTTTTGGCTCCCGATACCGATACCCAGCTTTGCAGTATCGGCCGATACCGATACCATACCGATACTTAAGGTTATTTTCGTCAACATGAAAAAGCTGTCCTGCCATTGGTTTAGAGCATTCAAGGGCCAATAGGATATCTTAGATCAGCATGCAGTGAACATGTCACATATCAGTGAATGTCGTGCATGAGCAAGACACAAGATGCTTCATCCAAAATCCTATATTAGCGTTGGAATTAATGGTATCGGCATGTTACTTCTGAGTAGTCACCGATACCGATACCACTGTTTTAATGCAGTATCGGCACCTCTGCCGATACCAGTATCGGTATCGGAACAACACTACTTATAACTGACTTCAAGAGTCAGTTCATTAGTTAGTTATTAGTCAGTCAGTCAGTTAGTCAGTTTTGTAGTAGATTTGTTTGTCAGTTAATCAGTCAGTCAGTGAGTCTAAGAGTCAGTCAGTTTCTTAATTATTAGTAATCATTCAACCAAGTGAGACAGTTGTTAGCCAGTCAGGTACGGTAATAAAATCTGTTATGCTCCAGTCAGATGCAAGTTGAGTGTTCCATCCATCCATCCATCCATCCATTTTCTTAACCAGGAGTGCTGGAGCCTATCCCAGCCGCCTTCGGGCAGTAGGCAGGGTACATCCTGAACTGGTTGCCAGTCAATCGCAGGGCACACAGAGACGAACTTAAGTGTTTCATGCAGCAGTGAATTAGTTACTCAATGAGCGTTTATTCAATCAGTCAGTAAGTCAGTTAGTCTGTTAGTACGTTATTTAGTCAGTTACTTAGTAAATCAGTCAGTCTGTAGCATAATTATTCAGTCAATTGTTTACTTAGTCAGTCAATGAGTAAGTTAGTCAATTACTTAGGAAATCAGGTAGTCGGTTATCACGAAGTTATCAGCCAGTTACTTGGTGGAGGTTTTGCTGTGCTGTAAAATAAAATGCATGATCGTTCCCTGTCATTTTTCTGTGTCTTTTGTCTTCCATTTTGTTATGGTGCATTCAGACACCATCTTGTTGGGCTGAGGAAACGCAGGCCAGGAGAAGTATTGGTGGTCACAAGCGTTCAGCATCGTGGGGCAGCGCCGAGCACCTCAAAGAGGCAAGCATCTTCATCATTTCTTCTTCTTCTTCTTCTTCTTCTTCTTCATGTTCCTCTTTATCATTAAACTGCCCCCAGGTAGCCAAGCTGAGGCAGCAGCTGCAGAAGCGATCCCGCCATGCTCCTCCCTCCGTGGCAGGGTACGAATCACCTCACCACCAGCTGACCGCAGGCCACGCCGCGAGCGTCGGCCAGGTAAAACTGCTGAGGCCATCTTTGGTTCTTCTCTGTATAGGAACTAGACTAGACATGGGCCTACAATGCTTTTTTTTTTTTAAATTTTTTTAAATTTTTTGTTACCTAGCCTCCATGCTCAGGTCACAGTTCTGTCTGGTAGAACAGTCATGCTTTTCTGCCATTTTGTGGTATCTAATTGTAAACTTTTTTTTTTTTGTGGTGGATGTCAGTTACTTTTATGGGTTTTTAATACAACATTTGTGGGAATAGTCGATATTCGTAAGGAAACACTGTTGTCACTTTTTGAACTTTTGGAGGACCAAGGAGTGGTTGGGCAGCTGGAGCTGTCGTCTAAATTCAGTTCTGAGGTCTTTGTCAGGGTCAGAACAAAAACCCGGCTAGTGGAGTAACACTTTGTAGAAAACTTTGCAGGCGGGGGCATATCTGACTGGAATCTTTTTGTTCCAGGAACTACAAAAAGGTCCTGGAAAATGCACCTTTAGAAAGTCATAATCCTATAAACAAATACATTAGAAAATAATTATAAAATAAATGTAATAAATATGCAAACATAATATAATGAATAAAATACATTACAATTTTTAAATACATATTTATTTTTTTAAATAACAAACAAAATACAAAAAAAAAATACAATGTAAACATTTTCAACATAACGCTAAATATTTTGAAAATGAAGCTCAAAAGACCTTAACCCTAAAAATAAACATACATTTACCGTAATTTCGGGACTATAGAGCACACCTGATTATAAGCCGCAGCCAGTACATTTCTGAAGGAAAAAGCATTTTGTACATACATAACCTGACTATAAGCCGCATGTGCCCACATTGAAACATGAGATATTTACAAAGAAAGACGGTACACAGAAAGAGGTTTCAAAGGTTTAATAATATACATTACTTTTCTTTTCAAAGAGTGCCTGTGATGTGGCAGTAGCACAGCAGCAATACGGTAGTAACTAACAGGGCTGGTTAAAAATAAAATACCGGTAAAAGTCACTGAGGCTTCTTGTATTTTCCATGATGAGTGTCTGTTCATGCTTATTTTATTCATGCACAAAGCACAAAGTTACATTAAACTTACGTCTTCCTCGACACATATATTCCACCTGTCTCACTCTTACTTTTTTTGCTCGAGTACCCCTGTTGGCCGTTAGAAAAAAAAAAGCATAAATTAGCCGCATCATTGTATAAGCCACAGGGTTGAAAGCGTGTGACAAAAGTCGCTCTTTATAGTCCGGAAATTACGGTAAAATAAAACAAATACTAAAAATAAACAGAATATATGCACAGCTCTCGGGCAGTTGGTGGAGGTGCTTTGCGGACGGATTATTTTTCAAGATGATACACATGCATCTGAAAATTTCATCAAGGTCGAGGAAATAGCTGGAAACCTAATGTGGAGAATGAATGTATGACCATGAAATTGTTGTGTGGGTGTTTTTTGTTCCAGATGTCACCCCTGGTGCCGCTGAGCAGACTGGCCTCGCGTCTACGGCGTAGCGTCGAGGGCCTCAACTTGGAGCTGGAGGAGGTGTTTGTGTCGGAAAAGCGCGACGACCAGCATGAGGTTCAGATCGGGATCAGTTGCCGTGAAAATGGGGATTCTTGGAGTAGAGGGAAATCAAAAAGGCCTTGCTTTGTGTTGCAGCTTTTGGACATCCCGGACGGACACAGGGCTCCCGTTCCGGTCCGAAGGTGCAGCAGCGGCTCCCAGAGCGAGTCCTCACCGGGGCCCTTGGATCTTGCCCTGCTGTCTCCTTCTCAGTCGCCGTGCACCTTGGATCCTTCCTTACTGTCTCCGTCCACCTCACCCTCGCCTTTGAACCCTTCGCTCTTCTCCCCTTCCCAATCACCAGGTCAGGTTGGCGCTTTCATGGGTTTATCTTAATATTTTTCAGAAGTACTAACCAGCATTTATGTCCATGTAACAGACGCGACTTCTCGTGAGGTCTTTTGTCCATCTCCTTCCACGCTTTTCCCTTCATATGCAGTGGATCCTCCTGCGTTGCCACCATGCGCGTCGTCGTCCTCCTCGCCGCCACTGCGGCTGCCGTGTCCTGACCAAAGATTGTCCTTCCAGCGGCCACCTCCAGAAGGTTGCGAGCCGCTTCAAGTGTGCCAGGACACAATGTGAGTTCCCTTTCCTATATGTTATACAATGTAAACGTTGGAGAAAGGTGGGGTTTGATATAAAAATGGTTGACCATTTGTCATTCAAATACCTAAGAACAGCTTACAAATTGGGAGGTTTGATGCTTAAAAATGTTGAAAAATTTTGTCAAATCTGTGTGGTTTGAAATTAAAATGTAATGGTTCAGATAAGGTTATTATAGGTAACAGAAACAAAATAACTAAAACTAAAATTGAAAAACACAAAAAACAAAACAAAAATGCTTTAAAAAAAATAGAAACTTATAAAATAACTAAAACTAAAATTGAAAAACACAAAAAAACGAAAAAGCTTTAAAAAAAATAGAAACTTATAAAATAACTAAAACTAAAATTGAAAAACTAAAAAAAAAAATAGAAACTTATAAAAAAACTAAAATATAAAAATGAAAATGCTTTAAAAAAAAATTAAAATTAATTGACAATACATATTGCGTTCATAAAACTAACTGAAAATAGCTATTATTAAAGCAAACATGTCCTTAGTTTTCAATTAATATATATGAGCTTTTGGGGTTCATTTTCGATGTATTTATTTGTATGGCTGTACAGAAGAAGGAAGTTCAATCGTTTGAGAATTATTTGTAGTTAATAGTTTATTTTACTTTATTGCACAATATTTAGTGTCCTTTGCCCCTCCCCGTTTTGTACTCAACAAATACTACATTTGAATAAACCGAAATCTATTTCTTAAAACTACCTCATAAAAAAACAAAACTGAAATGAAACATTTTTGAAAAAATAAAAACTAACAAACGTGCTCTAAAAATTAACTGAATTAAAAAAAAAAAAAAAGTCAAAATGAAATAATTAAAGAACATAATGGTACAATCTGACATTGAAAATGTCTGAGAATAATGGAACAATGTGCAGTTTGATGTTAAAATGGTTAAGTACAGTGTAAAAAACATTGTGTGGTGCGATATTTAAATGTTTAAGAACAATGGACAAATTGTGCGCTTTGACACTATATCTTTCACTGCAGATTGGCCTTTTCGGACGAGTCTGTCCACCTCCAGCCGTCCTGTCCCGACCTCAACAAGGTGAACTTCACCCCGCATGGTGGCTCTGCTTTCTGCCCCGTCAGCCTCCTCAAGCCCCTCCTGCCCTCCATGGACCTGCTCTTCCGCGGCTTGTCCGTCTCACCCGTCACCGGCTGCCCGGGCCAGGCATCTCCCACCAGGCAGCTGGGCATGCAGTAAGGGTGACGACTGCCTCACTGGGCTAAACCGCTCTGAGTTTACTTGGGGAGTTTACTGCCTCGTCACTGTAGCCTTGATCCTGGAATTGTGACTGAATACCAAAATGTTTTGTGAGTTTGTTACTGTATTATTTTTATGTTTATGAATGGCTACTTTTCTACCAAGTCCTTACTAAGAAGGTTTAAAGTATATTTTTGTAGCTTTCTTAAAACATCTGTGATGCTATTTGTATCAGGCAGGATAAATAATTTCATTTTTAGGTTTCTACTGTGTCCAACATTAGAAACAGGAAGCTTTAATTGCCCACTGAAGTTTTCTTTCTATTCAAAATATTGCAAATGCAAGATTGTTAAATTGAATTTTTATTTATGTAGAATTGTTTCTCATTCAACCATGCCCATGTTTCTATACTGTGGCTAGAAAGCTTTCCGTTTTATTCTCTGTGATGATCATTTTTGCCTTAATGTCCTTGTACAGTTGTGTTCATTAGTGTACATATCCTGGTAAAATTAATGAATAACAATAGCATTCTTTAAAGAAAAGATCAGGCAAAGCATGTTAACTTGACTTAATGAATTTCAAATTTTACTACAAGGTGGTTCATAATAACAATAAAGAAAATATTGAGATGGTCATTAGTCAGTTGTATTTTCCAAAGAAAATGTCCTAATTCACACATTCTGCTTGGATGCATAAACTTCTCAGCACAACGATGCAGTATAAAGATTAACCAGTGACTGATTTGGGGGAAAATGCTCTGTTTTAATTTTTTTTTCGATATTAAAATCCAATTTCCTATGCACCCTATATATTTTCCTTGGACACGTGGATTTGCGGTTTTTAAACCTCTAAGTCCCGCCTATCTCTACCAGAGCCGCCCTGTAATAGGCCGAGGAGAATTGTCTCTGTAGCGTATGGACCAACACGCTTAATCCACATCGTGTGACGTTAAAAAGGTATGCGACGTTTTTAAGAAAAGGACCTCTTTTGTTTTTGGTTACTAGAACAGCTGCCTTTCACATTGCGTGGTACAATGTGTGCCCGGGTATAAAATATACATATTACTAATGTAAAAGTTGTTTTGATTGGTTTCATCACCGCGCATTAGAGATAAATTTCGCTCACGTACCAAAGTAGAGCAGTAAAATAAAAACGAAACATTCAGGCGAATTTACGGGCACCATTTTTTTGAAGGTCTTCACAACAGCAAATTTCCGGACGCATGAATAAAACCTGAAATTACCTCATCATAACAACATTCCACTGCAGCGGATCAGAGATATTCAGACACCGCAAATGCAAAACAGTAAATTAAAAACAACAATAATGACACCTGCTGTGCAAAAGTGAAAAGATAACAAGAACACCCGCTCCGCCTCGGGACAGCAGCTATAGTGGAGCGGGACGTCGGCGTCGGGGGGAACGGGAGCGCGGCGGTGTCGGTTTCCATACCCGGACTAGTGGCGGACAGCATGACTTCGGGCAAAGGAGCATCCAGGGGCCCATCACTATGGGAAAACATGCGGTTGCGCTTCATCGTCTGTTTCCTGGGCGTCTTTGTGTGTTACTTTTATTATGGAATTCTACAGGAAACCATGTAAGTAACCAGGACTTTAGTTGGCGTTTGACGCGACAGCTGGTGGGATTACTTCATTGATAATTGACGTAGCTGCTATTCATTATCTTCTCTCACGCGATTAATAATGTAAATATGAATATAGTAGCCTATTTATAGTATATGACTGTAAACATATAGCAAATATTGATGCTACTTATTTGTGGCTGTGTGATTGATGTTGATTATTACAGTGTCAGCTGGTAGTGGCCCACGACACTGATGGAATGCTGTTGCCCAAGTGGTATGGGGAGGGTGCAGAGATCCTATCTGGTTACTAAAACCGAACGACCCACACACACTGTTTATCTAACAATAAGTTGGTTGAACTCAAACGCCTCAGGACATCACCACCTGATGAAGTATATAACTTTTGTATTAACATTTTTCACCGCAGTACAAGAGGAGATTACAGCCATGGTGACCTAAAAGAGAAGTTTCGATTTGCCAGGACGTTGGTGTTCATCCAGTGCATCATCAACGCTCTATTTGCCAGGATATGTAAGTATTTCGACCTCCAAGGTCCAACACAGTTGGATGCTGGTTCAGATTTCAAGGTCATTTATCCCAACAGGAACTATACGTAATTGAAATAATCAAACTGTCACCATCACAAATCCTTGATGACCAAAGGTTTACATACACTTGTAAAGAACATAATGTCATGGCACTCCTGAGTTACGAGTTATTTCGCCAACTCTAGTTTTTCTCTGATAGAGTGATTGGAACAGATACTACTTTGTCACAAAAAACATCCATAAAGTTTGCTTCTTTTATGACTTTATGATTGGTTAACAGAAAAAGTGAGCGAATCTACTACGTCACACATATGTATCCAGCAAAATAAATTAGCCATTTGGTGACTTAGAAAGTTTGTCAATGAAATAAGCTAAATACCATTGCCTCTTAACTTCTTGTGTGTGATTATGAGTGACTGTGACTTCTCTGAGGCCATTGAAATAGGGCTCATTGGATACCAATGCCCACAAATGCAACAATGGACAGTAAAAGGAGCTCAGCAGTCTCAAAACTGATCTGGCAACTCATTGACTTGAACAAATCAGGAAAGTTGCTTGGAGCCATTTCAAAGCATCTGCAGGTCCCAAGCTCATCAAAGGTTGGGTTTTGGGCACAGTTGGGTGTTCAACAGCACAATAACTCAACCTCACATAAATAAGTGGTAATGGAAGAATGGCTAAATCAGGCTTGTATTAAGGTTTTAGAATGGTTTCCCAAAGTACTAACTAAACCCCATTGAGAACATGCAGACAATGCTAAGGTAACAAGGCCATGTAAGCAAGCCAACAAATTTAACTGAACTGCACCAATTCTGTTAAGAGGCGTGGTCAAAGATTCAACCAGAAGCTTACCAGAAGCTTGTGGCTGGCTACCAAAAGCGCCTAATTGGAGTGAAAAGGGCCAGGAGACCAAATATTAGCATTGCTGTATGTTTATTTTTGACCCAGCAGGTTTGCTCACTTTTTCTGTTAACCTCTAATAAACCCTCACCCTAATAAAGTCATAAAAGAACAACATTTCTTTAATGTTTTTTTTGTGACAATAAAGTATCCGTTCCAATTGCTCTATTAGAGAAAAATCAGAGTTAAAGAAATAACTGAAAGCTCAGGAGAGATATGTTCTTTACAAGTGTATGTAAACTTTTGATCACAACTGTGTATTGGTGTGTGACTGGCTTGTCATTTTTTTCATTTGTCAATGAGAAATCACGATTGAATCCTATGAATTCGGCCTAGCAATAACCTTTAATGCAACAAAGCCATAGAGAAAAATATGGACAGTCTTTGAACTTGTGGCACTGCTCTGTTATTGGTTAAATCAATGTCACCTGTTTTATAGCTGCCTTGTTGTCAACTCGCCTCTCCATTTGGCATTGCCTTGCGTTAGGCTTGATCATTAACTTTTGACCAATGAATTTTTTCCAGTTTTTGGCAAAATTGTTTGTGTAGTCAGTTCCACTAATCCCAGAGAAGGTGTGCAGATTTGTGTCCTGAAAGATAACATCTGTGGGAGTTAACCCTCCTGTTAAGAAGTTGTGGGTCAAATTGAACCGTTTGGAAAATCTAGAAAAAACAAACAAACAAAACTCAGGTTCAAATTTGTCTGCTTGCCTTCATTTTTTTTTTGTACATTTCCGTTTGTGTTATGTGATATTTTTTGATGATTTAAATATTAGAACAGGTCACACTTACCCATGAACATTGTTAATTTATAAACAAATACAATAGGTTTAAACCCATTATTAATCAAATAATTATTGAACAAAATGTAGTGTCATTAAAACAGATAAATAATGAATTGTTGTCAAAATGTAAATTTTTGAAAAGGGTGTGATTGCCACTGCCAGCACAGCTTCTGCTCTCTTCTGATGGTTTTGGTTTAAGAAAAAAAAAAGAAAAAAAAAAAAGAGTCTTAATAATTGTAGATTATTTCTTTTATAGTTCACTAAGATTAATGTAACATATTGTCAAGGTTCTGTGTAAATATTAATATCCCTTACATTTGGTCAATTTTGGGAAACATTCCATTGCATTGCAGTACATTGAATATGAATATATGTCAAGCTGGGTGACAATGTGGCTGGCGCAAGTTCAGACTTTGTTTTCTATGGCTTGGGGAAGCAAGTGTATCTATGATTTATTTATTTATTCTTAAATCTGTCAAAAAAAAATAAAACACTGAGATGTCAGGTTCTTGCTTTAAATGTGAATGTGCTTACTACAAGTCTCCTCTTGTGTTTATTCTTTTTCCTCTTCCTCCCAGTGATTCAGTTTTTCGAGGGTCCCAAACCAGACTTCACTAGGAGCTGGTTGTACGGCCTGTGTTCCCTCTCTTATGTGGGAGCCATGGTGTCCAGTAACTCTGCTCTACAGTATGTTAACTACCCCACACAGGTCAGTCAGAAGTCCTTCTAATGTGCACCAATCATAGTTTATCGAGAAAGTGTTCATAGTTTCTAAAACAATAACACTGTTTTTAGGTGCTGGGAAAATCTTGCAAGCCAATCCCGGGTGAGCTAACTTAAATTCCCATGACTTCAATGAATTAGCTAATATTTATCACGATTCTATAAAGCTGAGTATTTCATGATCACGTGTTATGTTTCATAATGAATGTTTTGTGTTTTTAACTGTGGTGTTTCACACAAAGTTAAACACACTTATCTCACTTAAGCCATGTTTGCGGTTCTGCACGTGTGCACCTGTCCTGCTGTCATGCCTTCCTGGAGTTTTTCTTGCTCAAAATGTCGTTCCATCTCATTGTTGTTTTTCACTGCAGTGATGATCTTGGGGGTGACCATCCTGAGGAAGCGCTACCCGATGGCCAAGTACTTGTGCGTGATTCTGATCGTGAGTGGCGTGGCGCTCTTTCTATACAAGCCCAACAAAAGCTCGACGGTGGCAGACGGCCACGTCTTTGGCTTTGGGGAGATCCTCTTGGTGAATATTTGCGTCTAGAATTCAAATTAAAACTCTGTTAAACCATTTGGGCTCTTATAGTGGCCATTTGTGTCCACCTCGCTTACTTTAAAAAAATAAATCATGAAAATGTACAGTAATTTTTGTATAATTTTGTTATTTCCAACTACATACAAACAAACAACAGTCTAAACATGGCACTCTGATTAATATTGTGTTTGTGGAATATGAATTATGCAGAAAAATCCACCCGTTTTTATCCATCTCAGGAGGCGGCCATTTTGCCGCAGTTGCTCATGCATCCAGTAATGACCAATCATGTCTTGTACCATTTTTTGTAAAGTAAAGAAAAAAGAAAAGAAAAAAATAGAGCTACTTCAAATAATATTTTTAGTTTCCAGAAGTGATGATTAATGGCTTATTGCACTCCAATGGAACAATTGAATTGCACAATTGTGATTGAAGACTTCTGCTGACCATGAAGAATCACATTTTCATTTAAGAGGTAGACACCCCCTCTGCTGGTTGTTACAATAATGTACTCTGAGCAATACTAAAACAAATGGTTGTGCTGAGAATATTTGAGAACAAAATAGAATTTGAATTGTTAAAAAGGAGTTGATGTAGACCACTTTATGCAGTAAATGCTGTAAAATAAATAAATAAATAAATCTTTTTTTAATCTTAAAAATGACAGAAAATGCCTCTCCGTGGATAAGCATGGCTGCAAACATACTAAAAGTGTAGACAGTAAAATTTGAGAAAAAAAAAAAAAAGCCTCAGGGTAACACATTTATTATCTTTTTTTTTTTTTTTCCTAAGCTGGTGTCTTTGACGCTGGATGGCCTGACAGGCGTGGCCCAAGACCACATGAGGTCTCGCTTCCAAACCAGCGCCAACCACATGATGCTCAACATCAACCTGTGGTCCACTGTACTCTTGGGACTGGGTGAGTCACATTTGCAATATTAGAAATGGAAAAATTAATCACCACTTGACTTATTTGATGAATTCAGGTGTTGCCTTCAAGGACAGTCTTAAATCATAACATCTGTCTGACAATGTTAAGCATTCCCACAACTAGACTAAGTGCAATTTCTGGAGGAATTGCATGGGAATGTTGAAAGCTGAATGCTAATAGCTGGATGTTAAGCTGAATGCTAACGAATGCTTGTTTTAAAGTGCTTTATAAATAAAGCTGATTTGAGTTCCATCTATTCATTCTGTATGTCATTTTTCTACACACCACTTGGTGGCACCATAGACACAGCACTTATGCCAGCACATCCAAATCCAAACTTGTCAGAAAGGAGCATTTGATCATCTTTTGTCCTTTTTGTGGTCTCAAACTGGAGCCGATTAAGGGAATACAGTACAGGTGAAATATGTTGTGTGCAGCTGTGCTGTGGACCGGTGAAGTGTGGGAGTTCCTGAGCTTTACAGAACGTTACCCTAGCATCTTGTACAACATCCTCCTCTTTGGACTGACCAGCGCATTGGGCCAGGTGAGCCAACGGTCAAAGTTGATTAAAAGCAAAGAGGGCATATTCAAAATAAATGACATGGTTTCCTGTTTGACGCCAGACGTTCATCTTCATGACGGTGGTTTACTTTGGACCCCTGACATGCTCCATCGTCACCACCACCAGGAAATTCTTCACTATCCTGGGCTCCGTCCTTCTCTTTGGGAACCAAATGAGCGACATGCAGTGGGTCGGCACCATTCTGGTGTTCCTTGGTGAGAGAGAGTGGCAATTTAGTTGGACGTACAGTGGTACCTTCACTTACGAGTTTCATTTGCTTTGTGACCACACCTGTAACTTACTTAAAGGGATACTTGACTTATTGACCCATTTCCAGCAGTAAAAAGTTATTTTGTTTTTCCAGAATTAAATTGATAACTTTGCTTGCTGTAGACTTCAGTTGACAGCAAGTGGCAACATGTGTTTTGAAAGGTATTAATTGTTCATTAAAAAATAAAGAAATTATCAAATTAGTTATAGACAAAATATTATCTTCTTACTGTTCTTACTAGAAATGCCATTAATCTGTGGCGGTCCTCCCTAAAAAACACCAACAAACATTTTTGTAATATGTTTTTAGTAAGAAAAAGTGCACTCTGCAGTATTTTACTGTTTAAAAACATACGGTATCAACATAAAAAGTAATTTTGCCTTCTGGTGTGCGCACCTTTGCCACCAAAGGTGCGCACACCAGGTTGCCACCATATTTTTAAATGATATGTCAATATGTTTGCCTCACCGTTTGTGTTCAAGTGTCCATTGTTTTAAACGTGTCAAATTACTGCAATATTGATGCCCATTTATGCCATTTTGCATTATATCTTAACATTAAACTGGGGGACTTTTTGCAACGCAAAGTTATGTAGGTGGTTAAATAGATATTAATTCTATTTGGTTAATGTTTACTTTTACAGTTGACTTAAACTGTGAGTGGCAATGAACAGTTTGAACATCCCCTTTTTCAATGTTGTAAAATTTGCTACCACCACCGCCAACTAGCGGTTGTAACTGAAAACATTGCTCATAACAGTGGCAGCTACTATTACAGTATGTCGAAAAAATTCACAAGTTAAGATATCTTTTTTTTTTTTTTTTTTTTTTTTTTTTTTTTTTTTTTTTTTTTGACAATTACACTTCTCCTTATTATGCCTCTGTTGACCTTTCAGGCCTTGGATTGGACGCTAAATTTGGCAAAGGACCCAAGAAGACAACACATTAGGACCCTGATACACAATCCACCAGCCGGAACCTTACTTCTCGTACAGGCTGTAACTTCTATGACCTCATTTTCTAAAAATTAATTCAGACTCTTCTGTTTTAATACATTCATCAAGGACAAACAATTCCAGCATTTAAAGTCACTTTGACGTTACCAAATCATGTTGCTTGCAAAAATGTTACAGTATCACGTGTTTTGGGCCAATAAAACTGGTCAACGCACATTTTGGTGCCAAAAACGGTTCGACGGTTTTAAGGGTATTTTGATGTTGCTGAATCCTATTGGCTCTAGTTTTTGGGATAGTCCATATTTTTGTTCTTAAAAAAATGCTAAAATTACACAAATTATGTTTATGGTACAATTTTTGATGTGGCTGTATTTTGTCTTTTCAAGCATGTCCATACAGCATTCTTTTATTTATTTTTGCAATATTGTAAAAAACAGCAATTATCACAGAGGTTTTTATATGCAAATCATGTTTCATATGAAAATCAAGCAAAAAAAAAAAAAAGAAAAGAAAATTTGACATTAGCAGTAAACTATTTTTTTTTGTAATGTAAAACAGGTGATGTGGTGTCAAAGCACAAACATACATTTCGTAAACGGTCAAAGCACATCATCATTTATATGAGTCAACTGAACCTTTACACATTTTCTTCCACAGTTAATATGTGTGACTACGCGGACGGTAAAGGAAGAGACCATTGTTTCACAAGATTTTTGGTATCCCCTTATCAATTAATTAATTGTAAAAAATATCACTCAAAAACTAAAGCCAATTCAAAGAAACGGGAGTCACTCTCGGATGTAGCAGCCTAAATTACCAAGGAACCATTAAAATATCTTTGGCACTAGAAAGAAACGTTGGCCAGCATAATGGTTGATTTTTTTTTTTTTTTTTTTGTACAATTGTACAAGTTACCAATCACTTGCATTAAAAGGAAATTGTCACCTTTTGTCGTAACTTTCTTTTTAATTTATTGAAATCCTAGTGAATACGCCAGTCATCGTTAACTATTTTGATGACTAAAATCCACATTATTTTTCCCATTGAGAAACTGAAAAGGTGAAAACGTGGCATACTGACCTGAAGAATGTTTTGAAGGTCTTGTGAGGCTTATTTTCTGGTCAGTTCTTCATCTCCAACCGTGCTAAACAGCGACTCCTGTTGCTACTTTAAAGATACAGCTGGTGCTCTGGTTGAGTGGCTCAACAAATCATTTCATCATACTACTACATACATACTACATACTGATTTAAAGAAACTTTACATTAAACATACCAGAAATAACTTGTTTACACAAACTACAATAGTGACAACCTTAAGACAGTCGTTTTGACAGCTCAATACAAACGTATCAATGAAGTCTGAAATTACACTAATAGAACTTTTCAACGTGTCTACGTATTTATCTGTATTACTCTGAAGAGTATAGAAAACAATTGAATACTTATTATTCTTACGATTTTGCAACTTTTCGTCAGGCAATCTCCTCGACCTCCTATTTCAGTGCTGTCTGCGTTTCTTTGGCTCAAACTGGCGGATTAACGAACACGGTTTTTGTCTTGACTTTCTTTAATCCTGTTATTTGTGTACAAATTGGGAGAAAGCACACCCTGCTACCTGTCAGGATGTTGGCCACGATCCGCAAGCAACTTAGGAACCACCCAGCTGTAAGTAAACAATTTTTATCCGAGAAAAACAGCAATGTCTGCTTCGGAATTCTGTGGATTTTGGTGGTTAGCTAGCAACGCTAGCTCTGACACGCCGTGAATGTCTTCGACAAACGTAAATTAAAACCCATTTTGTCGATATTCCATAACGTGTAGATTCATTAAACATTTGCAGTGCTTAAACGTGTGTCAAGGGATGCTTTGGAGTCAAATCGGATCAGATGGCGTACACCCTGATAAGACAAGTAGTTGTTAGGTCGTAAATAGCAGCTGCTTAGCTTATTAGCCATTTAGTAAATATCGAATATCGCTTTCAGCGTACTAATGCCATTCAGAAACATTAAACGCAAATGAATTCAATAGACGTATTTATTTAAATTAAATCAGTAAAATGTAGCCTATCTATAAATAGTATGCATACCTAGCCTACCTTTTATTAGTTATTGATAGTGGTAACACCTAATTTTAATCGGGTAAATAATTCAAACGTTTAGTATTAAATTAATAAATACATAAACATGCATATTACATAAATAATCTAATTAGTTATTTTTATGCTTCAGGTGTCCGTGGTTGTTTGTGACTAACTTGTCAACGGTTATGTTGTTGTTTTTTCCCCCCTCCTTGCAGTTGATTCCACTTTTTTTCTTCATCGGCGGTGGCACACTCATGTCTGGCATGTACCTGGCTCGACTGGCCCTGAAAAGCCCGGATGTCTGGTAAATATGCTCAAATTAGAAGGAATATAACGTCTACTACTACTACTGCTATTCAACCCCTTCTGTAGATTTTCACGAAGTTTTCTTTCTTCTATTTTTTTGATACCGAAGATGGGCTGCTATCGGCATTACCTGCCTAACCCTAACCGTCAGAGCAAATCGGCCGTTGTCAATAAATTGTAGTTTAAGGAAAAGAAAAAAAGTGGATAGAAAGCTGGATTTGATCTTGTAACCACGTGCTTGCAGGGTAACTGCATTAGACCCCAAGGTAGTGAACATTCCCTGGCGCAGAATTTGGACTTGTAGTTCTTGTGCAATTCACGGCAAAATATCCACTTTGTAATAATTATTATGGATGGGTGAACACCTGCTGTTGTCTACCTGTTCATTGATAGTAGACGTGAAAGCGGCTATTCATCTTTATTTTCCCTCATGGGACTTACAATATATGTAAATAAAATTAATTATAATCCTTCTAAATAATTTTAAAATGACAATCTGCTATTTATTTTGAAAGAAAAAAAGACTAAAACTCAGGGAGCTGTCAGCTTTATTTTGCACTTGTATTACTTTCTTAGAAATGTATCCTAGATCCGGAGATCGTTGTTTGTATTTTATTTTGGATTACGTTTACGGTCTCTATTGCAGAGCAGCTGTTCTGACTTTGGGTAGAAAAAAAACCCGAAAGGGCTTTTTTCAAAATGATCTGTCATTGGATTAATAGAAATTTTATGCATCAAAAGTACAAGTGGTCTCGGTGTGTACTTGAGTTGAGTACTCGTACAGGTACTACTCATAATTATAACTTGTATTTATCTAGTGCTTTTAAGGGACAAAAGGACCCTTGCCGTTTATGTATTGCCAACTTTGTTCATGTTGATTACTGTCAGTAATTTCAAAATTAAAAAAAATAAAATAAAAAATGCATGCATCCTTTTGGATTGATAGTTTTGCTTTAAAAAAAAAAAAAAACACCTTACTTTTCACTGGACCCATAGTAGCAATATCAAGATATGTGGCACAAATATTGAGATATGAAATTGTGTTCAGATCACACAGCCTTAGATTTTGCTAAAGAGATGCTAGTGTAAATAAACTTACCGGTGCTACCACTACACTTGTAAATTGTATCAGTGCCCAAAAACACCACTAGGTGACAGTATCGCTCCACAAAGATGTTTCAGCTCCATTGTGGCCTTCAGGTGCAGCTTGTGTTTGGTGTTTTTGCTTTTTACACCTGTGTGACAGGAATGTTAAGTGTTACATCAAACATTGACCCTACAAGTAATAACTGTTTAAAAGGCTTAACTTTAACTCTTAGATGCTGTTGGTATTCTTCTGTCTCTGCATTTTGTTTTTTACTTGTTGATTTTCTCTTGTATTTTATAAAGTTTGTGTAAAATTGCTCACTAGTATTCTTTTGTTCATTGACTGTATTTACTGTGAAGCACCTTGAATAGGCGCGATACAAACGTTTATTATTTAGTGGTGCGCCAATCGTGTTGGGCCAATTTCCGTGAAAAAGTACGTGATCAGCATATATCGATCACAAAATCCGATCACCCACATCTCGCAGTTTGCAGCCAAGTAGAGACCAACCTGTATGTGGTTTAGTCCCATCCCTTTTTACTGCACGTTACAGATCAAACCAGTAACTGAAATACTAAATCATAATGTTTGTGCGTTTTCTTCACCGTCAATCTCAAATAATGGCCAGTTTTGTATCATAAAAGGATGTAACGTTGGATATGTTAAAAAAAAAAATCAGAATCATTGATTAATAATTAAAAAAAATTGACAGATTAATGGATTATTACAATAATCGTTTGTGAGCAACAACAATACAAGAGTGTACCTAATCCATGTGATAGGTATTGGAATCTGTATCAGCCAATCTCTCACTAATGGATAATCAGGATCATAAAACCTGATTGGGAAACCCCCCCTTTAATCATCGAACTAGGAACGATTTAATTAATGTCACAATGTTTCACAGAATGGATTGTTTTCCACTTTGAACTAAGGCTCTGCCATACATTTTTCTGTCATGTGTTGACTGTGTTAAATCATTTGTCAACCCCCCGTTTTAAATTAAGTTTTTAATCATTTGTTTGATTTTTGCAGCTGGGATCGCAGGAACCCCGAGCCCTGGAATAAGTTAGACCCAACTTATCAGTACAAGGTTGGTTTGAAAAAGCATCAGTATTGTTAATATCACATCAAGTATTTTTGACAAGGTGCCTGTGTTTTTAAAAAGTACAAGCAAATGAAAATATCAGAAAGTAAAGGAACTTTTAGGTGGTAGTTTTGTGTTGAAAATTACCTATTAAAGTTGACATGGATTACTCAAATGCTTGATTCAGTGCAATCGTTCTCACGAGTTGTTAAGTGAAATTTTATAACTCAAAGGTGAGCTCAGTGTCAATGTAACTTTGTATCAGGCTGTTTTTTAATTCAAGGATCTTTATTTTTTTAATGAACATTATCAAAGACAAAAAAAAAAAAAAAATGCTTCGTACAAGATCCCGTGGAATGGTGTGACACTGGCCAAGGATGAAATCAATAAATATTTTACTAGAGATCCAAGTTTTCAACTAGCTCAATGAGGTTACTGTAATTACTGCCACCAACAGGACCAGAGTGGAACTGTAGCCACCACCATTTGCAATTGAAACAGATGGGAGGGAGGGAGCAGGTTGAGAGTTTTCTGAGCCATCTTTCTTCTCCGTTATGCTCTCCAGTTTTTCGCAATCAACATGGACTACAGCAAACTGAAGAAGGAAGGTCCCGACTTCTAAAGCGTCTCTCGTCTGCTGGACCAAACGCACAAGCACACTGTTGGACCCGTCGGGTGGCAAAGGTTGCACCTGCGCAATGATTCATATTTAAGCTCCCTCATCACATACCCTTTTATTTGGAACACCTCATTTTCAGTCTTGGGTGTGTGTCAATAAAATGAAAGGAGTCTTCTACAGAAAATAATCTATTTCTTTTTATTGATTTTTTTCCCCTTGTCCTTGTGCAACATGTTCAGTCGTGTATGTTTGCTTTTTATTTGCTGGGTTTCATCATCCCTTACCCTCATTTCACCTGCATGCTGCTCACTTCATTTGGCCACCATCCAGAATCTTATCAGTCGAATGGGGTCAAAAATCCACAGGGGAGCGCCCTCTAGGAATATTATGTAAACAAACAAACAAGCAAGCAACGACTTGACTTGTGCTTTATTTTCATTTTATTTTTTTAGTAGTAACAATTAAGCAGAAAGACTACTTGGTGCTATAGCATTTCTTTTGCAGTCTGATAAGTTTGTAAATGTCAACATGTCGCCGTTTCTGAGGCGTCGCTGCGTGCGAGAACGACGCGACAAGGATGAGCACCCAATGCGGGCGTGCAAAATGTCAAGAAGACCTTTTGTGTTTGAACAGAAGCACTCTGCTAAATCCGCCAGCACCTTCTTCATGCGCTTTTTTGCAAAGGCCCGTGCGCTTCATTATCTAGAAGTGCTTTTTAATGGTGATGTGTGACTAAAAAAAGGCTAGTCCTAAATACAGTAAGGGGCAGTTTGCATTCTGTTGTCTGTATTCTAACAGCCAGCGCCATACACTAAAAAATAGCATTGAAGAGGTAAGTGTGAACTGAAAACTACTACCGCCACAAATAATAACCTGTTTTTTTATTTATTTATTTTTAATATATATACAAATACAAAAACAGCTATATACAAACACATGTAAACACTTGTTTAAATGTTTTCAACTTAAACTGCAGATTGTTCTGTGAGGATCTGCTTAGTGCAGGGACTTATCTTTTCTAAGGCAATACAGAGCCCCGGACCGCCACAGTCCTGGAATATTCTGTGTTTTTTGCCTTATATCTTTACTCCACCAGGAAGTCTAAATGTTCCCAAATGAGCTTGATGGAATGGAAATCCTTAACATGAAGTTGAGTTGATTTGGAATTAGCGCTATCTGCAGTTTTGCTCACTCCGGTCAGAGGTCTGTCACTGCAAAAAGCATGCACATAACACACAGGTGAAGGAAGCTTTCTGAATAAATTAGTGTTCAATCTAAGCATGAAAAATAGTTAAAGGCGACAGCAAGCCCATGTATTTTCCCCTGTATGATGCTGGCAGAGAAAAGGGTTTGGACACCTCTGTTTTAAATAAATGTGTATAATGGCAAAGTTGGATGATTCACCATAAACCGTCTAGTAATTAAATGATCTCCCAAAGCCCATTTAATTTAGTAACATAAAGGTTAGTGGACATATTTGTCACATGCAGACCCATAAAAAGGCTCACCAAGTCATCCATTTTGTCTCAGGGACTGTTTTGGAGTGTTTTTTTTTTCTTTTTTCTTTCCCTTAAAGTCTATTTTTGTACTTATGGGAGCTTTAATAAAGCCTTAACATGCTAGAGCGCTGCCTTGTTTTTGGCGCATGTCTTGAAAAATTAAATGATTTTATAAATAAGCCCTAAAATCGGACACAAAAAACCCTTGTGTTTTTGTAATGCGCAAATAAAGTGATTGCCTTAAATTTATTGTTATCAATAAGATTCTTGGAAGAGATTGGATGAGTTGCCATGGTAACCACTCAACTCACCTAATGCTTTCCCGCACAGGTCAGAAGCAGGTTGCCATGTAGAAAACTGTCGTTTCCTTGAAAGAGGAGAAGATGCACCTGCAGCTGTACTGCCTTTTACCGCTGGTAGTCACTGTTAGTCCATAAAATAGTATTAATAATGTTATCATTTTTAGGGGGAAGTTTACATTGTTATACAATTAATAGCAATTAAAGGCAAAAAATATTTGCAATAACATTTTATGTGCCCACACTAGTATGAACACACGTCACACGGTATTGACAATTCCGAGCTTACGTCGCAAGTCAATAATGGCGGCCAACTCTGAAATGACCACGGAAAAGTATTGGACTTTGGATCATTGTAATTTAATTTGTGAGGATTATTTTGATTTCTAAATGTGCTGAAATGTTGCTTGAGTACGATAACAATCAGTCTTGTTAAATCTGTTTGCGTTCATCCACAAGGCAGTGACAAGCAGAGGGTCGGAAATATAATTTTCCAGGACGTTCTGACCCCCCACGCCCCCCTCTCATGTTTTTCTTGACTTGAAAATCAGCTAATCATTTTCCAGGTTTTCCAGTCAGCATGGGAACCCTGTTATAGCCCCTCCGCTTTTATGCTAGACTTCTGTGATTTACCCAAACATTTAATTCCAATTACAGTCAAACCTCGGTTTTTGAACATAATCCGTTCCAGAAGGCTGTTCTAAAAGCGATTTGTTCGAAATCCGAAACAATTTTTCCCATTATAATTAATATAAATAATTTTAATCCGTTCCAAGTCTAAAAAAAAAAAAAAAAAACTTTCTCCGAGTTTTTTTTTTTTTTTTTTGAACTATTGTACACCATAAACTACACTATATACTGTTAGATATCCTATCTAAAATGAGGAAAAAAACAAACAAACAATGCAAACATTTATTTTTTAAATTCAATAGTTCTGTGCACTACTTTCCTCTTTTCTTCACCAGCTTTACCACTTGCACTTGCTTTCTTTGGACCCATGATTAGGAGCTAATACACGATGCAAAACAAAAAAAAAACAAAAAAAAAAGATTTGCGTAAACAACAATGAACAGGTCTGCTCCAAACGAACTTTGAACACAAATGTGCTACAGAGGAAGCATCCTGGGCATTCGAGTTATTTTTATTTTTATTTTATTTATTTTTTTTCTCAGAGCTCAGAATTGTTCATTCGGTAGTCTTACCGATTCAACCGCTTATCATCATTGCTCTTTTTTTTTTTTTTTTTTTTTGTGCGTGCGTGCGTTTGCGTGCGTGCGCGTGCGTGTGTGCGTTTGCGTGCGTGCGTGCGTGTGCGTGCAAATACGTATAAATTTATACTCATGAATTCACCTAAAACCTTAGAAATATCCCATTACCCTTCGCCTTAACCAGGTACTTCAGAATCTTGCCAGAGTCGTGAGGTTCAAATGGTCAGGAGACCAGAGAAAAGGTCAGAAAAAATAAAGAGAAAAGAAAGATAAGTCAAAGTGAAATCCAGCACCGACCAAACACTTCCTGCCTTCCCCATGGTTACAAAATCATTATTTGGGGCATATAAATTACCAATTGTATATACTTTATTAAATATAGTTACCTGGATAATAATATATCGGCCCTCTAAATCTGTTACTATATTATTTAGAGTAAAGAATAAATTCTTATGTATAAGTATAGAGACACCTCTTTGTCTACTATTATAGGAGGCAGAGTAAACTTGACTAAAATTTTTATCTATAAATAATTTTTCTTCTGATTTTTGTAAGTGGGTTTCTTGTAGGAGACAAATATCTGCCTTAAATTTTGAGAGATGGTCTAAAATTTTTATTCTTTTTGCCTGGGAGCGAGCGCCACACACATTCCAGGAGACCAGAACTAATTTCTGCATACAAGCAATATAGACTCAGTCTTATGTATACATCTATATAAGCTGCTTATTAATATTAACATATTGTAGGATAGCAAAAGAGTAATTAGGCAATTTATATAATTTATATAAAGAGAGAGATAGCAAGTAGATAAGTATAATAGTGAAGAAACGTGGGGGGAAGTGAGTGTGAAGGAAATCTGTGGGGGATTCAACATAACAATACACCAGTAAATGGTGACCTAAGCGAGATTATTATTATTATTATTAATTTTTTTTTTAAGAATATATTTTTATATTATTATTATTATTATTATTATTATTATTACTATATAGCCTATACATGATATAAATTCATATTCTCAGTTTCGTAACCCATTATCCATACATATACATACACATATACATACATATACATACATATATACATATATACACATATACATACACATACATATACATACGTCAAATAATCACACAATACTCGGCTCTACCAATTATCAGTTAGAACAGCCAAGGGGTCGAGGTTGGGTTTCGGAATAGCTGGCCGTCGATATATAATTTATCAACGACCATCGAAGTCCGTTTACCCTCCTGTCTATTTTGTTTCATTATAGGAAACAGTACTTTTCGCCGCTCGTTTATCTCTCTTGGGAATTGATCATTCATCCCGAAAGATGTCCCTTTGAGCTCCCGTCCTTTACTTTTTACCAATTCTTTATGTTTAAAATGTTCGAACTTAGCAATAATAGGACGGAGCTTATTGCCCTTACGAGCTCCGAGCCGGTGTACACGGTGAAAAGAGATATTATTTACCGTCTCCTGAGGGATCTTTAGCGATAATGTCATACATTTTTTTATCTCGCCCTCTGGATTATCTGGGGTATTTTCGGATATACCTGAAAATATTAGATTTTCCCGCATACTACGGGATTGAACATCTAAGACCGTTTCCTTTAGCATTTTATTTTCTTTTTTAATCGTCTCCAACTCGGCTGTGACAGCGACGAGAGAGGAGCGTAGCTCGGAGTTATCGCATTGGAGATCGCTTACCTGTTGGCTAACGAATTCCAAACTTGCCTTTAATTCTTTGACGTCCTCGCGGATAAGACAGAGGACGTCAAGTTTTTTATTTATGGAATCCAGCATACTCACCGATACGTCGGCGGTTGCTAAATCGTCCGTGTCTGTTGACGAGTCATTTTTCCTTTTTTTTTTCGAAGGATTATCCCGACTAGCCGCCGGCTCATCCATCGCGCAGCTATAAAAAAAATCGTCAATAAAACGTTCGAGGTCGTCCACACTGGATAATATTTCCGATCTTTCTTAGAAAAGAAAAAAATCGAATTTATCTAATCATTAAATTCGGGTTTAATTAGAAATATTACTAATATTATAATATAAAGCTAATTCTATTTTAGCAGCAGGACGCCGCCATGTTAGATTTTCCCAGTCTCGCTACCGGTCTCGCGATAGTCACAGCATCTCGCGATGGGAAATGTAGTTCCTCATGTGACATTCCTCTTTTCTCCTTCTCTCTTCCCTCACTGACCCTCGCCCCCTCACTGACCCTCGCCCCCTCACTGACCCTCGCCCCCTCACTGACCCTCGCCCCATGGTTACAAAATCAAAGTCTTACGCCAACCCCGGAAGCCTCTAAATTCCAACAAATTAGCGAGATCTCAAGAGACCAGAGGAAAAACTAAAGAGAGGAAGGAGGGAAGGATCGATGAGGCAGAGTGAGATCCATAGAAGCCAGTACATCCAATCAATCAAAGTGAAATCCAGCACCAACCAAACCCCTCCTGCGTGGTTACAAAACCAGAGTCTTATGCCAACCCCAGAAACCTCAAACTTCCAATAAATTGAGATCTCAAGTGACCAGAGGAAAAACTAAAGAGAGGAAGGAGGGAAGGATAGATAAAGCAAAGTGAGATCCACAGACACCAGCACCCACTGATTCAAGGGGCTGTGGGAGGGAGAGGCAAATTCTGTTTGAGTTTTAGTAGATGCTGGTGCGATGGATCTGGCATGCATAAGGACCACCACCAAAGAAAGAAGCCGTCAACCGCGGCCCAGCAAAGCGAGCACCGCCCTCCCCCCCCTGGAATCCCCAGGCCGCGGCAGCCCCAAGGCCACCCCCAAGCCACCCGAGCGGACACCGGTCGGCGAGCCGACCCAGACGCCCGGAACACCCCCGCCCCAGCCCCGGCCCACACCCCCGAGCCCAAGGCCGCAGAACGAGGCCCGGCGGGCCCCCACAGCGCCCCACCGGTCCCCAGCCCCCATCCCCCCACGACCCCCCCGCACCCCACCCAAACCCGCCACCCGCCACGACCCAGGCCCCGCCACCCCCGGCCCCCAAACCCCCGAACACACCCCGACCCCCAACACCCAACCCCCAACACCCAACACCCCACCCACCCATACCCCCCCCCCCCCCCCCCCACAAACAAGCCGCCCCCCACCGACGACCGCCAACCGCCCCGCGAGTCCCCCCCCACCCCCGGAAACCGGCACCGGGCAGAAGCGCAGAGAGGGAAGACGTGCCCACCCCACCTCCAGCCGTGCGAAAGGAGCACAGCGGCGGGAGGGGGGAAGCAGAGGAGGAAGCACCGGGGGAGAGGCGGAACACCAGAACACCGAGCCCGGTGGGAAGAGGCCCCAGTCGTCACGCCAGCGTACTAGTGACACCTAACCCTGTTACTGAGTCCGCCAGCTCGCCGACTGGCGAGCTTTACCCTTACACCGTGAATGTGGCCCCACCCAGTGTATATACAAGTGTGTGCGTGTGGTGCATTAAAATTGGGAGCAGGTGAGTCGGAGCAGAGGGAAAAAAATTTCCCCTAATCCGATACACCCTTCCCCCCCAAAAAATTAATATGTATATGTGTGGTGCATTAAAAAAGGAAATGGAGGGACAAAGTGGTGGGGCAGGGACACAGATGGGGGGACCACAGCGCTGCCAGGCACTGCAGTCCATCCCCCCTGATGGCTCCCCGCCCCAACTCACCCCTCCCCTTGGACATGAAGTGCATTAAAATTGGAGGGGAGTTGAAGGGTGAAGACGGTGTTTCCACCCTTCCCCACCCCACCAAGAAATGTGTTGTGTGCCCAATGTGTATATTTACAAAGTGTATAGTGCAAAACTAGTGAAGTGAGTAAGAGGAGCGACCAGCGGGGCCTCACCCAACCCGGCGGGTGCAGGTGGCACGCCCGCCCCCCAAAGCACCCCAGTTAGCTCGGCTCCCGAGTGAGTCGCGTTCAGGTCCGCTCTGCTTTTTTCAGTTTGGCTGAGAGTTGAATTTTCGGACAAGTTCTGAGACATAAAATTCTCGAATTTTCCGGTTCTCGAATTTTCCGGTTGAAAACCGATTTGGTTGAGAACAGAAGTGCTCGAAAACCGAGGTGTGACTGTACTAGCTGGTGCAGCGTGAATACTTCCTCCAACTACCCATGGTAGGTGATGTGAGCGACGTATGTGTCCAACCCAGCCAAGCTTTTTGGTAGTGGATTCTCTTGCTATTGAATGTGTTTTGATGCAGTGCAAAATGGTAATTTTGCCTTAAACTGCCACACTATACCGCTTATTTCAATCCTTGCCCATGATGATAATCACTCAACTGGGTTTTTGGTCATCATTAATGATGATGATATTGATGGTGTGTGTTTTGACAGGAGTGCCTTCTACTGGGGAGACAAATTCAAACACACTAACATGAGTGGACCGGGGGAGTTTGTCAAGGAACTTTTATCCCGACAAATTCTTATTGATCCTTGTGCTTTGTCACGTGGGGATGACAAAGTGCCATTTTACACAGTACGCAGCGAAAGGTCACGGCTGTCGCTGTATTTTCCTCATGAGGAATGGCGTCGGAACGGCGCCGTTTAGCAACTGTTTAGAGAAACAGCAGCGGGATGAATCACCGACGCGTCAGGGACGCTGAAGCCGAGCGATGTTTTATGTGGCGTGTGGGGATGAGACGTGCCGAGGCCGCGGGTTTGATCCCGGGGACAATCAGTGCCGCGTGAATAGTGTCCTCAGCCAGAAGCGCAGACGACAGGTGTTGTGTGTTTTATGTGGCAGAGGGTACATCTTCACTGGGAGAAGAGGCAGCTGATGAACAAAAAAGTCACAGATCATCCTCCTCCTTGTCATGGCATCTGTTTAAGAACCATGAGTAGGATCTGATCTCATCAAATTTGAACCACGGAAACTTTTAAATCTTTTATACTTGTAGGGGGAGCATGATGGCAACATTTGATCAATCACTATAAACACAATTCTCTTGAAAGAACTCATGATTACTTTGAAAATGCAATTCAATCACAAGTTTCAGTTTCAATTCATAACATGAAATTTGGCTATCACGAGTAGACCCATGGAAAAGTCTCAAGAAGCCATTTTAGTTTTAGGTGGCCATTTTGGTGGTCTGTCTGTGCCCTGTGATTGACTGGTGACCCATCCAGGATGTCGTTTCTCTTTTGCCCGATGACAGTTGGGATAAGTTTTCTGAACAGCATAAATTGTATAGAAAAAGAATAGATGAGAAAAAAAGAAAACAATTTTTGTTTCTTTCCCCACCGCTGGAAAAGCAGGTCAGAATTTAAATAGCTGAAAATAGAACATCTGGCTGGGCCTTGTCAGTCAGCGGTGTGTAATGAAATATGGAAATTCGGCAGTCTTCAAAGAGAAGATGTGGGCCTCTTGGTGGCGAGGTCTCCAGCACCCACCCCCCACCACCCCACCCTCCTCTCACCAGTCCCCCTCTCATCCCCGCCCGCCCTCTCGGAAAAAGCGTGCTACGTTTCCAGGTGCTACCGCCGCGGCTCAGTCCGCCGCCGGTGCCAGCTCGTTAGCACTCGCAGCCTGGCAGAGTTGGCAGCTGGCATCATTAAACTTCAAACCTGTTTCCGACCCGGGGCGCTGCCGCCGGGAGAGACCACCATCCCCCTCCCTGTGCACCCCCCGCGTACACACACACTACCACCCTCCCGCCACTCGTGCGGCTGCCAACAGCTGATTAGCGACACTTCGACGGCGGCAACAGACTCAGGCCACGCGCTAACCAAACACGACAATTCAAACACAAGGTGGAGTCTTGATGTCAATTTTGTGTAACGGTCACGATATAATGAACAGCTGTTTCATAGCTGTTTTGTGTATGTGTCGCATATTGTTGTCAAAAACCTGAAGCAAAAAAAAACTTTAGAACTCCACTGTAGTGACTGATGCACAACTTTGACATCAAGCTAGCATGCTAGCTTTTCTTTACCCCAGGAACTTTAGTAGGATCTTTTGTTTGCACCCTGGATTTAGGAAAGTTACTCAAGCCCGAATGGTTAGCATGTTTTTTTTTCTTAGCCAAATAAATCAAGTTGGTATCTATCACTCACTTGCAGCCCGTGGTCGTTCGAGGCTCCGGTGTGACAGTCGACACGTGTGGCAGCAGGGCGTTGCGGGATGTGGGCACCGTGGCAACCCGCAGCTTGATGGAGTGCAAATGAAATCTTGTTTGGTTGTCTAAAATGGAGGCAAAGGAGATTCTGCACAAATGTTCTTAGCGGCGCTCACTGGGGAAAAAAAGACAAGCAGGCATGGTCATTTCATGCATAAGGTAACTCGATGCGCTTCACATAATTAAAATACATAATACATAATTTATGAACAAAATAATTGAATACATTTAAAAGCAAAGAATGCAACAAAAAGTAGCATAGTAAAATTAAAATAGACAAGACAATGTTAAAACCTGCTCTATATTTGCATCACAATCCTAAATACAGTAACTAAAATATTACAAACCGCTAACTTCTATATGTACACAGCTATTTTCCACCATTTCAGTTTGCCTAATTCTTCTTCTTCCCCAGCATGAGTCACCTCCCTTCCACTACATACAGTAAAAACTATGAAAAATTTAGATGAAGTAGAATCCATTTTCCCAGGTCATCATACTTATTTGCTGTTTTCAGCATATTCATCAGACATTCCCACAGCAGGCATTGGGAGTGACTTCATGTTTTTTTCTCGAGTTTGGAGCTTGATTTGATGCATGTTTCTCATTTGTAAGGACCTGAGTCTTTGGAATGGAGTTCCACTGTGGACAAATGGCAAACGTAACTTGTCTGCTTCCTGACTCCTGTACGTGCTCCTGAGAAAGACACTTACCTAACGAAAACACTCACTCGAGAGAAGTGACGATGGAGACTTGCTGCTTTGAAAGTGAACTCTCAAAATATTTTCCAAGGACTCCTCTGATGCACGTTGAAGTGAGGTCTCACTTGATGAATCCCGGCCTTGTCTGACTTCATGGGCATTAGAGGTGAAAAACGTTCTCTTTGGGGTTCATCAGAGGACACTGCGAGGCTTCTTCTGCGGCTGAACGCAGAGCACGGCGTCACACTCCAAAGGATTTCTTTTTAAAGCCGCTGCCGCCGCAAGTTGACTGTCGCAAAGAACAAAAGCAGAAGGGCGCCCTTGGGAGCTCGTAATTCAGCGGCGCGCTTAACGAACAAGCAGCAGTGGCGACGGACTCAGGTGATGGAATTTATTCAGGCTTGGAAAATATAACGGCGAAGGCCTTCAATGAGGTGTGGAGGGAACATTTACCGGCGCCAGCATTTTCAAACCTAACTGGCTTTTTTTTTTTTGTTTTTTTTTTTGTTTGGGAGCTACTTTTAACGAGCGCCCGTTGGATCGTTACGGCTAAATGAGCGGGAGGTTAATACGAGGTCCAGTGGAGAAAACTGGAGTTGGTGTCCGGCTCCTTAAAGGATCCCTAATGATCTTGCCGGGCTTGCATTGATCGCCAAAGCGCTGACTGGAGGTCACAGAGCTGTGGACTCCGACGCTTTGGGGTTACGACACCGTCCTCGGAGACCGAACCCTTCGTCGCCTCAATTAAAAACGCAGATGAAGACGAGTGTCCTCTTGGAATGAGTGCGCGGTTAACCTCCACTGGGGGTCAGCAGAGTAGTGCGGAGCTGTTGAGAGCAAGCCACGCTTGTTGGATAGAAATGTGCGATAGAGATATTGGGATCGATCGATACCAAGTAAATACTAGTGCCAATATCGCCAGTACCGACACCAAGTACTTTTAGGTTTAGTTTTTTTTAGGTTATTTTAATCATTTATCCTATTAAAAAATAAGCTTCCCCCCCTCTTTTTTTTCAAAGTAGACTTTCTAGTTAAGTTCTTAAACATGCCATAATATAATATCCCCAATGGAAACATACCTGGGCTGTTATTTAAATTTGCAAAGTAGTAATAATCTTCATACTCTTAGTCCCTGTCACTCTTTTGCATTCAAAGAAATATCAGCCACCGAAGTTCCTCTAGTCTAGTCACATTACATAAAAAACACTTACATGTTGTGCTACACGAACACTTAGCTCAACAAGTGTTAAAATAGCTCAAACGAAGCATCATTGCATTCACTGTAAAAATAATGAATTGTTACCGCCAGTGCCGCCCACTGCTGTGATTGGCAGGTCAGCACATGCGCGTGTGCTACAAAGGGACCCATGAGAAACCTAAATAAATAAATGTCAAATATCGATACTAGTACTCTGGTATTGAGCTGATACCAATACTCACATTAATATCGAGTCTATTGATATTTGGATCGATCTGCACAACCGTACTGGAGAAGAGGGATCAGAGGCCTGGAGCCATCTGGCACAGAGTGAAGTCTTGATGTCTAAGATGCACATCAATCACTACATGAACTGCTGTTGAAAGCTTTTTTTCTACCAGTGTGGATCTTGATCTCAATATTGCACATCAGGAACTACAGTGACAAGCTGTTCAAAAGCAGTTTTCGTCTGTAAGCATGAGTCTAGATGTCAAAGTTATACATCAGTCACTACAGAAACATTGTTTTCTTCCATCTGTGTTGAGTCATGTAATATCAGCTTCGTACATCAATCATCATTGTAAAGAGTGATTTAAAACTGCTTACCACTGCATGTGTAGAGTCTTGATGTGAAATTCAGTTACTACAGTGGATGCTTGTAATGTGTTTCATTCCAAACACTGCCACCCACTGATCAGTCGAAGCGAACCACACCGTGTAGACTTCCAAGGAGTGGCTAAACCAGATCAGTGTTGCCAGGTGTACGATAATTATCGTATTTGTACGATAATTTGACCCTCTGTACGATGTACGATTAATAATCCCAAAAAATGGCAAATGTACGATAATTTGACCATTTTAGATTATTACCGATAAAACTGAAACTGCCAGTTGTTGTTTTTTTGCGAACCCTGAAGGTATCTGTTCTCATGTGACATAATACCAGCCAATCACGTTTTGCTGAGCATGAGAAACAAGAGGCGTCTATGCATTGATTGGCTGAAGGGTAAGTACCCGCCCCCAGGAAACGCTCCCAAACAGGAAATCGCGCAAGACTCAAACCACCTATCCAGATTAGTGACGTTAACCCGCAACGAAGCCTTGAGTGCCTGTGAGCGGTGAGCGCTTTTAAACACAAGAACGACTATATTTGACTGTCGCAAATCAGTGTATTTTGGTTATGATGGATGTACGATAATTTCCATCAAAATATGATAATTTTGAGTCTATGGTACGATAATCCTATATTTCCGACCTGGCAACGCTGAACCAGATGTTCTTCACCTGCTGTGTTTACGACTTGATAAAGAATCCTCCATGCCAGAAAGTCTGGCCAACAGCCTGAAAAAGCTCTCAAATGTCGGCAGGAGGTCGTGATAACACTTTCCTGTGTTTCTTTTAATGTCATCACCTCGTGTTTCTGGTGGAGGCCCAAATCTGATTTAAAGGCTGTGGCTTCTTTGAAAAACACTTAGGCCTACATTCCTTTGAGGTTTGGTTAAAAAACAACAACAACAACACAAGGTAGATCTACTGAGCGCCCCCCCAGTCAGGTTGATTTCCATTTGTGCAATTTTAGCACCCTCTAGTGGCTAGTTTATTAATGCAATTTAATTTTCATTAGGGATGTTTTGGCCTTCTATGTTTAAAATCTAGGCTAATTGTCAGCTGAAGGGGAAACTAATTTGCTTGTGAAGCGATCAATGTGTGCTTGCATTAGCAAGTAAGTGCCTCAATATTGTTATTAGAGATTGTAGGTGGTTTATATGCATTGCTGTTATGTACAAAAGCACAATATTGTGCTTTTTTTTTTTAGTAGGAGCTCTCTTATTTACAATATTGCAATCTTTTTTAAATATCGCCAACGCCCCCACAATATCGTGATAATTATCGTATCGTGACCTTCATATCGTGATAATATCGTATCGTGATGTTTGGATATCGTTACATTCCTATTACCGATATGGCTTTAGCCTAGCCCATCTAGCTACTTTACAGGCCTTTCCTTATTTTGGAGCAAACGTAAGAATGTATGTTAATCTTGGAGACATATAGCTGGGAGTGAGGCCGTCCACACTGTGTAATACATTGAAGACAACGTTACAGCTTTGTTTTTGTCTTTGGGATTGGAAAGGCTAGGACTCCACCTGACAACCTGTTGTCCGAAACTTGGTGTCCGATTTGCAGTACATAATCCATGAGCACATCACTTCACCATTTTGCTTGTTGGAACTTTTTGGTAAGGTTTTATGGCAGCTGACAGAAGTGTTCTGTATCACTGCTACATTAAGAGTCTATGAGAGCTTGACAGACCTGGACTGTTTGGGGCGTGGTTTCCTAAAGGTCAATTCTGGGGTAATGACTAATGGGAAAGGCTACCTACCAGTTTGATATACACTTTTGAAATACATTTTCTTTAATGACCTTTAATATTGTATTATTTTATGTTATGAATAGTTAATTATATTCATTCTGATGAAAGCACACTTCTACAAGATTCCTAGGAAATCAAAATTTCCCGTGACTGGTGAGGTACTTAGAATAGGCCCGCAGGCTACTCATGTGGTCTCATTGTCATTCAATTTAAAGCTGTACACATCATTAGACGAATCGTCACTAACTATGCATCTCTTTTGCTACTATCATACATTAGAGTGTGCCTCAAGGGCTCGGAAATCCTTCATTTAAAATGCCAACTGTTTACACCTTCTAATGTGTCGCACATGCCAAAAAATGCCACTGGTTTTGTCCATTTTAATCTATATTTTCATACTCCATATTTCCTTTTCATTCAGCATCCGCTCATCTCTCACATGTCATCTATTATTCGTACATCCTTGCAATGATTATGATTAATGGAGAATGCGAACAAAACAATCAGAGTCCTTAATTTCCATCCCATGTTTGCAATTTAGTGCTGGGTAATGTAGCACACACAGTCTCATTTTCCTTATGTAGCCAGGCTTCTGCTTCATTACACCTTATTGCAGAGGCAGGCCACGCAATCAGAGACATTTAAATATAGATTGCGTGCAAAACAAGTCTTCCGCGCGTGCTTTGAAGACGTTGTGGAGAACGCGCGGGCTCATTGCGGCCTTAATGCATTTCATAACTGAGTCGAGCCCGAGCGCAACGCGTCTATTAGGTCTAATGACAGCCGACGGATGGACGTCAACGTCCGCTCAGAGGCGAGATGAAGCCCAGCAGGCTAAATGCCGCCCCGCGCTAATATGCAGACGGAAAACAAATTTGCAGGGAATATTTCCATTCTGATCGCCCGCTCGTGTCATTACGTGATGTTTTGTTGTTCCACGTAAGTGTAATTGTTTGTCGCGCAATGTGGGTGAACTGGGAAAGTTTACTCAGAATTCTTATTTTTGAATCGTCTTATTGATACAATAAAGAGTTAAATATTGTGATAAACTAGTATTAGTAAACTAGTGGCTGAAGAAAAAAAAAACTTTTTTAAAAAACTTTGCAGGAACACTAAATAAAAAAAAGTTACAATTCTAAAAGAAAAAGATAAAATTGTTATGACTGTTTTCGGTTGAGTCATGGGGGTCATTCATTGTATTTTTATGATATTAGGTCCCTTATGATGAAGACATGTTTGTCACTGTCATTTTGTCTAGTCACTCTTATTTTGTAGTTGCTAAGCAGTTGCTATGTTCTTTATGAGGAGTCTCTTAAAAAATAAAAAAAAATATTATTTTATCATATAGGCTTTTATTCTGTCATATAGAATTGTGCATCGCCCTAGCAAGCATTACTGAATGACAATTTTTCAGGACGTGAAGGTCAAGAAAAAAAAGTCTATTCAAGTAAATTAGAATATGAGAATTAAGTGTTGTTTGCTAGAAAAAAAAACTGTAAAATTTTATTTTTTGTTGAGTTGTAAATTACAGTAATATGTAATTTAAAAAAAAAATCAAATAAGACATATGAAAATGAAGTCATCCATCCATCCATCCATCCATCCATCCATTTCCTACCGCTTATCCGGGGTCAGTTGCAGGGCAGCAGCTTTAGTAGGGAAGCCCAGACTTCCCTCTCTCCAGCCATTTCAACCAGCTCCTCCAGCGGGATCCCAAGGCGTTCCCAAGCCAGCCGAGAGAGAGTCTCTCCAGTGTGTCCTGGGTCGTCCTTGGGGGTCTCCCACCTTTTGGACATGCATGGAACACCTCTCCAGGGAGGCGTCCACGAGGCATCCGAACTAGATTCTGGCTCCTCAATGTGGAGGAGCCGCACCTCGAGTATGAGTCCCTCATGGAAGACCGAGCTTCTCACCCTATCTCTAAGGGAGAGCTCGGACACACTACGGAGGAAACTCATTTCGGCTATATCTGGGATCTTGTTCTTTCGGTTACGACCTACAGCTCGTGACCATAGGTGAGGGTAGGAACGTAGATCGACCGGTAAATCGAGAGCTTTAGCTCAACTCCTTCTTCACGACAATGAATTGATACGGAGTTTGCATCACTGCAGATGCTGCACAGATCCGTCAATCTCCCGCTCCATCCTACCCTTACTCGTGAACAAGACCCCAAGATACTTGAACTTCTCCACTTGGGGCAGGATCTCATCCTCGACACGGGGAGGGCACTCCACACTTTGCCGACTGATGACCATGGTCTCAAATTTGACGGGTTGATTTTCATCCCAGCCACTTCACACTCAGCTGCGACCCGCTCCGGTGCGAGTTGGAGATCACGGCTTGAAGAAGCCAACAGCACCACATCATCTGCAAAAAGCAGCAATGCAATGCTGAGGCCACCAAACCGGAACCCCTCAACGCCTCGGCTGCGACTAGAAATTCTGTCCATAAAAATTATGAACAGAATCGGTGACAAAGGGCAACCTTGGCGGAGTCCAACCCTCACTAGAAACGAATCTGACTTAACGAACAAACTCTGACAACGGTCGTACAGAGAACCAACAGCCCGTATCAGGGGGCTCGCTACCCCGTACTCCTGAAGCACCCCCCGAGGGACATGGTTGAACGCCTTCTCCAAATCCAAAAAACACACATGAAGACTGGTTGGGCGAACTCCCACACACCCTCGAGGACCCTGCCGAGGGTGTAGAGCTGGTCCACTGTTCCATGGCCAGGACTGAAACCATACTGCTCCTCCTGAATCTGAGATTCCTTCCCGACAGACCCTTCTCTCCAGTACCCCTTAATAGACCTTACCAGGGAGGCAGAGGAATTTGATCCCTCTATAGATCGAACACACCCTCCGGTCTCCCTTCTAAAAAGGGGGACCACCACCCCGGACTGCAAATCCAGAGGCACTGTCCCTGATTTCCATGTAACATAGAGGTGCGTTAACCGCGAGTCTGACTATATCTAGTTGGAATTTGTCTGCCTCACACACCGGTTCAGGCTCCTTGCCCACCAGAGAGGTGGCATTCCATTTCCCAAAAGCTAGCTTCTAAAGCCGGGGATGAGACTGCCAATCCAGCTCAATGCGCACCCGGTTCCTTTGGCACCTCCTGTTGTGATAAAATGATAGTCTTGGCAATATTGTGAGAAAAATAAAAATCATAAAATTACTAGAATACAGTATTGTATTTGTGTAATCAATCTATATATATATATATATATATATAAACACCACAATTTGCAGAAATAAATCATAATAATCATAGAAAAAAGATCTTTTTTAAATAAAAAAAAATGATTTTTTTTTTACAACAATATTTATTTTACATGATTAATTGTAATTTGTGAATAGTTATTTTAGGACAAAATTATAACATTAGGAGAATAAACCATTGTCTTGATAAAAACAGTAACAATATTGCAAGAATATCCCCCTCCCCTGCCCCTGAACATGATTAAAAAGTCTTTTTCTTTTTTTAAGAAAATTCTTTAATCTCACAACAGTATTTGTCTTGATAAATAACATTAGTGTACATATATATATATATATATATATATATATATATATATATATATATATATATATATATATATATATATATATATATATATATATATGTATTTATGTATTTATTTATTTATTTTTTAAAAATGATGTCAAAGCAACAACTGGAAAGCAGTCCAATTACAACATCACAGAAGAAAGTTTGTTGTAGTTGTTCTTGTTCATGAGCTCATTTGCATGTTATTAGAGCTTTTCATTAGGGCCAGTCAAAGCGTGTTGTTCATCACTGAAAGGGCGCCGACACAAAGCGGCATTAATGTGAGCGAACACACTCGTAATGATGTCACGGCGAGGACAAAAAGCCCTCCGGTCGGCCTAATGCTCCCACCCCGCTCGCCCGCTTGCCCACACTTCAGACGAACGCCAGTGAGCCTAATTGGCAACATGCGGCCTCATCAGAGTGGATGCCATTGTCCCGCTCACTTTTTTTTACCCACCCCCTTGAATCAATTTTCAAGTCAATTAGTTGCTCGACCAGAGAGGTCGCACAATTAGGCCGTGAGCACGAGCAATCACGTACTGCAGGTCACAGTCAAGCGGCTTAGAGTAAATAAGACACACGCACACTCAAAAAAGCCCAACTTTAACTATGCAAAAGAACATCACTCTAACTCCTTTCAACTGCCAGAAAAAGACAACAACATTGGAAATGAGGAATGGAAACAGGGGCCAAGCTGATCGGGAATATTTCTGCGTTCTCAGAAGGCTTTTTCACGCTACATGAAAAAGATAACATTTTCCTTCGGGGTGAAATCGATTCAGGAATTTTCCAGCTTTTGAGCTTGTATCAGATGTCCCCTTAACATTGACTTTTTTCCGTTTCGTTGTTATGTATACGTAAATCACACTGACATGGAATTGGGGTGTGAACTTGATTTGGGAATTTTTCACCTTCAGATGTAGCTACTATCAGAAGCTTCTTTCACAATGCCTGCGTGAAACGATGGCATTTCCCACTTTTTCTGGTGTCACTATTGTGCCAAATGGAATGAACATGGAATGGGGGGAGGAAGTCAATCCTGCAACTTGGAAACTCCAATGGTGAAAATACTCCACCTGTAAGTATTGTACTATAAAAAAGCCAATGTTTTTCATACTTTTTTACAGGTTGCTGTTCTATATTAACATTGACAAGGGCACTGTCATTTTCTCCTTTTGCGGTATTATCAGAAGCTCATTTTACATTGCCTGGAAAGGAACACAATTTTAAGTCTTTTGGTATTTTAATGGCACCGACATGTAATTGTTGAAAAGTTAATATGAAAATGTTTCCCATTTTGAAGCTAATTTCAGAAGCCCATTTTGCACTGGTAGGAAAATACATCATGTTCCATGTCACTGTTCTGTATTAATGAAATCATCAATGGAAGACATTTGTTGATGATTGACGGAAAAGTTCAAAAATTGACACACTTAAGCATTGATGGAAGCAGGTTTTCGTCTGTCAATGTAATCCTCAATAACTGAGTCAAGTACCGACTGACGGACTCCCGTTTCATATTCATTAGTGCAACCGTGTGCCATACACTGTAGTTGCTACAGTGTAGCAGTTTCGCTGTGGAAATAGAAAATAATGTGAAAACACAGCATATAAATCCATGTATTCAACATAGGCAAGTTTAGCGAGTGGCAACGTAAGATGGCCGCTAGTGGCTTCATTGCTAACTACATTATATACGTCCGTAAGTAACTACACGGATGGTCCGCGTAGCAAAACATTTGTACTTCCTGATTCCTTGTTTTCATTTAAATACATGTATACTGTCCACCCCAAACTGTTGTCAATAGTTCATTGAAAAGAAAAAAAAACAAAAAAGCTTTATACTTCTATTGTGGTGAAGTGTTGTTCATATGCTGTAGATATTTTTTACTGCTGTCTTATAGTCTAGGAGAATAGACTCCAGCAGTTGCAGGCCACGCAGAGTATGACAGGCTGCAATCCGCCAAAAAACTAAGAGGAGAACTCCTTCAGAACTGTGAAATATAAGTAAATCCAATTTTAATACTTAATTTCAGCCAGGTGCATCACTTGATAAAGTGTATTTGAAAAAAAAAAAATGTTTCACCACTCACCATTTCATGACGATAATAACGTTGACTGAGTGACAAATTGATGGACAGGCTGTAATTTTGCGATGGCAGAAGCACGGTTAAAATAATGATGACAGATTGACGATTACGTTTGGTTCGGTTTGTAACAATGATGGATGATGAATGACGGACCGTCAAAATTCATTGATGCACCCACCTCTGCAAAGCGGTCTTTTTCGACTTTGGAAACCCCTTTCACACTGGCTGCAAATACTACAAAGAACAATATATTTTCCAAAAGCTTATACATGCTGTTCTGTATCAATCTTGTGAGGATGGACGTTTCTCAATTGTAAACCAATCATCAAGGGGACCTGGTGGAAGTAATGCCCACCTGCCTCATTAGGATGCCCGGGGCCAGTGACCTATTGCCTCCCTCCCCGCTCTCTGTCTGCCACTGGATACATACTTACAAAATTAAGGAATTACACATTCTAAAACCATTTCTAACCTTAAAATATAGTTTTGTTATGAGTTTGGGGCACTTAGTTTGCGTTGAAAAATGGTCAATAGTAGAATGTCATCTGAATTGTTATGACTACAAATGGTCACCTTTTGTATGTTTGCCTTATGGAAGCAGACAAATGTCAGAAAAATGTCCTGTCTCACCTCTTATTAGATCCAAAGCCATTGCTGTTTATTGCCTTCATCCGTCTGCTAGTTTCTTATTGGCAGTCCCGCCAGATCGGGCGGCGCTTTGGCCTTCCTGATGGAGGCGCCGCCGCCTATCTCCTCGGATCATCTGTTACCACTGACGGAGCATATTGGATTATCGATTTTGTTGGGGAACAGGTCTTTGTAGGCGTTCTAAAGACCTGGATCGGCCAACGAAGAAGGACAAAAAAAAAAAAAAAAACATGTGGGTGCCCTTCGTGTCTTTGATCATGACTGAGTGGAGATGATACTGATGGAGTGTCGTGAAAATGCTCAGGAAGGTTGGTATTATGTGGTCCATTCACGTGAGTAGAATTCATTGTCTGCCTGGTGAGGCAACCCAGATAAATGGAGGCTATGCGTAAAGCTATGCGTTTGTATTTATTTATTTTAAACTACGCAACCTTTCTCATGGATGGTTAAAGCCATCAAGAATCAACAGGCTTCCCTTCACAGCAGTTCATCGGGCGCATTTGATCTTGAGACTGACTAATCACAGTACAGCACTGGTTAGGCTCTGCCCATAGGCCCACTACCATTTTGGATCTTAATAAAGCTATGTGTTTGTCTGCATAGCTTCTGAATCTGCAGAAAACAAAATAATACAATTGATGTTGTGGTCTTTAATTTCAAGTAAGCTTGCATTATCTGTTCAAACTGTTCCAACATTTTTCACTGTTTACTATGTGGTTAAACATGCAGTACAATAAATAGTATCCGGATGAAGCGCTCCCCAATTCTCATGTTTATGCATGCAGTGGGAATAGGTTGCATAGCGTGCGTGCGTCCATGTTTGATATAATGAGACACGTGGAGTTCCAGGCTCATCAGCAGCAGCGTGAATGTTGAGATGAAGAAAGACATTGAGATGTCATTTTCAAGGCAGCACACACTCACAATTCATACGAGTATAACCGACAGACTGGCTGACAATCAACAGTTCTGAAACTGGTTTCACTCCGGTTTGCTTCAGGTTGGTGGAGCGGTTGGCGTTCATTCTCTTGATTGAAGAAAACTGGTTTATCTAAGAGGTCAAGTCAACCTTAAACATTTCTTGACAATAATATGTTATGTCTTTCTTATATTTTTTTGTGTTTTTTCACGTTACTTTTATTTATTTATTGAAATATTTTTTATTTTCATCCATCCATCCATTTTCTTGACCGCTTATTCCTCACAAGGGTCGCGGGGGTTGCTGGAGCCTATCTCAGCTGGCTTTGGGCAGTAATACATGCTGGACTGGTTGCCAGCCAATCGCAGTATTTTTTTATTTTATTTATTGTATTTTAGTATTTTATCAACTGTTTTTTATTTTTGATAGTTGGTTTTACTAGATTTAATGTGTATGATAGTGTGTGGATCTCAATGTGCAGCACTTTTGAAACACTTGTTTATAAAGTGTGCTATAGAAATAAAGTGGATTGGATTGAATATGTGACCTCACTAGTCTAAATATGACATTCTGATTAATATTACATTTATGGAATATGAGTTATGAAGCAAAATCCAGCCATTTTTAATCCATCTCAGGCGGCCATTTTGCCACTTGCTGTTGACTGAAAAAACATCACAGATGCTCAGGGCTCAGTCAACGACCAATCACTGTTTTCCGAAGCTGCGCTGTAATTAGTTGTTACATGAGACCTGAGCAACTGTGATGCCATTTTTACTCGATGGCAAGTGGCAAAATGGCCACCTTCTAATAGTGGTAAAAACTGCTGGATGTTGCCGCTTAACTCATATTCCACTAATGCAATATTAAACAAAACACGGTATTTAAACTAGTGCATAGAACATATTGTTAGGGATTGTTTTGGTTTTTTTTTGGGGGGGGGGGGTTGACTTCCCTTTAAAGAGTATCACAATGTAATCACTCTTCTATTGGGTCACTGGTGTTTGTCAAAACATGCAAAAGTGTATGATGTGGTTCTTTGCAGTAACACCATAAAAATTGTGGCTCTTCGCCTCACAGTGGTCTGCCACCCTTGAGCAAACAAGTCTTTAAATGGCTGGTTTTATTTTTCTAAACCTGACACACAAAGTCAAAGTCACGTTTTGTTTTTTTCCTCAGAGACAACCTCAAGGATGTCTCCACAAACATCACCACATCATCTGCAAAGGCAATGCCGACAACTCTTAAAATGTTCAGATTAGCATTTTTTGTTGTTGCAGAATAACATCCAAGAATGCTCCATTCGCCGCATTCAGGCATGATGTTGTTTGATGTCGAGTGTGTGGAGAGGAACGCAACGTTAAGGAAACAGTTTGAGGATAGAATACTGTGGTGTTTTTTTTTTTTTGTACTCCCAAGTGTCCAAAAAGGGGTTATCCAAAGTTTAGCTCATCACAAATAATTTAGCGCATTTAAACAAACTGGGATTCAACCCGAAGGCAGGCAGCTAGGTTTAGTGCCTCGCAATGGAAGCCCCCCCAAGCATCCCTCCAGCGGTGGTCCTTGAACCTCCCCGAGCCAAGGTCCCGATGCGGTCATTTGGAGACGAATCCGGGACTGAATTCCAAATGATTCCTGGACTTGACAGGTGACTCAGAGAGAATGCTAATTATGCGTAAAAGTGAGAGCTCCTGGCGCTAAGAAAAAAAAAATCTGGGCCTGCATGTCATTAACTCCACGTTTGATGGTATAGAATCTCAATGTCGGTCGTGGCTTCTGACCTCTGCAGCTTATTAAAGAAGGCCCGCTCCTTTCTAGAGTATGTAAATGGGTTCCCGATGCTTTGATTGTTAATAAGCTCTTTAATGCATGAAATGTAAGTCGCTGCTTGGGTCATCCAGACGGCTTGAATAAAGTCCACATCGAGACCCATTTTCAAATTTGGCATCAAAATTTGGATAGCCCAATTTTAGGTTAAAACAAAAAAACGACTGGATGAAGGCAGCAAATATTCTCGATGATGTAAACGTTGCGTGGGCCATTCTTCGCCCTTCCCTGATATAAAATGTTAATGTCGGTTTTAGCTCCTGATATTTGCGGCTTATTAATAACGAAGGCCCGCTTCTTTGTAGAGTATGTTAATCAATTGTTAATACGTTCTTCAACGCATAAAAAGTAAGTCACTGCTTGGCTCATCAAAGACGAGGCGTGCGGTGCAGGACCGCGCTCACCCGCTTCAGCCACGTACAGTAAACCCACACGAGGAAAGTCTCTCATTGTTGCAGTTACGCGGGACAACGTTGATTGTCAGCCTTAATTGCAGATCTAGCAGGCACGTTGGCACTCATTTGCATATGCAAATCCACGAGCAGGCCAACGTGGCTGGCAACAGAACCCCCTCGGAGGCAGAAAAGAGGAAGCGAGATAAATAAACAGATGGAAGGCAGAATGGAATATTGCGATGGAAGGAGGCGTTTAAGAAGTGATGAGCGGCGAGCCAGGCCGAGCCAAAGGGGACCCAAAGTGTGATGCTCTCAACCAGAGTCCCCCGCAAGGATGCTCCAGGAGGCCTTTTGCCAGGAGTAGAGTGATGGAGAAAATTTTACAGTTCCTGACATGCAGATTTAGGGTGAATCAAGGTCTCGTATGATCCGATTTGAAGATTCTGATATCAAATTGGATCAAATTTAGCAAATTTATCTTGCAAAGCTCACTTCAAGTCCTATTAGCAAAGTGACCTAACAAGTGGTGAAGTGACTCTAAATCATCCATCCATTTTCTTGACCGCTTATTCCTCACAAGGGTCCCGGGGGTGCCGGAGCCTATCTCAGCTGGCTTCGGGCAGTAGACGGGGTACACCCTGAACTGGTTGCCAGCCAATCGCAGGGCACACAGAGACGAACAACCAACCACACTCACAAGCACACCTAGGAACAATTCGGAGCACCCAATTAACTCATTCACTACCATTGACGGAAAAACACGTCAAATGATGCATCTTTGCTGGACTGGCAGTGAATGTGTTAACCTGCCACGCATGTCTTTGGAATGTGGGAGGAGACCGGAGTACCCGGAGAAGACCCACGCAGGCACGGAGAGAACATGCAAACTCCACCAAGGAAGGCCGGAGCCTGGACTCGAACCCAAGTCCTCAGAGCTGGGAGGCGGACGTGCACCGTACCGCCCGACTCTAAATCACTTTAGGAAAAAAAAGGATTCAATGTGGTTTGTGCTGTTCACATTTGCCAAGTATGCTCAATTGGATTTCTTCGGTGAGCCACTTTATTGCTTTTAGTTTTCAAAGTCAATTCAGAGCAATTAGTCATAATTTTCTGGACAAATTTGAATGCTTTTAATGAATTCGGATCTAATATGGTCTCAATCAGTACGGTGAAAAAAAAAGTACCGGTGACCGGCATTGTGACCCAGACCTGAACTCAACCTGGTGTCAGACCATTTCTGGGTGTCTCATGCGATTACTGACTTGATTGTTGTCATTTGTTCTCTAACTCAACAAACTGTCAGTCTTAAAGTGCACCAACATAAAAGGGATTCAGTTCTTCGCCTTTTGATAACGTTCAAAGACTCTTTCCAGGTTCTCTTTCTGATCCATTTTAAAGGGAAAGTCAACCCAAAATATTCTTTACCACTTGTCTAAATGTGACATTCTGATTACCTGTAATGAAGTAAGTGAAAGACCATATACCATATAAGGTAAGCAGCAAAATCCACCTGTTTTTAATCTATCTCAGGGGCGGCCATTTTGCCACTTGCTGTTGACTGAAAATGACATCACAGTTGTTCAGGGCTTAGGTAACAACCAATCAGAGCTCAGCCGTTTTCTGAATTTGGCCATTTTGTTTGCAAAGCTCAGCCATGATTGGTAAACAAAAATGGGTGGATTTTACTGTTTAAGTCATATTCCTGAAACACAATATTAATTAGAATGCCGTGTTTGGACTAGTGGGTCTGCATAGAGCATATTTTAAAGAAAAATTCCCTTTTAAGCCCTAAGCTATTTTTCAGACTTTTGCTCGAAAATTGCATACCCAAAATAAAAAAAAGAGGATATGTCTGCAACCACAAGGTCTATTTGAATAATTTTTATGTCACAATATAGGGAAAACATGTGAGGTTTGTTCAGTTATATAAATATACGTGTAATAAATGTTACTGGTTATTAAAATGAGATGTGTAAACATATGTGTAATAAATGTCACTGGTTATAAGTAAATGAAGATGTCGCATAGCACAAATGTGAAAAGAACAAAACACAAAACCTGTTTTGCATGAAGTAGCACAACGGGAGAGACAAGTTATTTCACTGTGTGACGCATTGCAATTTCTATATTTGATAATTAAATTAGTTGGCGTTTGAGTTGAGTTTGGGGCATGTAAAAATGGCTTATAGCCTCTGCAGTTTAATTTGATGTGCAACATCATTATATTCTGTCATGATTAGTGCATTGTTTCACACAATTTCTTCTTCAAAGTTCGTAGAGTACCCAATTGGGAGGCGCCAGGGCTTCAAGGGCTCTATGTCAATACTCCTAACTACATGAATCTCTTCAGTCTTTGTACATGACAAATGTGTCTCTCGGCATCAACTGCAGTGAGCCACACATTTTAACCATCCAAGTGAATTTAGAGCAGTTAGTCAGCATTTTTTTGGTGTGTGTATTTACTTTTAAACAAAATCAGATGCCCTACTAGAGTTTTCGCACTTTCACTAAAGAGTGAACTAACATAACATAGTGGACCCAAGTAAGACCACTTCCAGTTGTTTTGTTGCGCTATGGCTCAGTCAGACTCTTTTGTCAAACATAACGAATTTTATTCAGTCAGGAACAAAAAAGTGAACCAACAGAAAAGAAATTCAGCTCTTTGCCTTTTAGGATTGAATTCTCTTTCTGACCTACATTAGGTCAATAGACTGCTGAATTCATGTCTGCCTTAATTCATTCCTAACGTCACATTCACTGCATGATGTGAGCGAACCACAATCTGGAGTTTTATGTTTTGTCGCCACCAAAGAGAAGACCAATGAGCGCCTTTTGGTTCAAAGAATTCTGGTTCTTTGTCATGATGGGACAAAAAGAGCACAATGCCAACGGACGATGACGCACGCGACCGCTGGGACGTGAGGCGTTAGACTTGCGGTGCTTTAATGGCGTTAAACCTTCACAATAAATGAGATGGGAACGACTTCACCGGCCTCCATCACGTTATGAGACTTAATTAAAAAGTCCACGTGCCACTTTAATGGGCGCAGCAGAGCTTGTTTTTGTGCACTTTTTAAAAGCCTGGCTTCCCTAATGAGCGGCGGCTAGAAGAAAAATGCTCGGACCTGTGGTGCCGGGTCGCCGCGTCCCGCTCGCGTCAGGAGGACGGATAACTGCGCCTGCGACCGCTCTCGTTTTATTGAAAGATGTTTACAGCGGCCAGGCGGAGATGAAGCAAAATGACAAATAAGAGCGTCCGCTCGCGGCCATGTTGCCCCCGCGTGTCCTTGTCTCTCCTTGGAGTGCTCATATTTCACCAGCCAAGCACAACCAAGCCTTGAAAGACAGACAGCCTCAGTCTGTCTCGCTTCACTTTGACACATAGACCACTTTGTTTGCCCGCTGTCAACAGTGTCACCTTCTTTTTCTTAAAGGAAACACATATGTGACTTACTAAGCATTCCCACTGATAATTATTAGTTTTGTAATTTTGACATACCACAGAGAATAGCGTTGTTAACCAACCTGCTAAATTATAAAGCAAACAAAACCAATGAAATGCGGCTTTACAATCTTGCAAAATCAAATCAAACTGTTCTTCAGCACTGTGGGTGTTACAAATGTCAACTGTGAATCAAACACCACTGCTACGACCTGGAAAAATGATCTTTTCTGCCCTCCTCACACAACATGCGCTCACTCACAGCCGACGAGACGAGGCGCTCTAAAGCAGACTTTCCAAAGGAAAGATGCATTTCCGGGGCATAAGCAAAGCTACAGTGCAGTTAGCTTTAGCTTGAAACATTTATAATTTATTTAGAAATGAATCCCGTTGATACAGATTTTTGAATATTGTGCATTTTCAGTGGAAAAAAAAAACATCCCCTCGTGTGCTGCGTTGTCAAATATTGTGCGTTGCTCGCTAAAGACATAAATGAAAATAAAGTGTAAAATTGATAAAACTTTATCCTTTTGTTTTACCATTTTCAGCCTCTGTAACACCATTTTTGCCAAGTAAATGGAAAAAAAAGCACTTTTTTTTTTTTTAAACCGACCAGAGGTGGAGAATTCAGGTCCAGAAAGTAAAAACCCTGACACAGATCTGATGTTTACCTGGCAGGTATCCAGCTTGTTTACCTGTCAGTTGAGTGGAAGCACCTTTTGGCACCTGTGGCAGGGTTTTTACTTTCTGAATTCTCCACCTCTGAAAACGGCCCGCTGATCAAGTCGTGATGATCCTCGCTCAAGCACGGCACCAGGATTTTTTCTCTCCGGGTCAAAAGCCTGGCTTGACCGACACATTGGGGGCTAATAAAGTAGTTTTAGAATATCAAATATATTTTTGGAGGGGCTTAACTGGGGCTACACAGATTTCTGACAGAGCTGTAGCACCCCCTCGCCATGGTGAAGCGACATCCCTGTGCTACATTGTGGATCTGTTCAAATCTGTTCTGTTTTATGGCAGTGCGATTCCAGCGAGATTCATTTAGCATTTTTAGCTCTGTAAGCTAAAATATGAGAAATATCCACGCTTACGGCTTCTGCTTTGAAAATTCCTTTTCTAAATTGTTTCCTTCCAGTCCTTTATGGAAAGGGCTTGTTCAATCCTTCCCCGTGAAACCTGTCAAAAGTGAATAAAGAACCTTGTTTAAGCGTATATTTCACAAAGAAAAACAATAAATGTTAAACCCTCTATGTATCCCTATTGTGTACTACTGCACCATTGTGCAGTGTTGTGTATATTTCACACACTTTGAGCGTAATTAGACGGTTGTGAGAGCCCTTGAGCTCCGACGCCAGGCTTTACTATGCAAATGTTCCCCGCCGGAGTCGCGCTGGAGGCTGCATCGGCTTCCTCAAGTCAGTCAAAGTGAGCTCAACCCCTGACAGCGGGCCAAAGCAAGCGCCGCTTGCGTTCTGCTTTCTTGTTAATTAAGATATTAATTTTTTTTCTTTTCTTTTTGCTGCTGGAGCCCGGGCACACACTGCACTCCTGGCAAGCGTATGCTACTTTGCACGTAGCAAATAACCAGCTTGCTGAGAGCACATCTGCAGCCCTCATCTTTTGTACTTAGTGTGTGAATTTGATATTTGAATTGTTTATTTAGTCAGTTTGCCTTTTATCCATCCATCCATTTTCTTGACCGCTTATTCCTCACAAGGGTCGCGGGGGGTGCTGGCGCCTATCTCAGCTGGCTCTGGGCAGTAGGCAGGGTACACCCTGGACTGGTTGCCAGCCAATCGCAGGGCACACAGAGACGAACAACCATCCACACTCACACGCACACCTAGGGACAATTCGGAGCGCCCAATTAACCTGCCATGCATGTCTTTGGAATGTGGGAGGAGACCGGAGTACCCGGAGAAGACCCACGCGGGCACGGGGAGAACATGCAAACTCCACCCAGGAAGGTCCGAGCGTGGACTCGAACCGGAGACCTCAGAACTGGGAAGCGGACGTGCTAACCACTCGACTACCGTGCCGCCAGTTTGCCTTTTATATTTTTGATATTTTATTTTTATTTAGTCAGTTTCTTTAATAACTTTGCATTTATTTGTATTTGATTATATATTTTGGAAATTTGGTGTCTGATTTGTGTTGTCCATCCATCCATCGATTTCCTTAACCGCTTCTTCCTCACAAGGGTCGCGGGGGGTGCTGGCGCCTATCTCAGCTGGCTCTGAGCAGTAGGTGGGGGACACCCTGAACTGGTTGCCAGCCAATCGCAAGGCATGATTTGTATTGTTCCTTTTTTTTATTTTGTATTTCTTTATTTTTAGGCCATTTTTTGTAGTTCTACTTGTAATTTTGCTTATTTATATATATTGTAAATTTGGCATTTAGTTTTTTACTTTTAATTTGGTATTCATCATTTATATTTTTATTTTTTCAATTTATTTCACATAATTTGTATTTACTTACCGTAATTGGCTTGCAACCAGTTCAGGGTGTACACCACCTACTGCCCGTTGTCACCTACGATACACATGGAATCGATTTGAGAATTGTGCACAGTAATATCGCCATATATTGCCGCACAATGTCACAACGTAGAATACAGACCTAGTTTGTAATAGTTTGACTATTTCCTGGCAGATGATGTATCAACTGGCAACAGGGTTATGATTCTTCGGAGCAGTACACTTTCTATGATATCATCAAATAGGTGAACACAATATTTCTTAACCCAGATCCTCAGCAACATGTAAGCGACGATACCGGTCCATTTACTACATTTCTTCTTCATCTCAGGCTGCATCTCGGTCCCGGGGGAGATGTCGGCCTAAACCGGCAGGTCTGAAGTGATTATGTGAGCGCGGTTGGAGGAGAGCGATGCCTTCGGGTCCTGTGGGAGGACTGAATGTTCTTTGTTGACAGTACAGATGAGGAGGGAGAGTAGCGGGAGTAGAGGCAGGTAGAAAGGAGGAGATGATCTAAACATACACAGTCAAAAGGGGAAAAGTTGTTTGTGTTTTGTCTTTATAGAAAGCTTGAAACACGTCATGTGGACTTGGTTCTTTGGTGTTCCTTGTGAAGGCTAGAAAGTGATTAGTTGCCGTCCCACTAAAAACAACAATGCCCCAATTGATTTCATACACATTTATGAAAATACCAGCCTCCACCTGATCTTCAATTAAAGTCAAATAATGCCCTCCCTTGGCCACAATTTCTGGTAAATCACCCCCCAAAACCTCATTCACATTCCGCCATCTTGGTGGCGTGTCGACTCCAAAGTCCTTGACGCGCCGAAGGCGCTGAGTCGTCCTTTTATCGGCGCCTTGCAGACAAATCCACTCTCAACGTTCAGTCATCGCTGCAGTAATCCATCAGAGAATTTACCCATTGTTGTCTTTTCTTCTTTTTCTTCTTCTTCTGAACAACGTGTTCCTCTTTGGCGCTCTGAAGGAGGCTTCAACAGCACACGCGCATCAGACGGTGCGAATTAGCAGCAAGCTGTCACGCGTCCTTGCTGGAGTGCTCACATGTCCTCCGTAAATGTCAAAGGAAAGCACAAATAAATATATTTAAAAAAACAGAACAAATGACAAGATGAGTGAATAAGAAAATTTAAATAAATACAGAATAAAAGAATAAATGCCAAGTGCCGAAATAAAACATGTAAAACAGATGCAGACAAATATTAATTAAAAAAGTCCATCCAGCTATTGTTTGAACTGCTCATCCTTACTTAGTGTAAACAAGTAAAACTGATTAAAAAAAAAGAAAAAAAAAAGAAAAAAATATGGAAAAGGTGAATACAGACTGACCAAGTGAAACAAGTATTAAATCAATAATAATAATAAAAAAACAGTAAAATTGATATACTTTAAATGCAGAATGCCTGTCACAAACAGATCATTTCACAATCGATTATCCAGTTGACTATTTCATCAATTACTTGGGTAATCCATGCCTCCCCCCACCCCACAATAATCACGTTGCTTAAGTTCACACTGGACCATTACTTAACTCATTCACACCCAGCCATTTTCATTGAAGCAAACCCATTCGCTCCCGGCTGTTTCACTGGATCTTGACTGATTTTGCAAGGAGACAGAATGTTGTGTTCTTTTGCTTTAAAAATAAATAAATAAATGTAACCTACCAAACGAAAGATTAGAGTCTCTTCTTTCATCAGGATAAAAGTACATTTGTTTTGCAGCATTTAGCATTAGAATGTAGCAAATGTAGCTGCCCTTGGCATCAATGATCACGCATAGTGGAGAGTTTCAAACGGGTGGTTTACTGAAGACACCGTGAAAACTATGATACAAAAAAACAAAGGGTCAATAAAATATAAAACAAAAAAAACTCTATAACTACACAAACTTTAATATACACAAAATATTAGCACTTTCCAAAAAAGTAAAACATACATATATACGCACCATTAATTTTCACCTAGCAATAAACACATTTACTCTAACATTAAAAAAAGACAATCTATTAACAAATAATTCAAGCACCTCGTTCCACAAACCAAGGGTGCTAAAACGCTTGAAACAAATACTTCAGGTGAGTTCACATCCTACACAGAAACGATGCGGATGATCAACAACAATAGCCATAATAAAAGACTCATTGAGATTGTGAAAGAAAACTAACATGAAGAAATAATCAGGACCCGAACAACAGCAGCACACAGAGACGCATGTTTGATGTGCCAAACAATGACAGTGCAGCAGACCTGAGTAGGTGAAACCTTTCAGACTTAATTACCTGCTCACCCCAACACCAGGCTGATGGCGCAAACTGCCACCCAGTGGCCATTTCACTCAGTGCCGCCATTCACAGCTAAGTTTAATCATTATTCACAAATCTGCTTAGAATTGTAGGGAAGCAGCTTGTTTTCAACATGGCCCTGGTTGATCTCTTAAATTCTGCTGCCACCTGCTGGTCGTTTTTGTAATTACTACAATTTTTTCACCCATTCACTGCAACACAAAACAACATAAAACACGTATAAATACGGCTTTGGGACACTTAAATCATTTAAAATAGAACGTATTTATATGTTATTGGGAGCAAATGCGTTTTAACCACATGTCAATAATACACACATTTTGGAACCAGCTATGCTAAGCTATGTTAGCTAGAGAAGCTTTAAGTGTCACGAGATAGGTTTAACTGTGTACAACAGTTTAGTGAAAGATCATGCTTAGAGGTGGAAAATTCAGATCCAGAAAGTTAAAAACCCTGCCACCGATTGGCTTTAGCCACAGGTGTTTCTACCTAACCGGCAGGTAATGAGCTTGTTTACCTGCTGGGCTCTCCTGTGCGCCATTTTGAATGCAATGAGGATGGACTTGCGCCGTCGAAGAGTGATGTTGCTCATGAAGAATACGTCGCAGCAAATAAAAACATTTGATTTCATGGTTCCTTTTGAACTGTGCCAACTGCCAAATCACCATATGGTGAAGACCGTCCAGATCCACTTTCTTTTGAGAAAGTGTGTGTGGTTTGGCAGGCTACCATTGTTCAGTGTACTTTGCTCTTTCGCTCTCTGAATTCCTCAACACAGCGTTACCGTTCGATCTGCTGTGTTCATGCCAGTGATCACACAAACTGATCATAAACAAAAGTCTGCTGTAAGTAATGCCTTCAGTCACCACCTTCCCTGGCTGCAATGCCGCCCCCCCCCCCCCCCCCCCCCCCCCCACACACACACTCTTCGCGCAGCCAGTGTAGTAATTGAGTGTGAGCCTTGTGTAATCTACACTTGATAAGCACTCTAATTGAAGTGCAAATTCAATAGTCCCTCATCAGCCTTTCCGAAGGCTGCGGCTAATTAAAAACATCACCGCACCCAGTGCCGCGTCACCTGCCCGCTGCAGGTGACACGCGCGCAAAACGTGGTCAGCATTATAAACAATACAGAGCTAGTCTCGTACCTATAATACTAGATGATAATATTTTGCTTTCATGACACCGCGCTTATATTGTAACTGCAGAAGGCAGATCTTGCTTTTTAAAAACAAAGTAACGACTGTCTAAATACGGGTTTCTTGTTAATACTGCGTTAGTGCAATATGAGTTAAGCAGCAAAATCCAGCAGTTTTAATCAATATCAGAAGGCGGCCATTTTGCCACTTGCTGTCGAGTGAAAATGACATCACAGTTGCTCAGGTCTTAGGTAACAACTACAAGTAATCACAGCTCAGCTTCAGAAAACAGGCTGATTTCCCCTTTAATATGCATTTGAATCTTTTTGTTTTGGTGGAAGAAGCAAGTCTTTTCAAGTCAAAGAGTTCAAGTCTAAGTGTAGTCACAAGTGATTGTTGTTTTAAGTCCAAGTGGAGTTTTAACATTTTGTGAAATTGAGTCCAAGGCATATGACTCGAGTCCACATCGCTGAAGTTGCTCCATTCCTGATTGTAATATGTGAGACTCTTTGCGCTTTGCCCTCCTGTCAAATAATGGAGCATCAAGTAACAAAGTCCCCAAAACGCAACACAGTGTAACACAGTACAGCATATTTGCGGTTCAGTATTCTCAAATTCACTTATTCACTGTTATTTTGGGCATTATTTGCAGAAACTCCTGCTTATTCAATTCATATTGTTTTTAAAATCTAACTCCCCCCCGCCTTTGCATATTCCTTTTTTTTTTTTTTATATATACAGGCTACTTTCGGTCACTCTCTCCCATGAATAACATGAACTAACTGTCATTTAAAAATGAAAAATCATCATTAAAAGTTAAAGCAATTATTATAACAGTCATAATACAAAATGATGAAAACTAAATAAAAAAAACAAATAAAATATAGTATTGACAAACATCTTAAAATTATTAATAATTGATACATATTATACATATTACATACATAACGTATATAGATATTATAATATACAAATACAAATACTTATAAAAATAAAACAATATTAAAAAAATACTTAAATAACACAATTGAAATAAAATATATAATTATAAAACAACTTAGTTTGAAAACATTTTAAAAATATATATATTATGTATTAAATTTAAATAAAAAATAATTAAAATGATGAAAATAATAACATAGCAAAATCATAAACTAATATATAATCTAAATACACTAAATACTACATATACACTATGTATATATATATATATATATATATATATATATATATATATATATATATATATACTAAATATACACTATATATATATATATATATATATATATATATATATATATATATCTATATACACTAAATACATTTAAAAACTAAATTCAATTCGTACAAAATTATGCAAAGTGACAAAACAAATTATTAAAAAACAAAATTACAAATATAAAGTTTGTAATGCAATGTAATTAAGATGAAAATAATTTAAATGAAAACATGCAGCCACTATCCATTTGTGAAAACACAATACTGTAGCATAAAAGTATTTACAGATCAAATTAAATTCAGAAAATCAGAAATATATAATAACAAAAATATATATTTTTTTAATGTAAAAAAATTACATGTAAAAATCATGATAAAAATGTAAAAATACATTTGGAGATAAGCATAGTAACATGCAAGCAGTGCATGTGTGTCAATGTGTTTGTGTACTTGTACATACTACATTATGAGGACCAAAAGTAGTTTTTAACCAACTGAATTCGGACATTTTTGTGAAGTGGGGACATTTTGGTCGGTCCTCACAACTCAAGAACTCTTTTTGAGGGTCAAGACTTGGTTTTAGAGTTAGGTTTGAATTGTATTTTGGTTGGGGTTAGGGTAAGAGTTCGGGTGAGGCAATCAATTTAAGGTTAGGGTAATGGGCTCGGAAATGCATTATGTCAATGGATGATATCAACTGATATAAGCACAAGTGTGCGTGCGCGCGTGTGTGCTTATGCGTGGGAGGATGAGTGGGACTTTGCAGCTTTAATTAAACTTTCTGTTTTCTCTCTCTGGGTAGAGACACACATGCTTATTTATTTGTTGATAATTGCATTGGAGTGGTGAGCCAAAGACTGGAGCGCCTCCCAAACGTGGCCAAGTCAAGACAATATGAGACAATGTGCGTGTTTAATAGGGGCAAAAATGTCCATCTCGTGAATATTGTTGTGCGTGGAGATGAAAGGCGGCGCGGATGAAAACAATCCAGGTGTCACAACAAGCTTCTTGCTTTCTTCAGCTGCCAGGTTTCCTCCTCTGCCTTTTTTCTCCCCCTTCGTTCGCCTTAAATGAAAGATCCCACCAGGGCAACTTTTGGATGAGCATCACAGTCAAGCCTCGTTTCATCCCCCAAGTGTTTTTGTTCACGTCGGATGATCTCCATCTTCAAAAGGGGGGCGGAGGAGGTATGAGGAGTAGAGGGGTGAAAATCACATTAGTCTTCTTCTGTGGTGGAATTTGCCAAGACAGCCGACATGGGCAGCGTCCCACATGCGGCGACTTGATGCCGACTCACATCTGCCGCACAAATAAACAAACAAACCTGCCTTCTCCTCGCAGCCCAATTAAGATGCTGGCACCACATTCAAAAAGCACACCTCTTCTTCTTCTGCACTTGATGGTATAGCAGGGTTTCATTTCAAGGCCACTACTTTCTATGCCTCCTGCCTGCAGGTGGTGCTGTTGCTTGTTTTGTCTTTGTGAGCGCATGGAAAAACACCAGCAGTGGCTCTCATACTTTAACAAGTGCCACCTCACAAACTATTTATCTCTACAAGTACCAACACAATGACCTACATTAAAATAGTAGCATAGTAGGTAACCACCCATCCATACTGAACTGGTTGCCAGCCAATTGCAGGGCACACAGAGACGAACAACCACCCGCTCTCACAATCACACCTAGGGACAATTCAGAGCATCCAATCAACCTGCCATGCATGTCTTTGGAATGCAAGAGGAGACCGGAGTACCCGGAGAAGACCCACGCAGGCAAGGGGAGAACATGCAAACTCCACCCAGGAAGGCCGAACTCGATCTTGCGTCCTCAGCACTGGGAGACAGACATGCTAACCAGTCAGCCACCATGCTGCCTAGTAAGTAACATTTGAAAGTTAAATATACCTACCTACCTACCTACCTACCTACCACCCACAGTGCCAACAATAACTAAAAACTGACCAATCAACCAACCTACCAATATGCTTACTATCTAGTTGACGTTTTTTTTACCTGACTGCTTACTTGCCAACCTGACAGCTGACTGATCAACCAAACAAACACCAACCAACCAACCAACCAACCAACCAACCAACCTAAGGGCGCCTACAGACCACTTATCCAGCAATGAGCCTACCTCCCTACTTATCAATCTACCTAACCTGTTAACTGACAGACTCACCTGGTCAGCAACCAACCAGCAAACCAATCAACCTAAACATAGTACCAACAATAACTAAAAACTGACCAATCAACCTACATACCTACCTAAAAAAATGAATGCCAATCAACCGACCTACCAGTATGCTTCCAACCAACCAACCAACTTTTTATACCTGCCTACTTATTTGCCAACCTCACAACTAACTCACCTACCTATGACCGACCGACCAACCAACCAACCAACCAACCAACCAACCAAAATTACAACTTATCAAAGGAACAGCCAACCTAAGGAAACCGACTGCTTACCAAGCAATGAGCCTACCTCCCCACTTACCAATCTACCTAACCCGCTAACGACACACTCACCTGGCCAGCAACCAACCAGCAAACCAGAAAACCAATCAACCTAAACACCAAACTTGCCAATTAACAAACCTTCCGACTTAGTAAACCTACCAACCAACAAATTTGACAGACCCAGCTTACTTACTTACTTACATAGCTACCTACCTTGCTAAACAACCCATCCACATTACAATGACTGACTGATCAATTCACTGAATTACCTGCAAAAGTGCCCGGAAGGGCCAGTCATGGGGCGTCCCAGACGCCTAAGCAGGAGTGCCCGGACAGGCCAGTCAGGGAGGCGTCCCGGACGCCAGACGAGGAGTGCCCGGCGGGGCTGAACAGAAGGACGTTCCGGACGCAACATTGGAACAGAAGGCGGTCGCAGCAGGGTCCGCGCCACCCAGGCACGAAGTGCAGCGGACAGCCGCAGCAAGGTCCGCGTCCTCCAAGCACGAGGAGTGGAAGGTGGCGGCGGCAGGTCGTGCACCGCCGGACCGGGGACTTGAGGCTGTCGGGGAGCCGGAACGGGGACTTGACGCTGTCGGGGAGCCGGAACGGGGACTTGAGGCTGAGGCAGGGGCACCGACGAATCGTCCAGGGGCTGAAGCGGCAGTGGCACAGGTGAAGAGACTTGAGGCTGCCATGGAGCTGGCTCTGGAGTCCTCTGCGCCCTTCCAGCTGTGGCCAGCCACCGCATGGTTTCCTTCACAGAAGCATCATTCAAAAGTCCGCGTGCTCTTGAGACTCTTGCTTCCATCAAGAGTCTTGAATATGACCCCTCTGGGTCCATCTTTGGTGGGTGCATTCTGTCACAGTTTGTAGGTGGAGTAAGTGATGTGGACCAAATTGAGGAGACAGATCAGATACCAGAAATAAGCAACTTAGGGTGATTTATTAACGACTTACTGGAAATCCAAAAACTTTGATGAGACAGCACTAGACTTAACATGGCAGAGCAGGACTTGACAGAAATGTAGCTTGAATTGACTGCACTAGCTTAATATACAAGACACCCAGCATGACCCACGTAACACCAGCAATGCAGCACCTACACCGACTGGACAAACACAACGAGCAAAATACACCAACACTAATGAGCGAAAGAGATACAGCTGGGGGAAAACACAAGTGGCTGAAGGAGGTGATTGGTCCCACACTGGAAAGGGAAGACACACTCAGGTGGACGTGGTTTGACATAATGATGCAAGGGAAGAAACGAGAACACATGACAAAACCACCAACCACAGACAAAAACACCCCAAAACACCAAAAGAAAACCAAATCCCAACCCCACAGAACCAAAACATGACACCTACCTACATACCTACCGAAAAAATAGGCCTTACCAAGCACCTGCCACCTGACCAACCAACCGCGTTCAAACACAACTTCTACCTCCGCTTCGTATTCACTAGCTTGCAATAAATCAAAAACGGAACCCTGGGTGTTTTTTTTATTTTTTTTATTTTTTTATTGACGACCTTAATGAAAAAGTGATGAGGAAACCAACCCGTTGTAACCTTTCGACTGTTGGCTGTGGTGAATGCGAGAGGCGCACCTGCACTTAAGAAGAAGGGAACAGATGTTGAAAACAGTAATTAGACTGATGGCCTTTTCTTCTGCCGCCTCTTGGCAGCTGCAGAAAGACGCAACCTTTTCTTTTGTAAAGTGGGAATGCGTGTGTTTGTGTGTGTGTGTGGGGGTGTGTGTGTGTGTGTGTGTGTGTGTGTTGAAGCGTTTACACTCAAGGGTTTACACTGGCGTCACAGCATAAGTCAAACTTAAATTCGGTGGCTGATGAAGGACGAGCCAAGCCGGGCGCATTCGTCTCGCTCCTGTAGGTTAAATTATCCGGAGCGATGTTTTTACACACAAGCGGCCACATGCCCGCACAGTCCCCAGTCTTCATTTACTACACGACGCGGCCATTTGCTTTATTTACGGGAGGAGGCGCCCGGTGAAGCCGGCGGGGAATAGGCGGCGAGCCAATGGAAGTGGGGCGAGCTAATAGAATGTGACAGGCGGCGAGTCGTAGAGGCCACTCAGGCGTCGTAAAGCTGTCGCCAGTCAAACCTCCAAATTTGTGGCAATAACCTGCTGACTTTTTCCCGCCTCTCGTCAGCTCCGCTCCAGTCGACCTGGCTCTCGAGTCACTGTCACAAATAAACCGATACAGTGAAAGTGCCCCTGAGGGCTAATTACTGGATGCCAAGCTAACGCCTTGCACAAAATGGGGTTGTAATGCTTATTATCCAAGAAAAATCTCATTTGTAAAGTGTAAATGCTGGCATGAAAATATCTACTTGAGTAAAGGTGACTTTACCTCACAGAACAGGAGTTTTGGCCGGGACGCTGTGTAACGTATTAACATTCTATTGCTGCCAGCTGTCCATGTCTCTTCCCCTCTGTTAAACATAACAACTTGACAACTCGTTGAAATCCTAAAATTAATCTGTACAAAGTTGTAAACTATACATTATGATTGCCCAGGTGCTCATTGTTTGAAAAGGTAAGCATTTTCAGTAAATATTGCTTAAATGCCACTCCCCACATTTTCTGTGTGCGATTAGGAAACGTTGGGATGGGCTGAAGAGCCCAATAGTGTTTTCACCGGTATTATACTGTTAAAAGCACTGCGGTTAATTTTGTACCAAACAATGTGAGGAATCTGTGCATGGATTAAATTATTATTGGATGCTAAATTATCGAATTGTGTCTTTCCAGCATGAATGGTAAGAAACTGGTTACAACTAATTTTCCTTACTACCAACCAACCAGCTCACTTTGCAAATGTAACGACCGACTGATCCAACATACATGGGTACTTGTTGTTGTTCCTGTATTGATTATACTGGTTTGTCTTTTAGTGGATTTAAATCAAATGATAAATATCATCATCAAAACAAAAAAAACAACAAAAAAAAGATGTAATTGGGTGTCAATGTTCCTTGATTTCCCCTAACCCCGGGTTTTCACTGGATGCTGTTGCGGTGCGGTTGCGGTGCGGTGCGTCTTGACTGCGTGCTCCGGACGGGTCAATTTTTTTGTCAATCCACACCGGCTCCGCACAGCTGCGGTCCGGCAGCTCCGTCGCCGCCCACTTCCCAACGTGTCTCGCGGGACCGCGTGCGCGCGATCATGTGGCATTTCGCAACGACAAACATACAGAAAGTCTGCTCAACAGAGAAGCAGAAAGATATGAGATTCCATGCAGCATCCTTTTTTTGGTTGTCCTTGTAAAGTATATTAATAACGAGAGTCGGGTCAGTGCGGGTCCCACTCTTTATTTCTGTCTTCCGCGTCCGGCTGCCGCTCAGTACGGCAAGCGAGACGGGCACAACAAGCAATCGCGAACATCAAACTCACAATACATTACAGTCCTTATAAAAAGGATGTGCCGTGTCATATATTATTTTGTGGTTTTCCACCTCCAATATAAACCTCTCCTCGTCCATGTTCGCTGGTGTCTAAACCGTGAATGAGCACATGGCCCGGCGGCGACGCCCACGTCACGTTTTGATGAAAAACTTGCGAAATAGGAGCTGGCGAGTGTTTTATTCTGAAAGGTAACCGGAAATTTATTTTGAAACTGCCTCGGTCTTCCTGTCCCGCTCGATGTGTTTTGTGCTAGCTTGCCATTTGCCGGAGGCCTACCGCTGCGGCGTCCGGCAAAAATAGAAAATAGGTCTATCCTTGCGGAAGGCTTGCGGCACGCCGCAGGCCTTCCGCAGTCGACACGCAACGCACCCGCAAGCGGTGTAAACTGCACCATTCGAATGAATGGAATCTAATTGCTTGCGTCGCCGGACCGCACCGCAACCGCACCGCAACCGCATCCAGTGAAAACCCGGGGTAAGAAAACCATATAAAGCAGGGGTGTCCAAACGTTTTCATTTGAGGGCCACATACACAAAATCAGGACGCAAGGGCCACATAATGTTGTGAAGAGAAATTGTGTTTAGTCCTAAAAATTGTACAAATAATTTATTTGTGCTTTTGCATATTTAGAAAAATGCTACAGTATATAAACCAATTTATTTGTAATATGGCAGTAGGGTTATTATAGTT